>NC_088384.1:88339015-88642045 GCF_037993035.2 Macaca fascicularis
AGAGTGTTTGTTATATCCCTTCTTTGGTTTTTGTTTTCTGGGTTTGTTTTTTGTTTTTTGTTTTTCTGATTTTCAGACAGGATCTCATCCTGTCACCCAGGCTGGAGTGCAGTGGCGTGGCGTGATCTTGGCTCACTGCAGCCCTGACTCCCAGGGCTCAAGTGATCCTCCTACCTCAGACTGCTGAGTAACTGGGACTACAGGGACACACCACCATGCCCAGCTAATTTTTGTATTTGTTGTTGAGTCAGGGTTTTGCAGTGTTGCCCAGACTGGTCTCAAACTCCTGGATTCAAGCAATCTTCCTGCCTCAGCCTGCCAACATGTTGGGATTACAGGTGTGAGCTATTGCACCCAGCTTATCTCTTTTTATACTTTTTAAATGTAGTACTTTAGTCATACAGGTAAGAGTTAGAAAAAAAAAAAAAGGAAAAAAATTAGTATTAGTTATCTATTGCTGCAACTAAGTTACCCTTAAACTCAGCAGCAAAAGACAACGTTTATTATCTCACACATTTTTTGAGGACAAGGAATCTGGAATCAGCTTTGCTGGGTGATTCTGGCTCAGGGTCTTTCATGATGTTACAGTCAAAATGTCAACCGGGCTGCCATCATCTGAAGGCTTGACTGGGGCTGGAGGGTGCACTTCCAAGATGCCTCACCCATGTGGCTATTGGCTGGAGGTCTCAGTTCCTCACTGGCTGTTGACCAGAGGCCTCAGTTATTCTCCTTGTGGGCCTCTTCATAGAGATGCTATCAATTTGGCAGCTGGCTTCACTCACAGCAAGGGATCCAAGAGAAAGATCCAAGACAGAAGCTACTGTGTCTTTTATAACCTAATCTCAGAAGTGTCATATAATATCATTTCAGCCATATTCTATTGGTCACACAGACCAGTGCTGGTTCAGTGTGGGAAGAGACTACACAAGGATTTGAATACAAGTAGGTGGGGGTCATTGAAGGCCGTCTTCAAAGCTGGCGACCACAGCATGTGAAAGTATTACCAATTCAGATTCTTTTGTGAATGTAAAGAGATCACTGAGACATATTATTAATAGAGGAGAAGGCAAGTTGCCTTTTTATATAATCTCACTTAAAAAAGAAGCATGAAACCTACGTATTTCTATTATATACACATACAAATGTATAGAAAAAGATTGAGAAAGATACTCTTAAAACTGGTAATGGCCAGGCACAGTGGCTCGTGCCTATAATCCCAGCACTTTGGGAGGCAGGTGGATCACCTGAGGTCAGGAGTTCGAGACCAGCCTGGCCAATGTGGCAAAACCCCGTCTCTACTAAAAATACAAAAATTAGCCGGACATGTTGGTGTGCTCCTATAATCCCAGCTACTCAGGAGGCTGAGGCAGGAGAATCGCTTGAACCCGGGGGATGGAGGTTGTAGTGAGCTGAGATTGTACCATTGCACTCCGTCCTGGGCAACAAGGGTGAATCTCCATCTCAACAACAACAACAACAACAACAAAAAAAAACCAAAAAACTGGTAACAATGTCATCCCTGGGGAGGGAGATGGAATTGTAGGCATATTATGAAAAGGGAATCTATCAGGGCCGGGTGCGGTGGCTCACACCTGTAATCCCAGCACTTTGGGAGGCTGAGGCCGGCAGATCATGAGGTCAGGAGATCGAGACCATCCTGGCTAACACGGTGAAACCCCATCTCTACTAAAAATACAAAAAATTAGCCGGGCGTGGTGAAGGGTGCCTGAAGTCCCAGCTACTTGGGAGGCTGAGGCAGGAGAATGGCATGAACCTGGGAGGCGGAGGTTGTAGTGAACCAAGATCATGCCACTACATTCCAGCCTGGGCGACAGAGCGAGACTCTGTCTCAAGAAAAGAAAGAGGAAAGAAAAGAAAAGAAAAGAAAAGAGAACCTTTTTTTTTTTTTGAGACAAGGTCTCGCCCTGTCACCTAGCCTGGAGTGCAGTGGTGCAATCTCAGCTCACCACAACTGCTGTCTCCCAGGCTCAAGTGAGCCTCCCACCTCAGCCTCCCAAGTAACTGAGAATATAGGCACCACTACACCCAGCTAAGTTTGGTATTTTTTGTAAAGATGGGGTTTTGCCATGTTTCCTAGGCTGGTCACAAACTCCTGAGCTCAAGGGATCCGTCTGCCTCGGCCTCTTGAAGTGCTGGGATTACAGGCATGAGCCACTGTGCCTGGCCAGGACAGGCATCTTTTTTTTTTTTTTTTTTTTTGTGAGACGGAGTCTCACTCTGTCGCCCAGGCTGGAGTACAGTGGCATGATCTCAGCTCACTGCAACCTCTGCCTCCCAGGTTTAAGTGATTCTCCTGCCTCAGCCTCCTCAGTAGCTGGGATTAGAGGCACCCACCACCACGCCCAGGTAATTTTTGTATTTTTGGTAGAGACATAGTTTCACCACATTGGCCAGGCTAGTCTCAAACCCCGGACCTCAGGTGATCTGCCCTCCTCAGCCTCCCAAAGTGCTAGGATTACAGGCGTGAGCCACCATGACCCACTGGACCTATCATTTTTATACTACGTATTTTTCTTGATGGTTTGAATCATTTGCAATAACAATGTGTGTTCCTGGGTTACCGGTCTAATTTTCTGTTGCTGGATAACAAACCACCCCAAACTTAGTGGCATGAAACAACAATCCTTTTACTCCATTCACAGATTCTGTGGGTCAGGAATTTGCACAAGGCACAACATAATTGCTTTGTCTCTGCTCCCTGAGGTTTGGAGCCTGAGCTGGGAGATGAGAACAGCTGGTGATGACTCACATTTCTGGTGCCTGGGTTTGGATGACTAGCATGCTGGGCTCAGCTACAGCCATTGACTAGAACACCTACAAATGGCCTCTCACTGTGGCCTAGGCCTCCTCGCAGCATGGAAGCTGTGTCCCAAGAGGAAATATTCCAGGAAGAAGCATTTGGAGAGAGAATATTCCAAGAGAACCAGGCAGAGCTGCATGTTTATTTATGACCCAACCTCAGAAGTCATATAGCATCACTTCTGCCATACTCTGTTGGTGACATCAGCCATGAGCCACCCAGATTCAAGGAAAGGGGACATAGATTCCCCCTCCAGTGGGAGGAGTGTCAAGGAATTTGCAGCCACTTCTTTAAAAGCTGCCACATTTAGTTATATAATTTATTGTATTATTTTATTTTTGTAGAGACAGGATCTCACCGTGTGGCCCAGGCTGATCTTAAACTCCTGGCCTCAAGTGATCCTCCTGCCTCAGCCTCCTAAAGTGCTGGGATTACAGACGTGAACCACCATGCCTGGCCATGGAATTTAAAAATCTATTTTAGGCCAGGCATGGTGGCTCACGCCTGTAATCCCAGCACTTTGGGAGGCCGAGGCGGGCGGATCACCTGAGGTCAGGAGTTCAAGACCAGCCTGGCCAACATGGTGAAACTTTGTCTCTACTACAATCACAAAAATTAGCCAGGAGTGGTGGTGCACGCCTGTAATCCCAGCTACTTGGGAAGCTGAGGCACGAGACTCACTTGAATCTGGGAGGTGAAGGTTGCAGTGAGCCAAGATTGTGCCACTGCACTTCAGCCTGGGTGACAGAGTAAGACCCTGTCTCAAAAAACAAAACAAAAAAAAATGTATTTTAAACACAGAGTGAACAATAAACGTTAAGGCTGCCTTTCCTAAGATGGTGGGTCGGGAGTACCCAGGCACATGCTCACATCCCAGACTCTTAGCTCTTTCTGTCTTGTTGCCTTTATTGCTTTGAGTCTGATAATCTCAGAGAGACCTGAGATAACTTGGCAGTTGTAACTTATAATTCTTTTTTTGTTTCTTTTCAGTACCTGGAACCAAACCCTTTAGGTAAATATTTACATATAGATTCATTTGTTCCCCTTATTCCCAGAAAAGATTTGAGGAAGCTTACAGGAATTCATACAGTATAATCATATGATTAAAAATATATAAATAGATCAAGAAACCAAGGGAAAGGGAAAGGAAAGACTGAAACAGTAAGTTGAAACCAGAGGGGAAGTTAGTTCTTAAAAATATATGCTGCAAAGTCTTAAGTAAATATTTGACATTGCAGGGCTGGAAAGCATAATGTATGTTATCTGATCTAATTACCCAACTGGCTCTTGAAATCCCGCTCTGACATCCCTACAGTAGCCATCTAGCCTCAGTTTGCACATTTCCAGTCATGGGGAGCTCAGTACATTACAAGGCAATTCCAACAATTAGAAAGTATGGACCCAGGAGTCACAAATTCAAATGCTTCCAAGGGCCGGTGTGGTAGCTGTAATCCCAGCACTTTGGGAGGCTGAGGCAGGCGGATTGCCTGAGGTCGGGAGTTCGAGACCAGCCTGGCCAACATGATGAAACCTCATCTCTACTAAAAATGCAAAAACTAGCCAGGCATGGTTGTGTGCACCTGTAATCCCAATTACTCAGGAGGCTGAGGCAAGAGAATCACTTGAACCTGGAAGGTGGAGGTTCCAGTGCACTGAGATTGCGCCACTGCATTCCAGTCTAGGCAATAGAACGAGATTCTGTCTAAAACACACACACAGACACACACACACACACATACACAAATCCCCAAATGCTTCCAACAACTAGAAGAATGAGGCAGGTCAATGTGGTGGAGTGGGTGTTGGGGGACCTAAGTCAAAGTGCAACGCACACACCTCCTTTAATAGTAGCAACTGCTACTCCTCCCAGCCAATTGTTGCCATGTGGGACTCAGGTCCAGTGTAGTCGGATCTTTAGATGTTTCAAGAGAAGTTGAAAAATCCCAATTTTATAGGAAATTTCCTTTTTTTTTTTTTTTTTTTGAGACAGGGTCTCACTGTGTCACCCAGGCTGGAGTGCAGTGGCACGATCTCAGCTCACTGCGACCTCTGTCTCCCAGGCTCAAGCTCAAGCAATCCTCCCACCTCAGCCTCCTGAGTATCTGGGACTACAGGTGCACGCCACTATGCCTGGCTAATTTCTGTAGAGACAAGGTTTCACCACGTTGGTCTCAAACTCTTGAGCTCAAGTGATCCACTTGCCTTGGCTTCCCAAAGTGCTGGCGTTACAGGCATGAGCCCGTGTGCCAGGCAATTTCCCAATTTCCTGGGTTTTAAACTGGCAATTAATTCTCTATTTTATTGTATTGTATTGTATTTTTGAGACAGAGTCTCACTCTTTTGCCCAGGTTGGAGTGCAGTGACACAATCTCGGCTCACTGCAACCTCCGCCTCTCAGGTTCAAGTGATTCTTCTGCCTCAGCCTCCCGAGTAGCTGGGACTACAGGTGCCCGCTGCTACACCCAGCTAGTTTTTGTATTTTTAGTAGCGATGGGGTTTCACCATATTGGCCAGGCTGGTCTCGAACTCCCAACCTCGTGATCCGCCCACCTCGGCCTCCCAAAGTGCTGGGATTACAGGCGTGAGCCACTGCGCCCGGCCTAATTCTCTATTTTATAAAACACCAAACAGCCCAAAGGAAATACAACTGCAGACTTATGCTGTCTGTGGTTCACAGGCTTGTGAACCCAAGGCAGCCAAAGTCTCAGGCTTCAAAGCTGGGTTAAAACAGGCTTTGAATCTCACTCTGCGACTTACTCATTGCATACTTGTAGCCTCAATTCTCATCTGTAAGATGGGAACAATAATAGCACTTACCTACCTCTTTTTTCCTTTTTCAGGGACAAAGTCTTGCTCTATCTCTCACTGCAGCCTCAAACTCCTGGGCTCAAGTGATCCTCCCACCTCAGTCTCCCAAGTAGCTAGAACTACTGGTACATGCCACCATACTTGACTGAATTTTTTTTTTTTTTTTTTTTGTAGAGACAGGCTGGTCTCAGACTCCTGGGCTCAAGCAATCCTCCCACCTCAACCTCCCAAAGTGCTAAAATTATAGATGTGGCCTGGCCAACAGAGCAAAACCCCATCTCTACTAAAAATACAAAAATTAGCTGGGAGTTGTGTCGCACACCTGTAATCCCAGTTACTTGTGAGGCTGAGGCAGGAGAATCACTTGAACTTTGGAGGCAGAGGTTGCAGTGAGCTAAGATTGTGCCACTGCACTCCAGCCCGGGTGACAGAATGATATCCTGTCTCAAATAAATAAATAAATAAAGCTAAATTTTTTTTTTTTTTTTTTTTTTTTGAGACGGAGTCTTGCTCTGTAGCCCGGGCTGGAGTGCAGTGGCCGGATCTCAGCTCACTGCAAGCTCCGCCTCCCGGGTTTAGGCCATTCTCCTGCCTCAGCCTCCGGAGTAGCTGGGACTACAGGCGCCCGCCACCTCGCCCGGCTATCTCCTGACCTCGTGATCCGCCCGTCTCGGCCTCCCAAAGTGCTGGGATTACAGGCTTGAGCCACCGCGCCCGGCCAATAAAGCTAAATATTAATAACTACAATAAATAAACTATTTTTAACTGGTCACAGTGGCTCACTCCTATAATCCCAACACTTTTTGGGAGCCCAAGGCAGGTGAGTTGCTTGAGCCCAGGAGTTCAAGACCAGCCTGGGCAACATAGGGAGACCCTGTCTCTACAAAAATACCAAAATTAGCTGGGTGTGGTGGTGTGTGCCTATAGTCCCAGCTACTTGGGAGGTTGAGGTGGGAGGATAGCTTGAATCTGGATGTCAAGGCTATAGTAACCTGTGATTGTGCCACTGCACTCCAGCATGGGTGACAGAGCAAGACCCTGTCTCAAAATCAATCAACCAATCAATCAATCAGTAAAATAAATAAACTGTTTTGAGGGTCTCTCTGGGACTTTCATCCAGTAACCCCTGCTCTACCTATAAAGGCATTTTTTTTTTTTTAAGACAGAGTCTCGCTGTTGCTCAGACTGAAGTGCAGTGGCGTGATCTCAGCAATTCTCCTGTCTCAGCCTCCCGAGTAGCTGGGATTACAAGTGTGCACCACCATGCCTGGCTAATTTTTGTATTTTTAGTAGAGACAAGGTTTCACCATTTGGTCAGGCTGGTCTCAAACTCCTGATCTTAGGTGATCCACCTGCCTTGGCCCCCCAAAGTGCTGAAATTAGAGGCGTGAGCTACCCCACCCGACAAAGGCAATTTTTTTTTTTTTTTGAGAGAGAGTCTCGCTCTGTTGCCCAGGCTGGAGTGCAGTAGCGCGATCTCGGCTCACTGCAAACTCTGCCTCCCGGGTTCAAGTGATTCTCCAGCCTCAGCCTCTCCAGTAGCTGGGACTACAGGTGCATGCCACCATGCCTGGCTAATTTTTTGTATTTTTAGTAGAGACGGGGTTTTACTGTGCTGGCCAGGATGGTCTTGATCTCCTGACCTGGTGATCTGCTGGCCTCCGCCTCCCAAAGTGCTGGGAGTACAGGTGTGAGCCATTGTGCCCAGCCCAAAGGTAATTTTTTATAAGACTGGTTGAGGTACATTCCAAGGTTTCAGGACTTTGGTTTTTTGTTTGTTTGTTTTTGTTTTTTGAGACAGGGTCTCACTCTGTCACCCAGGCTGGAGTGCAGTGGTACCATCTCGGCTCACTGCAACCTCCGCCTCCTGGGTTCAAGTGATTCTCATGCCTCAGCCTCCCAAGTAGCTGGGATTACAGGCATATACCACCATGCTTGGCTAATTTTTGTATTTTTATTTTTATTTATTTATTTTTTTGAGACGGAGTCTCGCACTGTCACCTGGGCTGGAGTACAGTGGCGCGATCTCGGCTCACTGCAACCTTTGCCTCCCAGGTTTAGGCGATTCTTCTGCCTCAGCCTCGAGAGTAGCTGGGGTTACAGGTGCACACCACCACACCCGGCTAATTTTTGTATTTTTAGTAGAGACAGCATTTCATCCTATTGGCCAGGCTGCTCTTAAACTCCTGACCTCAAGTGATCTGCCTCCCTGGGCCTCCCAAACTGCTGGGATTACAGGCATGACCCACCGCGCCCAGACTGTGACTGGTTTATTTAACATAATACGCTCAAGATTCATCCATGTTGTAGCATGTGTCAGAATCTCATTCCTTTTTAAAGTTGAATAATACTCTATTTTATGTTTATGCTACATTTTGTTATCCATTCATCTGTTGAGGGACAGTGGGTTGCTTCTACATTTTTTTTTTTTTTTTTTGAGACAGAGTCTCACCCTGTCGCCCAGGCTGGAGTGCAGTGGGGCGATCTGGGCTCACTGCAAGCTCCGCCTCCTGGGTTCACACTATTCTCCTGCCTCAGCCTCCCCAGTAGCTGGGACTACAGGCGCCCGCCACCACGCCCAGCTAATTTTTTGTATTTTTAGTAGAGGTGGGGTTTCACCATGTTAGTCAGAATGGTCTCGATCTCCTGACCTCAATATCCGCCCACCTCGGCCTCCCAAAGTGCTGGGATTACAGGCGTGAGCCACTGCATCCAGCCGATTCTACATTTTGGCTATTGGGAATAATGCTGCTATGAACATGGGTATACAAAAATCTCTTTGAGACCCTGCTTTCAATTCTGTTGGGTATTTAAAGTGGAATTGCTGGATCTTATGAAAATCTATTTTTAGTTGTTTTTTTTTTTTTTTTTTTTTTGAGACGGAGTCTCGCTCTGTCGCCCAGGCTGGAGTGCAGTGGCCTGATCTCAGCTCACTGCAAGCTCCGCCTCCTGGGTTCACGCCATTCTCCTGCCTCAGCCTCCCGAGTAGCTGGGACCACAGGCGCCCGCCAGCTCGCCCGGCTAGTTTTTTGTATTTTTTAGTAGAGACGGGGTTTCACTGTGTTAGCCAGGATGGTCTCGATCTCCTGACCTTGTGATCCACCCGTCTCGGCCTCCCAAAGTGCTGGGATTACAGGCTTGAGCCACCGCGCCCGGCCCTATTTTTAGTTTTTTGAGGAACACTTCAACACCTCTACCATTTTACATTTCCACCAACAACGCGTAAGGTTTCCAATTTCTCCATCCTTGTCAACACATATTTCCTGTTTTTTTATTTTTATTTTTTATAATAATCATCTAATGGGTTTGTGGTGTTAGCTCATTGTGGTTTGATTTGCATTTCCATAATTAATAATTTTGGATATCTTTTCATGTGTTTTTTTGCCATTTCTTTTTTTTGAGATGGAGTTTCACTCTTGTTGCCCAGGCTGGAGTACAGTGGCACGATCTCTGCTGACAGCAACCTCCACCTCCTGGGTTCAAGTGATTCTCCTGCCTCGGCCCCCCAAGTAGCTGGGATTGCAGGTGCCTGCCACGAAGACCAGCTAATTTTGTATATTTAGTAGAGGTAGGGTTTCACCATGTTGGTCAGGCTGGTCTCGAACTACTGACCTCAGGTGATCCCCCCACCTTGGCCTCCCAAAGTGCTGGGATTACAGGCGTGAGCCACCAAGCCTGGCTATTTTTTTTTTTTTTTTTTGCCATTTCCATAGTTTCTTTGGAGAAATGTCTATTCAAATCCTTCACCCATTTTTTTATTCTTTGTTTTTTTGAGACAGACTTACTGTCACCCAGGCTGGAGCACAGTGGTGCAATCATGGCTCACTGCAACCTTGACCTCCCAGGATCAAATGATCGTTCTGCCTCAGCCTTCTGAGTAGCTGGGACTACAAGCTCACACCCATGCCAGGCTAATTTTTTTTCCTTGTTTTTTTTTTTTTTTTTGTAGAGACAGAGTCTTAACATGTTGCTCAGGCTGCCTTGAATTCCTGGTCTCATGCCATCTCCTGCCTTGACTTCTAAAAGTATTGGGATTACAGGTGTGAGCCACTGCACCCAGCTTTTGTCCGTTTTTTAAATTGGGTTGTTTATATGTTTGTTGTTGAGTTGTAGGAGTTCTTTTTGTTTTTTGGAAACAGAGTTTCGCTCTTGTTGCCGGGCATGATCTTGGCTCACTCCAACCTCTGCCTCCTGGGTTCAAGCGATTCTCCTCCCTCAGCCTCCCGATTAGCTGGGATTACAGGCATGTGCCACCAGGCCCGGCTAGTTTTTGTATTATTAGTAGAGATAGTTTCACCATGTTGACCAGGCTGGTCTCAAACTCCTAACCTCAGGTAATCTACCCGCTTCCCAAAGAACTGGGATTACAGGCATGAGCCACCGCACCAGGCCAGAGTTCTTTATAGAACCTGGATATTAACCCCTTAATATATGAATTGCAACTGTTTTCTCCCATTCTGTGTGTTGCCTTTTAAATTCTGTTGATTGTGTAAGAAACTTTCTTGAAGACCACCAGAGAGCAGTTAAAATTTTTTTCCTAATGAGTATAGATATCCTTTTACTTTCTTATATTTTCATGAGCATTTCCCCATATCATTGGATGCTGTTGAAAAATATCATTGTTTTCTTTCTTTCTCCCTCCATCCTTCCTTCCTTCTTTCCTCCTTCCTTCCTTCCTTCCTTCCTTCCTTCCTTCCTTCCTTCCTTCCTTCCTTCCTTTCTTTTCTTTCTTTTTCTTGAGACAGAGTCTCACTGTGTCACCAGGCTGGAGTGCAGTGGTGCGGTCTCGGCTCACTGCAACCTCTGCCTCCTGGGTTCAAGTGATTCTCCTGCCTCAGCCTCCCAAGTAGCTGGGACTACAGGTGTGCGCCACCATGCCCAGCTAATTTTTATATTTTCAGTAGAGATGGGGTTTTACCTTGTTGGCCAGCATGCTCTTGATCTCTTGACCTTTTGATCCACCCGCCTCGGCCTCCCGAAGTGCTGGGATTACAGGCGTGAGACATTGTGCCCAGCTGAAAAACATTATTTTCAATAACAGCATAATATTTCTCCTTACTGACATCTCTTAGTTTATTCTCTCCATTCCTCTAATATCGGACATAATATTTCCCTGTTGCAAATGAAGCTGAGGTGAACAAGCTTGTACCTAAATCTTTGGGAGTATGTCTCATTATTTTCTCAAAATTGATTCCTAGAAATGGAATGGGCTGACTCAAAGGTTTTTTAGTCATCACGATTTTTTTTTGAGACAGAGTCTTGCTCTGTCTCCCTGGCTGGAGTGCAGAGGCACAATCTTGGCTCACTGCAAGCTCTGCCTCCTGGGTTCACATCATTCTCCTGCCTCAGCCTCCCGAGTAGCTAGGACAACAGGTGCCCACCACCACGCCTGGCTAATTTTTTTGTATTTTTAGTAGAGACGAGGTTTCACCATGTTAGCCAGGATGGTCTTGATCTCCTGACCTCGTAATCTGCCTGCCTCGGCCTCCCAAAGTGCCGGGATTACAGGCATGAGCCACTGCACCCGGCTGTGATTTATTTTCTTACCATTTGTGGCAATTTCTCAATACCATCAGCAATGGGATGTCAGTGCTCCTTGCCAACATTGTGTATGATGCTTTTTTTCTCTCTCTCTTTTTTTTTAAACCAAAGTCTCACTGTGTCACCCAGGCTGGAGTGCCGTGGCACCATCATGGCTCACTGCAGCCTCGACCTCCTGGGCTCCAGCAATCATCCTGCCTTAGCCTCCTCAGTAGCTGGGACTACAGGCATGTGCCACCACCACACCTGGCTAATTTTTAAATTTGTTGTAGAGATTGGGGACTCACTATGTCATCCAGGCTGCTCTCAAACTCCTGGGCTCAAGCAATCCTCCTGTCTTGGCCTTCCAACATGCCGGGATTTTAGGTGTGAACAACTGAGCTCAGCCAAGTATGATGCTTAAAAAAAATCTGCTAATTTGAGAAGTAAATGATGATAATATATTTATTTTTTGTTTTTGAGACAAAGTCTCACTCCATCACCCAGGTTAAACTGCAGGGGCATGATCTTGGCTCATTGCAACCTCAAACTCCTGGGCTCAAAGGATCCTCTTGCCTCAGCCTCCCAAATAGCTGGGACTATAGGCATGCACCACCAGCTATTTTTTTTTTTTTTTTTTTTTTGAGACAGAGTCTTGCTCTGTCGCCCAGGCTGGAGTGCAATGGCGCGATCTCGGCTCACTGCAACCTCTGCCTTCCGGGTTCAAGCGATTCTCCTGCCTCAGTCTCCTGAGTAGCTGAGATTATAGGCACTCACCACCATACCCAGCTAATTTTTTGTGTTTTTAGTAGAGACCGGGTTTCACCATGTTAGCCAGGATGGTCTTGATCTGCTGACCTCATAATCTGCCTGCCTCGGCCTCCCAAAGTGCTGGGATTATAGGAGTAAGGTGGCCCACGCCACTGTGCCCAACCGCTAATTTTTTAATTTTAATTTTTAGGGATGAAGTCTCTCTACATTGCCCAGGCTGGTCTCAAACTCCTGGTCTCAAGGGATCCTCCCACCTTGGGCCCCCAGGATGCTAGGATTACAAGTATGAATTACGTCGCTTGGTCAAACGTACGTTTTTAAATAAGTGTGCCGCGGGCAGTGCACCAGCCACTGTGCTAAGCACAGATGATACAAATAAGTAACATAAAACCCGGTCCTGGGACCTACTGGGGTAGTCTTGGTCTGTCAAGGGATTTTATGACCTCCTCCTGGCTCTAAGACTTTAATATCACTGTTTTCTTGGCCAGGCACGGTGGCTCACGCCTGTAATCCCAGCATTTTGGGAGGCCAAGGCAGGTGGATCATTTGAGGTCAAGGAGTTCGAGACCAGGCTGACCACGATGGTGAAACCCTGTCTCTACTAAAAATATATTTAAAAAATTAGCTGTCCATGATGGCACATGCCTGTAATCTCAGCTACTCGGGAGGCTGGGGCAGGAGAATGGCTTGAACTCGGGAGACAGAGGTTGCAGTGAGCCGACACCGCACCATTACACTCCAGCCTTGGCTACAGAGCAAGACTGTCTCAAAAAAAAAAAAAAAAAAAAAAAAAAAAAAAGTACTGTTTTCTTTATCTCAGTGTTACTATGTATGGGCCTTACAGCTGGGAAAGCATTTCACACCCATTCCCTGGGTGAACCCTCACAGCAACCCTGAGGGAAGCAGGCAGGGAAACGAGGTCCTAAGGGTGAACTCACTTGCCCAAGGTCACACAGCCAGTTAAGTGCCTGAGGAGGAAGCAATTAGCAGCCAACTCCTGTCTGGCTTTCTTCAGAAAACATCAAAGATGTGAATTTAGAAGCCATTAGTTTGATCCTCAGCTCTTAGAGCCTCCCTCAGGTCCCAGAGTTCCATCCATTCTGAACCTGGGCACTCCGCCAAGTGAGACGCAGCAAGCACAGCTCAGGTGTTGGCTTTAGTCCAAGCCCCGCATCTTGTTTCTTCCTGAAAGGGGCGCTGGGATGCCACCTCCTTGCATTCTAATAAATAATTCCTTTTGCAGTCTTTTTATACAACCCCTCTTCAGCCCTCCTCCCCAAATGGTATTAAATTTCCAGGAAGACTGAACTCTCTCACCAGCACGACTTCTCACGTTTACAATGATTGCTTTGCTGGAGGACACCATGACCCTACTGATAAAGAAAGGAAAGACAGCCACCATTCATGGAGAACCTACTAAGTGCCAGGCATTGTCCCACAGTGTATCTTTTTTTCTTTTCTTTCTTTTTTTTTTTTTTTTTTTTTTTGAGACAGAATCTTGCTCTGTTGCCCAGGCTGGAGTGCAGTGCTATGATCTCAGCTCACTGCAGCCTCAACTTCTTGGGCTCAAGCAATCCTCCCATATCAACCTCCTGAGTAGCTGGGACTACAAGTGTGCACCACCATGGCCAGCTAATTTTTGTATTTTTTGTAGACACGGGGTTTTGCCATGTTGCCCAGGCTGATCTTAAACTGCTAAGCTTAAGCAGTCCACCCACCTTGGCCTCCCTAAGTGCTGGGATTACAGGCGTGAGTCACTGTGCCCAGCCCCAGACCATATTTTAGTTAATCCTCACAACAAACCTAAGCAGTTGCATTTCTAGCTCCACTTTGCACATGAGAAATGTGAGTCCCAGAGACGTCAAGTCATGTGCCCTGGGTCACTCAGCTAACACATAAGGAATGGAGCTGGGATTCAAACTTTAAACCGTCTGGACCCCACAGTCCATGCTTGTCATTTTCATAGTGCAGAGATGCATTGTCCAGTATGGTAACCACTAGCTGTGTGTGACCGCTTAGGCATAAATTAATTAAAATTAAATAAATACAATTCAGTTTTTCAGTAGCTCTAGACTTATTTCAAGTGCTCAGTAGCCACATGTGACTGTTGGCTGCCTTATTGGACAGCACAGATATAGAACATGTCCACCACGGTGGAAAGATCTGTTGGTCAGTGCTGCTCTCGAATGTGAGAGAAGAAAGAAAACATCATGATTTTACCCTTGCATGGGGAGCCAGGCCATCTGCCACTTGTCAGCTTTGTAGGGAGTCCATTGGAAGTTATTTCTCCTGGATGAGATCATAATAAAACCATCCATGAGGCCGGGCGCGGTGGCTCACGCCTGTAATCCCAGCACTTTGGGAGGCTGAGGTGGGCAGATCACGAGGTCAGGAGATTGAGACCATCCTGGCTAACACGGTGAAACCCCGTCTCCACTAAAAAATACACGAAAAATTAGCCGGGCGTGGTGGCGGGCACCTGTTGTCCCAGCTACTCGGGAGGCTGAGGCAGGAGAATGGCATGAACCTGGGAGGCGGAGCTTGCAGTGAGCCACGATCGCATCACTGCACTCCAGCCTGGGTGACAGAGCAAGACCCTGTCAAAAAAAAAAAAAAAAAAAATTCCTTGGGTTTCTGGGCTATGTTTTACCTTTCTCCTGGTTTGGACTCCATTCAGCCTTACCCATGATAGATGCAAGCATGTCCTTTCCCACACTCCTCTGCTGCCACCCAATCGCCAGGTATATGGTGCCTTTCTCTGTCATACAGAATTTGGGTTCTCTTAGCCACTAAAATGGCATCCTCACAGGATAACTCAGATGGGGACTGAGCAAAGTTTCATAACACAGTGGGCTTAATTCCAGCTGGGTGGTCCCTGGGTGACATGCCTGCCACTGGAAGAGGGTCCTCACTAAGTGATGTTGAGGAGGAGGGCTAATGGAGCTTCTTGCCAAAGGGGATGTCTGGTTATAAAGGGATTCTTCCCCCCCCGCTTAACAACAGAACCCCCTCCTTATGTCTGGGGACTCTTTACTTTGTGAATCAAAGGCAGTCTTCCTCCTACCATAGAAGCCAAAAGGTCAGATGTTTGTCTTTACAGCTTCTACTGCAGGTAAGAGATGGGCATGTGATCAAGGAGTGACCAATTAGGGCTTGGGTTACAGAAGTCAAGACTGGGGAATCCTTATGGAGAGGGAGGGTGAGAATGGTCTTGAGACAGTGCCCATGGCCAGGTGACCATGGTGAAAGCAGGGCAACCAGTGTTCTCACCAGACAGGTCTAGTAGTACGTGGTCCCGTGTGGCCTTGCCTTCCTTATTCCTGGCCACTTCTAGAAACTTCTTGGTGATTTTGTGGCCTTCCTGTTACCCTGCTAATAAATTCCTTTTCTGCTACCATCAGAATTGGTTTCTACTACTGACACAATGGTGCTCGCTGGAATTACACCACATCATTTGTAGGTTGGAGTTTGCTCTGGGGGAGGTAGGAAGGCAGGTCTCTGCTCTGGTCCATGTGATCTCTCCAGATCAGGACCCTTTTTTCCAGCCCCACTGGCCTCCTCTCTCTTGTTGCATCCTCATCATCTCTCCCCTTCATTGAACTGAGCAAATTTCCAGAATTGAGAGGTTTGGAAGCCCTGCTCTGACTTTTCAAAACTTCTTTCATTCCCTGAGTCTCCTCCCCAAGATTCTGGAGCTCAGAAAGTCCTTTCTCTATTTTTCAATTGAAATAACTTCCTCTGAGCAGTAAACACTTCACAGTCCAGGTTAGATGGAAAAGAGGACACAGTATGGAAAGGAAATGCTAGGAGTAGAAACATACTGGTAACATAGAAGTTACCCCATCATACTAGGGTGACCAGTCATCTTAGTTTGCCTGGACTAAGGAGTTTCTTGGGACATGGAACTTTTGGTGCTAAAACAGGGACAGACCTGTACAAACTAGAACAAGTTAGTCACCCTACACTGTACAGCTACAACTACTAATCCCATTCTAATACACAGCTTTATTCAGCTTGCCAAGGACAGAATCATCAACAATGCTTTACCAAAGTTCTTTTTTCTGCCAGGTGCAGTGAGTGGGTCATGCCTGTAATCCCAGCACTTTGGGAGGCTGAGGCAGGCGGATCACTTGAGGCCAGGAATTCAAGACCAGCCTGGCCAACATGGCAAAACCCTGCCTCTACTAAAAAATACAAAAATAAGGCAGGTATGGTGGTACATGTCTGTAATCCCAGCTACTCAGGAGGCTGAGGCATGAGAATCACCTGAACCCGGAGGTAGAGATTGCAGTGAGCTGAGATTGTGCCATGGCACTCCAACTTTAAAAAAAGAGTTGTTTTAATTTTCATTTCTTTAATATGAGTAAGCATACGTATCTTTCCTTTTCCTGTGTTTAAAAGCAATATTTTCTATTCCTTTTCTCTGAACTATCTGTTCATACCTTTTACCTACCTATTTTAAAAAAACCTACCTATTTTTAAAAAATGTGCAATTTTGTTACACGCATAGAATGTGTAATGATACAGTCAGGGTATTTAGGTTATCTATCACCCAAGTATTTATCATTTCTACGTGTTGGGTACATTTCAGGTTTTCTAGCTATTTTGAAGAACACAATACATTGTCGTTAAATAGCAGTAAAGACATCCAGTTAAACATAGTGGATTGATGACATGTATTTATTTTTTTCTCCCTCGAAACCCACCTATATGGCAATAAGGAATAAAAAAAAATGTATTAACCCAGAACATTAATAGGAATGAAAAGGAGACATGAGTGGCTCAGGAATTTCAGCAAGTTTTTGGAAAACAGAGACAGAAGGGGAAGTAGTAACTGACTTACTAGGGGAAGGAAGTTATGACCCAAATGTCTGCAGGGAATATTGATTTGATGACTAAAAGGTGAACCCAGATTCTTTCATAGAAGAGATAGACACTAAAAATAAAGATATGATGGAAATCTCCCACAGAGTAGAACAAAAGAGCCAAAAAGACGGACAATAAGAGAAAAACAGAGAAAATTAGAAACTCAGTTTGGAAAGTATAACTTCTGACTAAGAGAAATTCCAGAAAGAGAAAAAAAATGGAGGGGAAAGCCAAGTCTGGTGGCTCATTCCTGTGATCCCTACACTTTGGGAGGTGGAGGCAGGGGGATTGCTTGAGCCCAGGAGTTGGAGACCAGCTGGGCAACACAGTGAGACCCCATTTCTACAAAAAATAGAAAAATTTGCCAGGCGCGGTGGCTCAAGCCTGTAATCCCAGCACTTTGGGAGGCCGAGACGGGCGGATCACGAGGTCAGGAGATCGAGACCATCCTGGCTAACACGGTGAAACCCCGTCTCTACTAAAAAATACAAAAAACTAGCCAGGCGAGGTGGCGGGTGCCTGTAGTCCCAGCTACTCAGGAGGCTAAGGCAGGAGAATGGCGTGAACCAGGGAGGCGGAGCTTGCAGTGAGCTGAGATCCAGCCATTGCACTCCAGCCTGGGCAACAGAGCGAGACTCTGTCTCAAAAAAAAAAAAAAAAAAGAAAAGAAAAGAAAAATTACTCAGGTGTGGTGGTATGCACCTGTAGTCCCAGCTACTCGGGAGGCTGAGGTAGCAGGATCACTTGAGGCTGCACTGAGCCATGATCATACCACTGCATTCCAGCCTGTGCAACATAGCAAAACACTGTTTCAGGGGGGAAAAAAATAGGAGGGGAGAAAATTATCAAAGAAATAATACAAGAAAATTTCCTAGATTAGAGGGATACAAGTCTCCAGATTGAAAAGGCCCAGCTAACACAAGTGAGGAAAAGCCTTACTGAGGGGAATCATCATCAAATACAACATTATGGATAAAGATGATAGCCTAAAGGTTTTCAAAGATTAAAAAAAGAACAAGACACGTACACAAAAGAACAAGACAACAGGATTAAGAATGGCATTAGACGTCTTAAATCTGGGTACTAGAAACAATAATGCAATGCTTTAGAAATTCTGAGATAAAATAATTTTCTGCCTAGATTTCTTTTATCTCTCTCTCTCTCTCTCTTTTTTTTTTTTTTTTTTTTTGAGATGGAGGCTCCCTCTGTCACCCAGGCTGGAGTGCAGTGGTGCGATCTTGGCTTACTGCAACCTCTGCCTCCTGGGTTCAAGCGATTCTCCTGCCTCAGCCTCCCCGAGGAACTGGGACTACAGGCGTGCACCACCATGCCCAGCTATTTTTTTTTTTGCATTTTTAGTAGAGATGAGGTTTCACCATGTTGGCCAGCCTGGTCTCAAACTCTTGACCTCAGGTGATCTGCCTGCCTCGACCTCCCAAAGTGCTGGGATTACAGGAGTGAGCCACGGTGTCTGGCCTTCAGCCTATATTTCCTTTTTTTTTTTTTTTTTTTTTTGAGACAGAGTCTGGCTCTGCCGCCCAGGCTGGAGTGCAGTGGCCGGATCTCAGCTCACTGCAAGCTCCGCCTCCCGGGTTCACGCCATTCTCCTGCCTCAGCCTCCCGAGTAGTTGGGACTACAGGCGCCCGCCACCGCGCCCGGCTAGTTTTTTGTATTTTTTAGCAGAGACGGGGTTTCACCGTGTTAGCCAGGATGGTCTCGATCTCCTGACCTCGTGATCCGCCCGTCTCGGCCTCCCAAAGTGCTGGGATTACAGGCTTGAGCCACCGCGCCCGGCCTATATTTCTATACCCTGCTAAACTATTAATCAAGTGTGAAAACAGTATAAAGGCATATTTAGACATACAAGGACTAAATATATTTGCTTCTTTGCAACCTTTCTCAGGAATCTACAGAAAGATGTGCTGCACAGAGATGACATAGTAAATCCACAATCCAGAAGTTTGAGACACAAGGTCCAGGGCACAGGGAATCCCAACCAGGAGTAGGATGTAGGAAAGTCCAGTATGACAGCTGTGCATTAGGTCTGGAGAGCACTGGTCCGGACCAGAGCTGAAGTCTTCAGGAGAAAAAAACAAAAGAGAACTCATGAACTTTTTTTTTTTTTTTAAGTTATTGTTTTTGTGAGATGGAGTTTCACTCTTGTTGCCCAAGCTGGAGTGTAATGGGGTCATTTTGGGTCACTGCAGCCTCCACCTCCTAGGTTCAAACAATTCTCCTGCCTCAGCCTCCCATGTAGTGGGGATTACAGGCGCCTGCCACCACGCCTGGCTAATTTTTTTATTTTTAGTAGAGACGTGGTTTCTCCATGTTGGCCAGGTTGGTCTTGAACTCCTGACCTCAGGGTGATCTGCCTGCCTCAGCCTCCCAAAGTGCTGGGATTACAGGCATGAGACACCACGCCCAGCTGAATTATTTGTTATGTTACACATCTGAAAAAAATCACTCCTGGTTATTTGTCTAATTTATTAACCACATAGGAAAAAATTAACAATACCTGCAAAGAAAGCTAATGAAAGTGGGGAAAAAATGAGGCAATTATTAGCCTCAGGAAATACCAAAAGAGGCTGGGTGCAGTGTCTTTTGGTATTTCCTTTATTATTTTATTTAAAAATAAACTTCTTCACTTTAGAGAAAGTGTAAATCAAATTATGTGGGAGTTTTAATGGGCCAGGCCTGAGAATGGCACACATCACATTTAATTGGCCAGAACCTGGTCTGAACTGTAAGGAAGGCTGGGAAATACTGTCTAGCTCTGTGTCCAGCAGCAAGAAGAAATAACGTTTTTGAGAGGAAGTAGCAATATCTGCCACAACAGGCAAAAAAGTAGGGGTGGGCAGGTGAAGAAGAGCATCTCAGCTATTCATTTATTCAAGGAGCAACACATATTTATTGAGTACCTACTATTGACTAAGCTTGGTTCCAGGCTTGGTGGATACAAGAGTGAACAAATAAAAGACTGCTCTTATGCAGTTTCTATTTAGTGGGGAACAGCAGGTGTAAATTCCATGGGGGATGGAACCTGCCCTTCTAGGCCAGTGTGGCTGGAATAGAGTTTTAACAATTTTTGCAGGAAGTAATAAGGACTTCACATTTGATTCTAAGAGCAATGAGGCTCTATTAAATCGAGTATTAACCAGGAAGTGGCATGATCTGTTGTATTTATTTATTTATTTATTTATTTTAATGTTTTATATTTGAGGCAGAGTTCTGCTCTTGTTGCCCAGGCTGGAGTGCAGTGGCGCCATCTCTCTCACTGCAACCTCCGCCTCCCGGGTTCAAGCGATTCTCCTGCCTCAGCCTCCTGAGTAGCTGGGACTACAGGCATATGCCACCACACCTGGCTAATTTTTTTTAAATTTTTATTAGAGAGGAGGTTTCGCCATGTTGACCAGGCTGGTCTCGAACTCTTGACCTAAGGTGATTCACCTGCCTCGGCCTCCCAAAGTGCTGGGATTACAGGCGTGAGTCACTGCACCTGGCCGCATGATTTGTTTTAAATAATTACTCTGGCCACCTTATGGAAAATGAATTGTCCGGGCAGAGCTGGACGAAAGAATGGAAACAGAGAGAGAGACCAGATATTTCAGGCAGGCTAGAGATGAGCGTGGTCTGGCCTTGCCTGGTGCGGTTGTGAGTGATTAGATTGGGTGAAGTACAAGAAAGATACAACAAGGATGCCTGTAGGTGTTTGTATTGAGTCACTGGGGGCACCCTAAGTGGGAGTTATCTCGGTAGGACTTTGAGACACCAGTCAGATAATGGATGTGAAAGCTTTTAGGAAAGGTTGAATGGCGGCTGAAATAGCGTATGTTCCATTTTACAGATGGGAAACTGAGGCACGAGATACCAGAGGATGGAGTTAGGCCACGTTGTGCGCCACTCTACCCGCTTAGGTGGGTGAGGAGATGAAGGTGTGTTGGGCCCCGCTAAGCTCCAGCACCGAGCTGAGCCCCGCCCGGACCCCGCCAGCTGGCTTTCCCTGTCCGTTGCTCGTGTGCCAATAAAGTTATTGAAATTGACACTGGTTGCTAAGGAAGTGGGTCGCTGAGCCAGGTTGCTAAGGAAGTGAGCGGCCACTGTCTCTCCCCATCCGGGGCAGCGGGGAATGGCTGAGCCAGGGGTTCGCCGCCCCCGCCGCCGCCGCCGCCGCCGCCGCCGCCGCCGCCCGCTTTCGGCTCGGGCCGCAGGTGAGTCGGAGGGGCCGGGCGCCCGCCGAGCAGGGCTTATCCTGTGGCCGCCTGGGATTTTCCCTGCGACCCGCGCCCGCGCCTCCGCCTGGCTTTGCTGTCCCGCGAGCCGGAGCATCCTCTGCCCTGCCTCTCGGGCATCCTCTGGTCGTCCGGACGGCCTTGCCCCTCCTTCCCCGGGCGAGGTCGCGGCCCGACCCCCAGACACGGCCACCCTGGGTCGCAACCCACCTGGGGGCCCTGGAGCGGTGGTCAGGGCCCCAGTTTGGGACGAGGGCGGGGAAGCGAGAGCCTGGGGTCCGAACCACTGCGCTGTCCCGGGTTTGCTGTGTGACCTTGGGCAAGTCTTTTCCCCTCGCTGGCCTTAATTGACCTGTTTATTCAAAGGGGTGCTAACACTTGCTGCTCTGAGTGGTTAAGGTGATGAGACGTGTGTGTGAAAGTGCCCCAAATGGGGAGAGGGAGAATTTTTAGGGCACCCTAGCATGGGAGACCAAGAGGGCAGTTTGAAGTCTGAGTGAGTTAGAGACGTGGCATTTCCACTTAGTAATTGTGTGGCCCTGGGCAAGTTAATTTCTTTGAGTCTAGTTTTTCTTATCTGTGAAACGGTATAATAGACTACTGTGGAAATCAACGAGACTGGGTATGTCAAGTAGCTTGGCACATAGTAAGTGCTCAACTAGCTATTATGAGGCGTCTAGGGGAGGAGGGCAAGACTCCCAGGAGGAGATGACTTTGGGACAGGTAAGGTGTAGGTGTGTAGAGTGCCAGCCCATATGGGTAGTCCTACTGCAATGCCAACTCCCAACCCCAGTTTTACTTCTCCATTCTGCTCAGAGCAAGGGAGGTAGTGGACTTCTACAAGTAGTCCAAACTCTTTGAGGTCAATCCTTTGTAGATAGCTGGGGTCATGGTCTCATTTTCTACTTGGGCTTCGTTGATCCTTCCAGAAGAAAAAAGGCATCTTTGTGTCCTTTGGGAAGTGCTTACAGCAGTAATAACTACAAGCATATGATTAAGAAGCACTTTACCAGGCATATTGTTTCATTTAATCCTTACGTAGACTTTGCCAGGTACCTGGTGATACCATCCTCATTTTGCCAATAAGGAAACTGAGCTTCAGAAAAGCGAAGGTAAGGACCTGGTTAAGAATCTTTTTTTCTTTTCTTTTTTTTTTTTTGAGATAGAGTCTCAGTCTGTTGCCCAGGCTGGAGTGCAGTGGCACGATCTCAGCTCACTGCAACCTCCTCCTGGGTTCAAACGATTATTCTGCCTCGGCCTCCCGAGTAGCTGGGACTACAGATGTTCACCACCTTGCCCACTAATTTTTGTAGTTTTAGTAGAGACAAGGTTTTGCCATGTTGGCCAGGCTGGTCTCGAACTCCTGGCCTCAAGTGATACGCTTGCCTCAGCCTCCCAAAGTGCTGGGATTATATGCATGAGCCACCACACCCAGCCATTGCCTAAGAATTTTGTATCTATTGAGTGATGGAAGTGGAGGTGTTTCTAGGTAAATCCTGTATTTTATCCCCCATTCACTGTTGCCTCTGATTTTGCAACAGTTGCTATTATAAGGCCACAGGGGTATTCTTTTTTCTTTTGTTACTTTTAACTGACTGGAAGCTAAAAGGCAAGGAAACAAGATCTCAGGTAAAGCTTTATTTAAAGAGATACCATCCAAAGTGAGGATCTCAGAAAAGAGTTGGAATCTTTTTTTTTTTTTTTTTTTTTTGAGGTGGAGTTTTGCTGTTGTTGCCCAGGCGGGAGTGCAATGGCGCCATCTCGGCTCGCTGCAACCTCTGCCTCCCTGGTTCAAGCAATTCTCCTGCCTCAGCCTCCCAAGTAGCTGGGATTACAGGCATGTGCCACCACGCCCGGCTAATTTTGTATTTTTAGTAGAGACGGGGTTTCTCCACGCTGGTCAGACTGGTCTCAAACTCCTGACCTCAGGTGATTGCCTGTCTTGGCCTCCTAAAGTACTGGGATTACAGGCGTGAGCCACCGCGCCCAACCTGAGAGTTGGAATCTTTAAAAAAGGGCTTCTCTGTCCCTCATTCTCTCCTTGTTAAAATGAGGGGACTAGGCTAGATTATACTGAAGGCCCTTTCAGTGCTGTTTTGCAGTTGTGGTTAAAAGCCTGCAATCAGACTACCTGGGCTAAAATCTTGACTCTGCTACTTCCAAGCTGTGCGCTACTGAGCAAAGAGGTGCTACTTTACCTCTGAAATGATGGTCAATACCTCTGAAATGATGAGATGACTTTTTGGTAACGGGTCCTGTGAGGAAGAATTATTCGTAGTTCATTTTGAACCCCTTGGTGGTGTAGTTCCCTCATCTGTGAAATGGGGATAGTAATAGTACGTATCATGCATGTCTGTTCTGAGGATTTATTTGAACTTAATATATGTAAAGTGCCCAGCATATTTGATAAACATTAGCTATTGTTATTTGGGCTTAATGTGGTACTTGTACTGTATTTTCCATTTATGGCTGGTGAATGATTAAATTAAAGTATGTGATAATACCAGGTCTGTCAACCATAATGTCATTGCAAGCATGAAACAGTAGCCATCATGGCATTATATAAATGTTGATATTTTTATATGGTTGCCCCAGGAACCTGTAATCCTGTGCCACGATGGGTTGCAAAGAAAGGTGAAAGCTGGCTGGGCGTGGTGACTCATGCCTGTAATCCCAGCACTTTGGGAGGCCGAGGTGGGCGGATCACGAGGTCAGGAGATGGAGACCATCTGGCTAACACGGTGAAACCCCATCTCTACTAAAAAAAAAAAAATACAAAAAATTAGCTGGGCATGGTGGCGGGCCCCTGTAGTCCCAGTTACTCGGGAGGCTGAGGCAGGAGAATGGCGTGAACCCAGGAGGCGGAGCTTTCAGTGTAGCCGAGATCATGCCATTGCACTCCAGCCTGGGCAACAGAGCAAGACTGTGTCTCAAAAAGAAAAAGAAAAAGAAAAAGAAAGGTGAAAGCTGATGGTTTGGTAGCTCAACACCCAATTCAGTAAATATTTGCTAAATCCGCTTATGCTAGGTACATGGAGGATGTGGAGATCAATCCCATCTCCATATCCTTCAAGGAACTCAGAGCTTAATTTGCAAATTACTGCATTTGACGTCTTTAAATGAATTCATATCTTATGTTTGCCCTGGCTGCAGAGTAAAGCCACTGATTCTAATCTGTTTTGTTGTGTCCCTAGACTTCTGTTAGGTGCCTGGATTAGAAACCTCAGATTGCTTCCTAAGCCTTTTCATCCACTAATTTGCAAGTCCCTCCTCTTATGTAACAAAGAGTAACAATACTTGACAATAACAATATGGTGCCTAATGGCTTACACAAATGCTTACACTTGCTCACTCATGCTTTTACTCATTTAATCTTATCTGTGTCCCTTCAAGGAAGGTAAGGTGCAGATGAGGATCTCTGTTTTATAGTCGAGGAATCTGAAGAGAAGCCAAGAAGCCATGATGCTATTGAGTGGCCCATTTCACGTTGAAATCCAGTCTTCTGACTTCAAATTCAGTGTATTTACCACTGTCCTCCCCAGATTGTATTTATTTAGCATTTCCTGAGCACCTAGAATGTGTCAATTCTGTTTTAGCCTGGAGATATCATGGTAGAAAGGTACATGAGTTCCTTGCTCTCATGCAGCTTATATTCTACTGGCAGCAAACAGAAATATACACCAATAAATGAACAAGGGAATTTGGATAAGGAATAAGTGCTGGGGTGAAATCCCATCTCTATTAAAAATACAAAACTTAGCTGGGTGTGGTGGCACGTGCCTGTAGTCCCAGCTATTCAGGAGGCTGAGGCACAAGAATTGCTTGAACCCGGGAAGCAGAGGCTGCAGTGAGCTGAGATTGCGCCATTGCACTCCAGCCTGGGCAACAGAGTGAGACTCTGTTTCAAAAAAAAAAAAAAAAAAAAAAAAAAAAGGAAAGAAAAAAGGCCTTGCTAGGGTGGTGACATTTTTGCTGAGATTTGCTCCCAGGGAGGGGCCAGCCATTTGAAGATATGTCAGAAGGAAGAGCAAGGGTAAAGGCTGTGAGGTGGCAACAAGCTTGGTAAGTTCCAGAAACTGCAAGAAGGCTTATAATGGCTGGGACAGGTGAGTCGAAGGCAGAGTGGGGAGGTGGATGGATGTAGGGGATGGGAGTGGTGGGGAGCACTCAGATCATGCAGGGCCTTGTCTGCTAGAGTAAGGAGTTGGGATTTTGTTCTAAAAGCTGTAGAAATCTTTGGAGGTTCTGGAGAAGGGGAGTGGCATGATTTATTTTCATTTTTTTAAAAAATCACTCTGGCCTCTTTGTGGCAGTGAATTTTAGAGGGCATAGGAGTGGCAGCCAGGAGGCTAGTTAGGAGGTTAGGTGAGAGAAGATAGTGGCCTTCTAGATTGGTGGCAATGGAGATGGTAAGAGGACGGATTGGGGATGTGTTTCGGAGGTAAAACCAGCAGGATGGTGGGGTGACGGTGAGAGAATAAGGATGACTCCTGGGTTTTTGGCCTGAGCAATTAAGTAGATGTTAGAGATGCCATCTGCCTCTGAAATGATGAGAGGACTTTTTGGTAAGGGGCCCTATGAGGAAGAATTATTCATAGTTTATTTTGAACCCCTTAGAGGAGAGGCACAAGGTATACACATCATACTTTATAGTCTATGGGAAGGAAATCCCCAGATTATGCTGAGAGAAGCTAGTCAGGTACAACTGATTGCAGCTTGAAGTTCCTACTGTGAACCAAAAAAAGTCCTGCTGCTTTTCTACAGTCTGGCTCTTTGCCAGCCTGTGGAGCGGCAGGTGTGGGCTTTGCCAGGGCAGTACCCATCTGTCTTTCTGTCTTGTGCTGTTGGCATTGCAGTGCTGACTCGGGATCTTGGCTGAGGGAGCCTGGCCAGCGTTCAAAGAGGGAGCAGAATCACTAGTGAAGTTCATTCGGTGCCCCAAATGGCCACACTCTCCCTGCCAGGTTCTTTCCTGGCCACCAAGTGACAGTTCTAAAGTTTTAGAGCTTTTGACTTGAGAATCCCTGGAAAACCTATTGTATTCTACCAGAATTCCTAGAGGATTCTTGAATCTCTTCTGAGCAAGGGAATTCGAGCTTCATTGTTACACATTCCAGTAACTGTACTTGTAAATCTGGGCATTACAGGGTTGTATATTCAGCATTGTGAATAGTAAGACTAATAGTCTTATCACTGCCACTTGTTTATTTAATTAAATTTAATAAATTTATTCATTTTGGAGACAGGGACTCCCTCTGTCACCCAGGTTGGAATGCAGCAGTGTGATCCTGGCTCCCCAACAGCCTTGAATTCCTGGGTTCAAGTGATCCTTCTAGCTTAGCCTCCTGAGTGGCTGGGACTGCAGGCATATACTGTCATGCCTGGCTAATTTTTAAAAAGTGTTTTTGGGCCGGGCGTGGTGGCTCACACCTGTAATCTCAGCAGTTTGGGAGGCTGAGGCGGGCAGATCACGAGGTCAAGAGTTTGAGACCAGCCTGAACAACATGGTGAAACCCCTTCTCTACTAAAAATACAAAAATTAGCTGGGCATGGTTGTGCACACCTGTAATCCCAGCTACTCAGGAGGCTGACGCAGGAGAATTGCTTGAACCCGGGAGGTGATGGTTGCAGTGAACTGAGATCATACCACTGCACTCCAGCCTGGGCGACAGAGCGAGACTCTGTCTTAAAAAAAAAAAAAAAAAAAAATTCTGTAGATGGCTAGGCATGGTGACTCACACCTGTAATCTCAGCACTTTGGGAGGCTGAGGCATGTGGACCACCTGAGATCAGGAGTTCAAGACCAGCCTGACCAGCATGGCGAAACCCCATCTCTACTAAAAATACAAAAATTGTCAGGTGTGGTGGTGCTTGCCTGTAGTCCCAGCTACTTTGGAGGCTGAGGCGGGAGAATCACTTGAAGCCGGGAAGCAGAGGTTGCAGTGAACTGAGATTGTACCACTTCACTCCAGCCTGGGTGACAGAGTGAGACTCCATCTCAAAAAACAGAAATTTGTAGAGACGGTCATACTATATTGTCCAGGCATCTTGGCCGCAAGTGATCCACTCACCTTGGCCTCTCAAAGTGCTGGGTTACAGGCATGAGCCGCTAATTTTTTTAGAAAACCTGGTCTCATTCTGTTGCCCAGGCTGGAGTGCAGTGGTACAGTCATAGCTCATTGTAACCTCCAACTCCTGGGCTCAAGCGAGCCTCCCGCCTCAGCCATCCAAGTAGCTGAGACTACAGGTGCATGCCACTACACCCAGCTAATAAAAAAAAGAGAGACAGGGTCTTGCTATGTTGCAGGCTAGTCTCAAACTCCTGGCTTCAAGCAGTCTTCCTGCCTCGACCTCCCAAAGTGCTGGGATTACAGACATGAGCCACTGTACCTGGCCACCACTGCTGTTTGTATAACTTTGCAGTTTAGAATGCTTTTTCCTGTGCATTCTCATTTACTAATTGTCAATTGAGATTATGTGGACTACATATTATCCCCAGTTTACAGATGAAGACGTTGTGGTGTGGTCACTTGTTTTTGTCAGTAATATTAAACATTTTCTAGGTGCTGAGTTAGGGAGATCCTTGCTGCTCAAAGTGTGTTCTCTGTGACAGACGTACTGTGTCCCCAGAACCTTGTCAGAAATGCAGAACCTAGGCTGGGTGCAGTGGCTCACGCTTGTAATCCCAGCACTTTGGGAAGCCAAGGCAGGAGGATCACTGGAGGCCAGGAGGCCGAGACCAACCTGGGCAAAATAGTGAGACCTCATCTGTAGTTTTAACAAAAGAAGAAGGAAACAACAACAGGGCCTAGATCTAATAAATCAGAGCCTGCCTTTTACCAAGATCCCGGATGTTTCCTGTGCACGTTAAAGTCTGAGATGCTCTCATCTAGGTAATCAGTAGCAAACTAAGACTTACCAATGATAATGACAATGAAAGTAGTAGTCGTAGCTAAGATACATTAGCAAAGCAGTGTTGTAAGCACTTAACACATGTTGTTTCATTTAGATTTAGACCTCAGAGCAATCCTGTAACACAGGTTTCCAGAAGAGGAAAGTAGAAGCTCAGAAAAGTTCAGTAACTTCCCCACATCTGCTGACTCCAGGTCTGTTGTTCTTTCTACCATGCGCATGTTCATCTGTTTTTCAGGTGGGCAGTGACCACATCGTAGCTGTCTTGTCAAGGCCTTTCTCTTCCATACCTACGTAACTCATTTTAAATGATGACCCCCCCCCAAAAAAAAAGTGACTTCAAAGAATGTTTGAGGAAATAAAGAATGTTTGAGGAAATAAAGAATGTTTGAGGAAATCAAGGGAAAAACTTCTGAGCTAGATGGGTGTCGGTTACTTGGCTGATGAAGCCGCAAACAGATATCTCGTTTGGTAAGATAAGCTGCCTCTCACGCTTCTCAGTGATCTAACTTCAGGGCCAGGACTGCTGAAGCAGGTAGGAACTGTGAGCTTGTATTCTGAGTCATTTAGCTCTAAACTGTTTCTTGATTCTGGTGATAAATATCTACACTGGGTGAGAAGATAGTGGATAAAGTCCCATATAACACCCGCTGACTAATTGTTAAAAGATTCCATCTCACTGTGCCTCAGTTTTCTCTCTCTGCCCTGTGGGCTCATTATTTTCCTTTCAACACCTCCTATCTTTCTAGACTCTCAGAAAGATTTATTGGTCAAGGACTATGCCATTATAGGAAATTTTGACCTGAAAGGATGGTGGGAACTGGGTAAAGGCAGGATTCTGCTACTTGCTGTGTGACTTAGAGCAAGTGACTCAACCTCTCTAGGTCTCTCTTGTGTAAAAAAAAAAAATGTGTGTATATATATGTATATATCTGTAAAATAAAGACATAGGACGGTTCTCCCCAAAGCCCTTCCAGCCCCGCCCACAAGACTGAACCTTGAGTTGGGTGATATTTTGTTTTTTCTTGGTGACTTCACACTGGGCTTTCTCCCAGAGCTTTCGGGTGTGGCTTTTAGAGTGTATTTCTTGGCAGAGAGCATTACAATCAGCTCATCTTATCAGCATCACACATCTGCACAGCAGCTTGGGATGTTCATGTTTAAGGTTCAGTTAATCATGGTGACACATTGTGTCATCTCACTTCGTCACACTGATTGCGGACATTGAGCTCTTCACACAGGAAGATCTATCTTTAGCATGCTGATTTATTTAACTCATAATTTGCATTAGAGAGTGAACCAGTGATAATCATGGTGGGTGTGGCTTTTATTTTTAAAGTTTTTGGCAAGACATTTGCAGCACTTGCATTTTGTCATGCTTGAATATAGTCTATAAATGGAAATGGGCTCAAGTGAAATAGAAATTGCCATAGATTATTGGGAGCTTGGGACTTAACCACTCTAGAGTCCTTCATGTCACCTTCAGCAGTGCTTTCAGGAAGGGCTTGCTTGGCCTTTTGTTGTGTGACATAAATTAAACAGAAACTAAAAGCTCATAGCACAATCTCTAGCAGCTTAGCAGACTGTAGTAATCATTATAACACATTTCAGAACATAAGCAAAAAATCTAGCTGGCAAATCATAAAAGATTCCATCTAGGTAAGATAAAATATCAGTTCAAGTTACCTAAAGATAACCACAAGAAGATAGTCTTTGGTGGAAGTAGTTACTGGTTTTGCAAGATCTGCAATAATAAGTTAGACTCTAGCCTAAGAAATATATGTGTTGTTTTTCCTTGTTTAGTTCTTCAGCTGTCAGCCTTTTTTAAAAATGTAATTTTTTCCCGATTACAAAAATAATAAATTTCCATTGAGGAAAAAATGAGGAAAATACTGAACAGATTAAATAAGACTGACTTTAAGATCCACCACCCAGAAATAGCTACTGTTAACATTTTACTGTCCATATACAAATGTATTCCTAAATACATTTTATCTCATGGGCTTGCAGTTCTTACCTGTTTCCTCCGTTGTTGTTATTTAGGCTATTTTCAATGTTTAAACGTTATGAGTAATGCTTCAGAGAACATCTTAATGATGATTATTTTGTGCAAACCTTTGTCTGCATTACTGATGGTTTCTTTAAGCTTTAATGTTAAAATTGTAAATTACAAAGGCAACCCCCTGAAAGAATGCTTTTAACATGGCAGTGTTCACCTAAAGCTGCAAAGGCAGACATAATTACAGTTCGGTTGGGGAATATACCCAAGGTGATGATACCCTAACTCAGGTTTTGCTTACTTGACTACTTGCAGATATATTTTTAGAAAGTTGTATTCAAAGTGTATTTCCCATTTTCCATTTGGAAACGTTCACTTAACATTATGTCATAACCATTTTTCCATATTTTTGTACTTAGTTATTTAAATTTTTATTTTATTTTGGTAGAAACAGGGTCTCACTGTGTTGCTCAGGCTGGTCTCAAACTCCTAGGCTCAAGCAGTCCTCCTGCCTTGGCCTCCCAAAGTGCTCAGATTACAAGTGTGAGCCACCAGGACCAATCTATTTTTTTGTTATTTATTTATTTTTGAGATAGGGTGTCACTCTGTTGCCCAGGCTGGAGTGCTGTGGCATGATCATAGCTCATTGTAACCTCCAACTCTTGGGCTCAAGTGGTCCTTCCACCTCAGCCTTCTTGTTTTTGTTTTTTTTTTTTTGAGACGGAGTCTTGCTCTGTCGCCCAGGCTGGAGTGCAGTGGCAGGATCTCAGCTCACTGCAAGCTCCTCCTCCTGGGTTCACGCCATTCTCCTGCCTCAGCCTCCAGAGTAGCTGGGACTACAGGCGCCCGCCACCTCGCCCGGCTAGTTTTGTATTTTTTAGTAGAGACGGGGTTTCACCGTGTTAGCCAGGATGGTCTCGATCTCCTGACCTCGTGATCCGCCCTTCTCGGCCTCCCAAAGTGCTGGGATTACAGGCTTGAGCCACCGCGCCGGGCCTACCACCTCAGCCTTCTAAGCAGCCAGGACCACAGGTGCGTGCCACCACTTGTGGCTAATTTTTAAATTTTTCTTGGAGGTAGAATCTCACTATGTTGCTCAGGCTGGTCTCGAACTCCTGGCCTTAAGCGATGCTCCTGCCTCAGCCTCCCGAAGTGCTGAGACTACAAGTGTGAGCCACTACACCTTGCTATGTTTTTGTGTTTAGTAGTTATTACTATACGTTAGTAGTTTACTAGTAACTACTACACTTTCCCAGGCATTGGACATTGAAGTTGTTTCCACCTTTTTATAATCACATATAATGTGTTACACAGAATATCTCCTTCTCTCTCAGCCTCATAAGAGAACAATTCTAAATAAGTGGTTTGTGAAAAGTTTGAACTTTAAAAAATTCTAACAGAGAACTGTACATTTCCCTTCTTAGAATCCTCTAAAAGTATTTTTTTTTTTTTTTTTGAGATGGAGTCTCACTCTCTTGCCTAGGCTGGAGTGCAGTAGCACAGTCTCAGCTCACTGCAATCTCCACCTCCTGGGTTCAAGCGATTCTCCTGCCTCAGCCTCCTGAGTAGCTGGGATTACAGGTGCACACTACCACGCCCAGCTAATTTTGGTATTTTTAGTAGAGACAGGGTTTCACCATGTTGGTCAGGCTGGTCTTGAACCCCTGACCTTGAGATCCGCCTGTCTTGGCCTCCCAAAGCGCTGGGATTACAGGCTTTAGCCACGGCGCCAGGCCTAAAAGTATCTTTTTAAAAACAGCTTTAGCTGGGTGTGGTGGCTCATTCCTGTAATCCCAGCGCTTTGGGAGGCCTAAGTGGGAAGATTGCTTGAGGCCAGAAGTTTGAGACCAGCCTGGACAACATAGCGAGACCCCATCTATACAAAACATATAAAAATATACCCAGGTGCAGTGGCTTGCACCTGTACTCCCAACTACTCGGGAAGCTGAGGCGAGTTCAAGCCCAGGAGTTCAAGGCTACAGTGAACCATGATTGTGCCACTGCATTCCAGCCTGGGTGACACAGTGAATGAGTTCCTGTCTCCAAACAAAAAAACCTTTATTTAGATATATTTTACATATCATGAAGTATTTTTTTAATGTAATAGTTTTTCTCACCTTCTTTTGTGTCTTCTTTTTATCCATTTTTTCTTTCTGATGAAGAATTCCCTACAAGTAGGACCCAGAACGTAGGCCTTTGTCATTTCAACCCTTCATTATCTGAATAGGCTGTTGCATATCATTATAACATTGGACAATGAGCCAAGACAGTTCTGATGGACTTTTGAAAAGGGATTTTTCAAAAAGCATTTAACTCATCATATTAGTAAAATAAATCCTATGATTTATGGGAAATTCTGCTGGATCAACTTTGAAACTGTTTACTGTAAAGGTAGCATGCGTAGGCATGAATCTTGATAAAACAAGATTCTGATTCAGGGGATCTGAGTGGGTCCTTATATTCTGCAGAGCTGAACCAGGTGGAGTAGGAGGAGAGTTAGGGTGACACGCAAACACAACATCCTAAATTATGTTGAATGCAGTGGTGAGAGCTATTCTCTTTAAAACTCTCTTGGTTCTTCTGTGTCAAGAAGAATACTGTATTTGTTTGGTACTAGTCTGTTTTTTTTTTTTTTTTTGAAATGGAGTCTCACTCAGTCGCCCAGGCTGGAGTGCAGTGGCACAATCTCGGCTCACTGCAACCTCTGCCTCCTGGCATCAAGCAGTTCTTTACCTCAGCCTCCTGAGTAGCTGGGATTACAGGCCCCTGCCACCATGCCTGGCTAATTTTTGTATTTTTAGTAAAGACAGGGTTTCACCATCTTGGCCATGCTGATCTTAAACACCTGACCTCATGATCCACCTGCCTTGGCCTCCCAAAGGGCGGGGATTACAGGCGGGAGCTACCATGCCCGGCCACTAGTCTGTTTCTTAACAGTTGTTAAGTTCCCTTTCAAACCAATGGTGATCAAGCCTCAGGCCTCAGATAAGCTACAATATTTAGCTAGAATTTAGTAACATTGTTGTCTGTTCTTATATTTATTTTCAGTTACTTTCTATTCATAACAAGTGATACTGATTTTCCATTCATGGTAGTTATATAAAGTTTCTTTTTAAAATAAGTTTGTGTTAATAGAAGTAGATTTAAAGAAAAAACGGTAAGTAAATAATAGTGCAGTTGATGATAGACATGGCGAAAATTGTGAAGGAACAATCTGATTACTGACATTTAGGACATGCTGATGTGGAAAAAGGCCATGGACTTTGGAGCCAGGTGGACCTGGTTTCAGCTTGCTTTACCACTTATTAACTCAGTGTACCACTTTACTTCCCTGTCTAAGTCTCTGTTTTTTCCTCCTGCAAATTGGGTCAAGGTAGAGTTACCACTTGTGGGCCAGACGCTTGCTGCCTGTCTTCATCTAGTCCTTACACTGCCCCAGGCAGCAGGTGTTAGTGATATTCCCATTTTACAGATGAGGACATCAGCTCCGAGGGGTAAGAAACTTTCACAGAGCCTCAGAACTAGGAATGATAGGCTGGGCACCATGGCTCCCAGCACTTTAGGAGGCCGAGGCAAGTAGAACACCTGAGGTCAGGAGTTCGAGACCAGCCTGGCCAACATAGTGAAACCCACTCTCTACTGGAAATACAAAAGTTAGCCGTGCGTGGTGGTGGGCACCTGTAATCCCAGCTGCTTGGGAAGCTGAGGCAGGAGAATCGCTTGAACTCGGGAAGTGGAAGTTGCAGTGAGCCGAGATCGCGTTACTACACTGCAGCCTGGGTGACAGCAAGACTCCATCTCAAAAACAAACAAAACTAGGAATGATAGAGCTGGGTTTCAGTCCCAGGTGTGTCTGAATCTCTTTTTGGCTATTCAGGCTACCTCTGCCTGTTAAATACAGGTTTTGCTATGGCCCTCTGCCCATAGGATTATTCACAATAGCCAAGAGGTAGAAGCAGCCCAAATGTCCATTAATGGATAAATGGATAAAGAATATGTGGTACAGGCCAGGTGCGATGGCTCACGCTTGTAATCCCAGCACTTCAGGAGGCCAAGGCGGAAGGATTGCTTGAGCCCAGGAGTTCCAGACCAGCCTGGGCAATATAGTGAGACCTTGTTTCTATAACAAATAATAATAATAAAAAATTAGCTGAGTATGGTGGCACGTACCTGTAGTCTTAGCTACTCAAAAGGCTGAGGTGGGAGGATTGCTTGAGCTTAGGAGTTCAAGGATGCAATGAGCTGTGATTGCGCCACTGCACTCCAGTCTGGGTGTCAGAGCGAGACTGTGTCTCAAATAAATAAATAAATTAATTAATTAAAATAAATATGTATATGGTACATACATAGAATGGAATATTATTCAGCCTTAAAAAGAAGGCAGTTCTGACACATGCTTTAGTATTGATGAACCTTGAGGGCATTGTGCTAAGTGAAATAAGCCAGTCACAAAAGGACAAATACTGTTATGATTCCACTTATCCGAGGTAGCTAGAGTAGACAAAATCATGGAAACGTGGTTACCAGGTGCTGAGGAGAGGGGGAAATGAGGAATTGTTCAATGGTTGTAAAGTTTCAGTTTTGCAAGATGAAAAAGTTCTAGAAATATGTTATACAACAATGTGAATATAGTTAACACTACTGAACTATATACACTTAAAATGATTAAAAGGGTAAATTTTATATTATATGGGGTTTTTTACGGTAATTTAAAAAAAATTTAAATGATAAGCCGTTGGTTAGAGGGTGATTTTTTTTTCATTTGGAAAATCCCAATTATACATAAAACTAGAATAATGCAATGAATCATGAACCCATTACCCGCCTCCAGCAGTTCTCAGCAGTTGGCAATCCTATTTTACCTATAACCTTCCATGCACCCTACCCCTGAAAAAGATCCCGGACAGCATATAACTTTGTCTGAAAATATTCTTGTTTATCTCTAGAGGATAAGAACTTTGTTTTTAAAATAATAACATTTTTACACATAAATAACAATAATTTCTTACATTGTCTCATATCCAGTGTTCCAATTTCCTTGATTGTCTTATACTTTTTTTTTTTTTTGGAGATAGAGTCTTGCTCTGTCACCCAGGCTGGAGTACAGTGGCATGATCTAGGCCCACTGCAATCTCCGCCTCCCGGGTTCAAGCAGTTGTCTTACCAAAGCCTCCCTAGTAGCTGGGATTACAGACATGCATGCACCACACCCAGCTAATTTTTGTATTTTTAGTAGAGACAGGATTTCATCATGTTGGACAGGCGGGTCTTGAACTCCTGACCTCAAGTGATCCGCCGTCCTTGGCCTTCCAAAGTGCTGGGATTACAGGCATGAGCCACTACGCCCGGCGTCATTTTTTTTTTTCTTGAGACAAGGTCTCACTGTATCACCTAGGCTTGAGTGCAGTGGTGCAATCAGAGCTCACTACTGCCTCAAACTCCCAGGCGGCTCAAGCAAACTCCTGGGCTCAAGCAATCCTCCCAACTTAGCCTCCTGAGTAGCTGGGGCTACAGGCATACACCACCACACCCGGCTAATTTAAAAAATTTTTTTTGTAGAGACAGGGTCTTGCCATCTTGCGCAAGCTGGTCTTGAACTCCTAGGCTCAAGTGATCCTCCCGCCTTGGCCTCCCAAAGTGCTGGGGTTATGGGTGGTGAACCACCTAGCTTGGTCCTTGTACATTTCTTAACAGTTGGTTTGTTTGAATCAAGATCAAAAAAGGATCTGGACGTGGTGGCTCACCATGGTGGCTGGTATTACATGGTGGACCTGTAATACCAGCACTTTGGGAGTCCTAAGTAGGAGAATCACATAAAACCACAAGTTTGAGACCAGCCTGTGCAACAAAGCAGGACTCCCCTCTCTGCAAACTATTTTAAAAATTAGTCCAGGCATGGTGGCTCATGCCTGTAATCCCAGCACTTTGGGAGGCTGAGGCAGGTGGATCACTTGAGGTCAGGAGTTTGAGACCAGCCTGGCCAAAACAGTGAAACCCCGTCTCTACTAAAAATTAAAAAAAAAAAAAAAAAAAAAAAATTAGTCGGGTGCAGTGGCGCACACCTGTAGTCCCACCTGCTCTGGAGGCTGAGGTGAGACAATTGCTTGAGTGAGGAGTTCGAGGTTGCAGTAAGCTGAGATTCTGCCACTGCACTCCAGCCTGGGCAACAGAGCAAGACGTTGACTCTTAAAAAAACAACAGAATGTGAAGACCTTGACTCTTAAAAAACAATAGATTGTATACAACAGTCCTACCTCTGGGAGTGGATCCTACCAACTACTCCCACTTATCTAAAGGTATATATGTTCAGTATAGCTACTGGAGTACTGTTTGCAGTAGCAAATGACCAGAAACAATCAGAAGGTCCCTCAGTAATGGACTGATTGATCAAAGCCTTTTTTGGCTGGGTGCAGTGACTCACGACTGTAATCCCAGCACTTTGGGAGGCCAAAGCGGGTGGAATACCTGAGGTCAGGAGTTCAAGACCAGCCTGGCCAACATGGCAAAACCCTCTCTCTACAAAAGATAAAAAATTAACTGGATGTGGTGGGGTGTGCTTATAGTCCCAGCTACTTGGGAGTCTGAGGTGGGAAGATTGCTTGAGCTCAGGAGGTCGAGGTTGCAGTGAGCTTTAATTGTGCCACTGTACTGCTACCGGGGCAACAGAGACTCTGTCTCAAAATGAATGAATGAATGAAAGGAAGGATGTAAGACAGAAAAGAAAGGAAAAAGAAGCAGCTGGGCATGGTGTCTGATGCTTGTAATCCCATACTTTGGGAGGCTGAGAGATGGAAGGATCACTTGAGCCAGGAGTTTAAGACCAGCCTGGGCAATGTAGTAAGACTTTTGTCTCTACAAAAAAATAAAAACAAAATTAGCCAGGTTTGGTGGCATGTACCTGTAGTTCCAGCTACTGAGGAGGTTGAGGCTGGGGTGAGCCGACATCATGCCACTGCACTCCAGCCTGGAGTGCAGAGCAAGAGTCTATCTCAAAAAGACAAGCAAAGAAAACAATACAAAATGAGTTAAGGCGAGTTCTCCAAGATTTATCTAGGAAGGAGTACAATGGTGTATAGTATACTGCTACTTGAGTTAAAAAGGTTTAAAAAAAAAGATGAAGATGAAGGAGCAATGCAGATATGTTAGGAAGGTTTACATGTTCACTGTATACTCTGTACAGCTTGAATTGCTTTAATCTGTTCATAGACATACACATGTATATATGCATATATATATCAGGTGTTTTAAAAATATATGGGTTTATATATGGTTTTTAAAATAAGACAAATCTGGTTTTGAATCCTGACTCTTCCACTTAATTATTGTGTAACCTTGGGCAAATTAATTTCCCTGAGTCTCTGATCCTTATTCTTTAAATGAGGCTAATGCCTGCCTTCCTCCTAAGGTGATTTTGAGGATTAAAAGAGGACTACACATTAAGCTCTTGGTATACTGTGAGTTGTGACTATTGAATTCAATAAAACCCAAGAACCGCATTGATTCTGAATGGTAGGTGTTGTCCAATAGACTTGAATATATTTTTTTGAATGTATTTTATGAATGTTTTACAACTGAATGCCAAAAGAGTTTCTTTTCCTTTTTCCCTACCTAAGTAAATGCTTTGTTTGCCTATTTGTGTCATCAAATGACAGAGAGTACATGGCACCCATTTGAATTCAGGGCAGGCATTTATTGTTCTTATTACTTGACTGTGACCTTTTTAGGTTTCTTTCCAGAGAACTAGTGTGTCTTCTTTAGACATTTAAGCTGAAATCAAAGTTCTGGACTTTTCTCCAAAGAAAACATTGCATTTTGCTCCCCCAACCTTAATTATAAAAATCAAAATACGTGGCCGGGCGCGGTGGCTCAAGCTTGTAATCCCAGCACTTTGGGAGGCCGAGACGGGCGGATCATGAGGTCAGCAGATCGAGACCATCCTGGCTAACACAGTGAAACCCCGTCTCTACTAAAAAATACAAAAAACTAGCCGGGCGAGGTGGCAGGCGCCTGTAGTCCCAGCTACTTGGGAGGCTGAGGCAGGAGAATGGCGTAAACCCGGGAGGCGGAGCTTGCAGTGAGCTGAGATCTGACCATTGCACTCCAGTCCGGCGACAGCGCGAGACTCCGTCTCAAAAAAAAAAAAAAAATCAAAATACGTGCACCCATCAAAAAATACAAAGAAAGCAAAACAATAACCTGCAGGCTCACCACCCTAGAGGTCAATATTGCCTGCATTTCCTATCTATTAGTACTTTTCAATGTTAAAAGCTAAGCGTTTGACATTCATTGGTTTAATCCTTTAGAACAGTTCTTTAAGGGAGATGTTGTTATTAACCATACTTTGTGGAAGAAGAAACTATGACTTAGTAAGTTTCTTGAGATTTTATAGCTAGTAAATGGCAGAGCAGAAATTCAAAGCCAGACCTGTTGAACACCGTAGCTGATGCTTTTAACAATGTCTTTATGCTGTGTTCCCCAAATCTGCTTCTGCACATGTGCATGTACACATAAACATTAACTATATCATAGTAATTCTGTTCAGTAGCCTTTTTCTTCACTCAACAATGTGTCTTGAATATTGCCCATATCTAAATACCTAGAGGTTTGTTGCCATTTTTAATGACTTCATAGTTTCCCATTGTAGAGATGTGTCATCATCTAACCACTCCTTTATTGATGAGCATTTAAGTGCTTAGAGATGGTGTTGTGACAAACACAAATGTGTATTACATCGTTGCACATGTATTTAGTTGTATTTACTTACTCAATTATGTCTTTAAAATAATTCCAAGAAATGGAATTGCTGTTTCAAGGGAGTATTCACATTTAGAGTTTTGGTGTTGATTGCCTGACTGCCCTCAAGTGTGTTGTGCCAATTTGAGATGCTGTGGCTCTTATATGTTCTCTCTGTAAGGGACATTTTGAAACTTTTTAGACAGTTCACACAACTATTTGGCTTACAAAAAAGGTGACCCCCGCTTTTTTTTTTTTTTTTTTTTTTTTTGAGACAGAGTTTCACTCTGTCGCCCAGGCTGTAGTGCAGTGGCGCAGTCTCCGCTCACTGCCAGCTCTGCCTCCCGGGTTCACGCCATTCTCCTGCCTCAGCCTCCTGAGTAGCTGGGACTATAGGCACCCGCCACTATGCCCAGCTAATTTTTTTTGTATTTTTAGTAGAGACGGGGTTTCACTGTGTTAACCAGGATGGTCTGGATCTCCTGACCTCATAATCCACCCACCTCGCCTCCCGAAGTGCTGGGATTACAGGCGTGAGCCACTGCGCCCGGCCGACCTTATGTTTATAAATAATGCCTGTAATAACAACATAATATATTTTATTGGTTTCTTATTTGACATCTTTGCTCTAAATGCTTTTTAGAGCTGACACTACGTGACTTGCTACATTTACATAAGAAAGTTAAAAATTCCAGTGCTATGGACCTAATAGAAACTGGTTTACAAAGCTTCATCCTAAATTTGGGATAAGCAGGTCCCAAATTTAGATCCCTTAGTAGGTCCCCTCATTTATCAATTAAAACATTTTTATTATCTTTTTTTTTTTTTTTTAATTGAGATGGAATCTCGCACTGTCCCTTGGGCTGGAGTGCAGTGGCATGATATCAGCTCACTGCAACCTCCGCCTCCCGGGTTCAAGCGATTCTTTTGCCTCAGCCTCTCGAGTAGCTGAGACTACAGCTGCCTGCCACCACACCTGGCTAATTTTTGTACTTTTAGTAGAGACGGGGTTTCACCATGTTGGCCAGGATGGTCTCAATCTCTTGACCTTGTGATCCACCCGCCTCGGCCTCCCAAAGTGTTGAGATTATATGTGTGAGCCACCATACCCGGCCCATTTTTATTATCTTATATTCGTGGTGGTCAGCACAAATGGATAGATAAAATGGGAAAAATGAGTAACCCCTGTATATTTAATTTCACAAAAGCCTTTCCCTTTCTCTCTTTCCCTTTATTTTATTTTATTTTTTGACTAAGTAATATATTTACATGATTCAAAACTCAAGAGGTATTAAAGGGTATACACACTTTGGGAGGCTAAGGTGGACGGATCACCTGAGGCCGGGAGTTCGAGACCAGCCTTGCCATGGCAAAACCCCATCTGTACTGAAAATACAAAAATTAGCTGGGTGTGGTGGTGGGTGCCTGCCATCCCAGCTACTCGGGAGGCTGAGGCACAGGAATCATTTGAACAGGAGGCAGAGGTTGCAGTAAGCCAAGATTGCACCACAGCACTCCAGTCTGGGTGACAGAGTGAAACTCGGTCTGAAGAACAACAACAGAAAAAAGGGTATATAATGAAAAGTTTCTCTTCTACTTTTGGCCCTCATCCACCCGGCTCTTTTAGGGAAAGCCACTGTTGTTATCTGGCAGTTGTTATATGGTTCTTGTGAATTCTTTCAGATATTTTTTATGCACATATAAGCAAATGTAGAGCCATTTCCTCAATATGTATAAAATATCTTTTTAAAAGTTCTGCAGGACAGTGGTGTTATTTTTCAACCCAAGATGGATAATCTTGTTTTAAAAAGTGTGTAACTCCCGTTGTGAAACTGGCCATCATAGGAACCAGAAACCTAGAATTGGACTTGCTTTCCTGATGTGATTCAGGGATTGCAAACATGGGGTCCTGATACTTCAAAAACAATTAGAAATAATTGTAAAAGGGAGTAGTGTTGATGGTGATGAAGTGGATATAGAGTAAAAACAGCTGCTTCCCCAGAGAGACGCCTGTCCAGGGAATTGGTTTAGGCTACTTAGCAGGGAGTCGCTTTTATCTTCTTGCTTGAGTGTTGCAGTGCTTTTCTGATTGCTCATGTGATCTTTGGCTTGGGCTGCATTTCAGACACTCTGAGTATTTGAACCCTGGGCCAGGCAGTTGGCAGGTGGTTGCCTGATCTGATCTTACAGGACATTGCTTTGGAATGCATTGATTTGAGGTGCATTAGTATGCACTCTGTGTGCCCACAGGTTGCACCTCCTTGCAGGGTTGTTCCTGGGGAATTGCCAAACCTCTATTTTTTCCCATTTGGAGATACCATATGCTCATTAAAGAGAATTTGGAAAACACAGAAATGTTGAAAGAGCAGGGGAAATCACCAGTACTATTACCCAGGGTTGACCACTATTGATGTTTTTACGTGTCTTTATGTTTATATAATTGTGACTGCATGCAGTAATTCAATTTTGTAAACTGCTTTTTCATTTATAATAAGCACTTTCTATGTTATTACAGAGCTTCAGCAAATGGCATTTAAAAAGATAGGCTAGTGTGTCAGGCCTTTCTTAGTCAAATCATACATACGTGAATTTGGTCATAGAGATGTCTACAAGAGCCAGCCAGGAAGTATAAGTGAGCAAAGCATGCTAGATGTGAAACAGGAGAGAGTAGGGTTGGGGAGGATTCCTATTGCTGCCACTTGGGGTTCAGGTCAAGGGCTGTCAGATATTCCCATGTTTCCAGAGAAGTGGAAATTTTTTTTTTTTTTTTTTTTTTTTTAAATATGAAATTGTTAGGCTGGGTGTGGTGGCTCACGCCTGTAATCCCAGCACTTTGGAAGGCTGAGGCGGGCAGATCACCTGAGGTCAGGAGTTTGAGACCAGCCTGACCAACATGGAGAAATCCCATCTCTACTTAAAAAAATACAAAATTAGCTGGGCAAGGTGGCGCATCCCTGCAATCCCAGCTACTTGGGAGGCTAAGGCGGGAGACTCACTTGAACCTGGGAGGCGGAGGTTGTGGTGAGCCAAGATCATGTCATTGCATTCCAGCCTGGGGCAGCAAGAGTGAAACTCCCTAAAAAAAAAAAAATTGTTGTTTTTTTGAATTAAAAAAAAAAAGAGTTCAGGCCTGGTGCAATGTCACACCAGTAATCCCAGCACTTTGGAAGTCCAGGGTGGGTGGGTCACTTGAGGCTGGGAGTTCGAGACCAGCCTGGCTAACATGGCAAAAGCCCAGCTCTATAACAAATACAGCAGTTAGTTATGCATGGTGGCGTGAGCCTGTAATCCCAGCTACTCAAGAGGCTGAGGCAGAAAATTGCCCGGGAGGCGGAGGTTGCAATGAGCTGTGATTGTGCCACTGCACTCCAGCCTGGGTGACAGAGTGAGACTCTATCTCAAAAAACAGACAAAACAAAAATTCAGGGAATAATGTAAGAAATAGAATCAACAAAGTAAGAGAAATGTTAACATTTTCTCTTATAAGCTTGAAAGCTTCCTCTGTTTTTGTTTTTTTAAGAGAAAGGATAAAATATTACAGATAAAGTTGAAATATCCTTCCTATCTCTACTCCCATTACTTCCCATTGCCCAGTTTGGGCAGCCACTATCATAAATTATTATATATCCTTCTATTTCTTCTCTTCTCCCCTCCCTTCCCCTCCCCTCCCCTCCCCTCCCCTCCCCTCCCCTCCCCTCCCCTCCCCTCCCCTCCCTTCCCCTCCCCTCCCTTCCCCTCCCCTCCCCTCCCTTCCCCTCCCCTCCCCTCCCCTCCCCTCCCCTTCCTTCCCCTCCCCTCCCCTCCCCTTTCTTCAGAGACATGGGCTCGCTCTGGAGTGCAGTGGTACAATCATGACTCACTGTAACCTCCACCTCCTGGGCTCAAGTGATCCTTCCAGTCTTCTGGAGTAGCTATAGGTAGTAGGCCACCATGCTGGGCTAATTTTCATTTTTGGTAGAAATAGGGTCTTGCTCTGTTGCCCTGGGTGGTCTCAAACTTCTGAACTCAAGTGATCCTACTACCTCAGCCTACCAAAGTGCTGCAATTACAGAGGTGTGAGCCACTGTACCCATCCTATCCCACTTTTTAATACTTATACATACATAAATGCAAATCCATGAGCACCATATTGTTTTGTAAGTTCCTAATCATAACTGTCACTCTGCAGCTTTGTTTCTCACTCAAGCCTATTTATTTATCCATATTAAATATGTAACCCTAATTCAGAGGTTGACAAACACTTCCTGTAAAAGGGCAGGTAGTAAATATTTTAGTATTATAGTCCATATTGTCTGTCTTGCAACTACTCAACTCTGTTCACCTCTGTAGTTAATGCAGCAGTAGATAATATGTAAACTAAGGGACATTGCTGTTCTAATATAACTTTGTTTACAAAACCAGGATCTGGGTCAGATTCATATCATGGGCCGTAATTTGCTGATTTCTGCTCTAATTTATTCCTTATATCTTAAAACTACTGAATGGTATATATGTGTGTGTGTGTGTGTGTGTATATATATATATACACACACATATATATTGTTATTATTATTATTTTTTTGAGACAGAGTCTCACTCTGTCACCCAGGCTGGAGCGCAGTGGCACGATCTCAGCTCACTTGCAACCTCCAACTCCTGGGTTCAAGTGATTTTTGTGCCTCAGCTTCCTGAGTAGCTGGGATTACAGACGCATCCCACCACGCCCGGCTAATTTTTGTATTTTTTAGTAGAGATGGAGTTTCGCCATGTTGGCCAGGGTGGTTCAAACTCCTGACCTCAGATGATCCTCCCGCCACAGCCTCCCAAAGTGCTGGGATTACAAGCGTGAGCCACCACACCAACCATATTGTTTATGATATGAATATACCATATTTTATTATTCAATTCCCCTATAAATGGATGTCTAGGTTGTTTCTAGATTTTTTTGCTTGCTTTTTGGGACAGGGTCTTCCTCTGTGACTCAGGCTGGAATGCAGTGGTGTGATCCTGACTCACTGCAGTCTTAACCTCGTGGGCTTGAGCAATCCTCCTGCCTCAGCCTCCCAAGTAGCTGGGACTATAGGCATGTGTCATCATGCCTGGCTAATTTTTAAAGATGGGGTCTCCTTCTGTTCCCAGGCTGGTCTCCAACTCCAGGGCTAAGGCGATCCTCCTGCCTTGGCCTCCCAAAGTACTGGGGTTATAGGTGAGAGCCCCCACACTTGATCTGTTTTGTTTTGTTTACAGATAGTGTCTCCCTCTGTTACCCAGGCTGGAGTGCAGTAGTGCTATTATAGCTCACTACAACCTCCAACTCCTGGACTCAAGGTATCCTCCTGCCTCAGCCTCCCAAGAAGCTGGGACTACAGGTATGTTCTACCACACCCAGCTATATTTTTTAAATTAAAAAAAATTTTTTTGAGACAGTCTTGTTCTGTCGCCCAGGCTGGAGTGCAGTGGCGCAATCTCGGCTCACTGCAAGCTCCGCCTCCCGGGTTCACGCCATTCTCCTGCCTCAGCCTCCTGAGTAGCTGGGACTACAGACGCCCACCACCATGCCTGGCTAATTTTTTTTGTACTTTTTTAGTAGAGACGGGATTTCACCGTGTTAGCCAGGATGGTCTCCATCTCCTGACCATGTGATCTGCCCGCCTCGGCCTCCCAAAGTGCTGGGATTACAGGTGTGAGCCACTGCACCCAGCCAATTTTTAAAATTTTTTTTAGAGATGGTCTCACTGTGTTCCCCAGGCTGGTCTTGAACTCCTGGCCACAAGGTATCCTCCCACCTCGGCCTCGCAAAGTGCTGGGATTACAGGTGTGAGCCACCACACCCAGCCTGTTTCTAGTTTTTCTACTGTGATAACCATGCTGCAGGAAGCAATCTTGTCTATGTTTTCTTGTGCACATATACAAAGCTTTTTACTAGGATATACATATATAGAGAAGTGGAATTGCTGAGGATTTTGTTGTTGTTGTTTATTTTTACTTTTGGAAACAGGGCAAGACCTAGCACCAGGCTGGAGTGCAGTGGTGCAGTCATGGCTCACTGTAGCCTTGACTTGGGCTTACGTGATCCTGTTACCTCACCCTCTCGAATAGCTACGACCACAGGCAAGTGGCACCATGCCCAGCTAGTTTTTAAATTTTTGGTGGAGATGGAGGTCTCCCTATATTGCCGAGGCTTCATGTTCTTTTTTTTTTTTTTTTTTTTTGACAGAGTCTCACTGTCACCCAGGCTGGAGTGCAGTAGTGCAATCTCGGCTCACTGCAGCCTCCACCTCCTGGGTTCAAGCAATTCTCCCGCCTCAGCCTCCCAAGTAGCTGGGACTATAGGCACATGCCACCACACCCAGCTAATTTTGGTATTTTTAGTAGAGACGGGGTCTCAGACTCCTGACCTCGGGTGATACGCCCGCCTTGGCCTCCCAAAGTGCTGAGATTACAGGTGTGAGCCACTGCGCCCAGCCCATGTTTTATTTATTTATTTATTTATTTTTGAGACATAGTTTTGCTCTTGTCACCTAGGCCGGAGTACAATGGCGCAATCTCAGCTCACTACAACCCCCGCCTCTGGGTTCAAGCGATTTTCCTGCCTCAGCCTCCCGAGTAGCTGGGATTACAGACACCCGCCACCGTGCTTATCTAATTTTTGTATTTTTATTAGAGACGGGATTTTACCATGTTGGACAGGCTGGTCTCGAACTCCTGACCTCAGGTGATCCACCTGCCTCAGCCTCCCAAAGTGCTGAGATTACAGATGTGAGCCACCACGCCCCGCCTATGTTGTTTTAAATACCAGGTGGGCCAAATAAAATGTTTCAGATAGAATGTAACCAGTTTGTGACCTCTCTCTTAGGCTTTCCATAGGAAGCCAGTAGTTACTGAGAATCCAATTCATACCTAGTTCTAGACTTTGAGGTGAGACTCTGTGACTGCTAGCAGGGTGAGGATGCATGAATCTAAAAACAAAAGAATTGGAAAACGGTCTGGAAGAGTGTGGCTGCTGTGACAAATGTGCATTTGATTTCCTCAGCAGATAAAAGAGATGAGGTTGGGGAATGACTCAATATTTCATGTTCAATAACCATTCAAACAGTGGGTGTTAACATTGAATGACAAGTTCTAGCAGAAAAGGTCTTCAGGATGAAGGTGATGAGCTGCTGATCTGTGCTTCCTTCTTTCCTGGCAATTCTGTGAGTTCCTTTAAAGATTTATCACTCTGTAATTAGACCCACTGGAAGAATAACAAAGGTAATAAAGAAAGAGTATCAGGGCATCCTTCCAAGAAAACTCTCTCCTTTGAGGAAGACCCAGAATAAGATTTTAAGCCTTGGTGGCAGGAAATTAACTTAGTCCATTTTCCTGAAAGAGTGTGTCAATAATACATGACTAGTTCAGTCTAGCTGGGTGAGTTCAGAAAAGAAATGGTGTTCTGTGTTCAGAGTTGAGGAGATTTAATTAAGGGGACTCATGCTTTGGGAATTCCTTCCTTTTTGAAGATTTTTAAGATTAATGTAGGTCATTATCATGCCTTTGTTTCTATCATTTTGGAGAGCTCAAAAAATACACGGAGCTATTACAAAGCAGCTGAACCTCAAGGTCAGCTTGCTGCAGGCTTACTTTCTTCTTTTCTTTCACAGGCTTGGAACCCCATTGTTTTGACAGGTAAAAGTTGGACAGCTCCGCCTTCTCAGAAGTCTTGTAATGCAGAAGAATCAGTCCTCTGCACTGACCTGTCTCCCTGTCCTGCTCTGCCATTCAGTTTCTCTTACTCTTTCAGGTCTAGGATCTTGTCTGGCAGGCTCATGCACTGCAACAGAGGTCTTCCCAGAGGATTATCAGGGGCTAGGATTTTCCCTTTGCACCTAGATCAGCTTTGGCAGGCCTCTGTTGAAATGGAGGGAGAGACAGGCCGTAGCTCAGGAACCATTCCCCTGAAATGAAAAGATGCAGGAAACTGGGCATTCTAACATCTGTCTCTTTCTTCCCATCTGGCAAAATTCTAATAGCATCTAGAAGAAGCTTGTCCAACTGTGGCCCAGGGTGGCTTTGAATGTGGCCCAACACAAATTCGTAAACTTTGTTTAAACATTATGAGATGTTTTTGCAATTTTTTGTTTAACTCATTAACTATCTTGTGTTAGTGTATTTTATGTGTGGCTCAAGACAATTCTTCTTCCAGTGTGGCCCAGGGAAGCTAAAAGATTGGATACCCCTGATCTAGAAGATAACTAATACATTCCTGAAGGGCTTCCTTTTGTATAGTTTTCTTTACATGGCTTGAGATTTAGTTCTTATTGAACATCATTTAGGTATTTAGATCTCAATTTAATCTGAATTTGTTTTAGGATGATTGTTGCAAATTGAACAATAGAAATGTTATTTTAGAGTGAGCGCTGTGGCTCACGCCTGTAATCCCAGCACTTTGGGAGGCTGAGTGGGGTGGATCGCCTGAGGCCAGGAGTTCGAGACCAGCCTGGCCATCATGGTGAAACCCCATCTCTACTAAAAATGCAAAAATTAGCTGGATGTGGTGGCGGGTGCTTGTGATCCCAGCTACTTGGGAGGCTGAGGCAGGAGAATTGCTTGAACACGGGAGGCAGAGGTTGCAGTGGGCTGAGATCACACCACTGACTGCAGCCTGGGTGACAGAGCGAGACTCTGTTAAAAAAAAAAAAGTTATTTTAGGCTGGGTGCAGTGGCTTACATCTGTAATCCCAGCACTTTGGGAGTCCAGGGCGGGGGGATCACCTGAGGTCAGGAGTTTGAGACCAGACTGGCCAACATGGTAAAACCACATCCCTACTAAAAATACAAAAATTAGCCATGCATGGTGGCGGGCGCTTGTAATCCCAGCTACTCGTGAGACTGAGGCGGGAGAATTGCTTGAACCCGGGAGGCAGAGGCTGCAGTAAGCCAAGATTGCGCCCTTGCACTCCAGCCTGGGTCACAAGAGCAAAACTCAGTCTCAAAAAAAAGAAAAATAGAAAAAGAAATGTTTTTCTAGTGATGTTTAATGAATAAAATTAGGCCTCATTCTTAATCTCTGGAGTGACCCCCTGACAAGGGTTTTGGATGAACCTGTATTGTTATTTTAATCTAGCTTTATATTGGTTTACAAAGTACTTCCACCCTTATAAGCACCTCTTAGTCTCATAATCATCCATAAAAAAGAAGAATTGCACCTATTTTTTCAGATTTTACAGAAAATGGGTTCAGAGAGGTTAAGAGGTCTTCTGTTTCTTCATTCTAGACGACAATGTTTTATTACATGTAACGACTAGAAGAAATATGAAAAGCAACTTTTTGTGTTTCCACTTGCTTAGCAGCAGAACAGTCTATGAAGATCAGTGGGGAAATATGTTGATGCTGTCTATTTATTAAGCTACAGCATTTATGCCCAAATGGCCCATCACTGCTTCACCTTCTCCCACCATGGGAGAATGGCCGGAAATAGGTCATTCTCACAACTAAAAAGAATGCTGTCATTGTTCTGCATATTTTTTAAAAATTGCAATTGCATATATCCTTTGATTCAGCAATTCCACTTCTAGGAATTGATGCTTACAGATATACTTTCCCACACATGAATGATTGTGTGTCCTAGGTTTTTCACAGCAGAATATCAGAAACAGCTGAAGTGCATCTGCAACAGTGACATAAATTAAGGTGTATGCATACAGTAGAGTATTATGCTGCTGTTGCAAAGAATAAAGCAGCTCTGTATTTACCCAGGGAATGAACTCCAAGGACACGGTTTATTATCGTATATAATATGTTTGTGTAAAAAGGGAGGGGATAAGTGTGTATTAATACATATTTGCTTATTATGTATCAGCGATTAAAAATCTAATAACCCTTGTCTGTGGGCAGCAGAACAGGATGGCTAGAGAACAGGTCACAGAGAGAGAGAGACCTGTCACTGAAGGGCCTTTTGGTAAAAAACAAAACAGCCAGGCATGGCCTGTAATCCCAGCACTTTGGAAGGCTGAGGTGGGTGGATCACCGGAGGTCAGGAGTCAGAGACTAACCTGGCCAACATGGGGAAACCCTGTCTCTACTAAAAAAGAAACTACAAAAATTAGCTGGGTATGGTGGTGGGTTCCTGTAGTCCTAGCTACTCAGGAGGCTGAACCTGGGGAATTGCGTGAACCCATGAGGTGGAGGTTGCAGTGAGCCGAGATAGCACCACTGCACTCCAGCCTAGGCGACAGAGCAAGACTCCGTCTCCAAAAAAAATGGGGTGGGGGGCGGGGGGAGGTGTTAACATTTTATAAAGTAAAAACAAAAACAGAGAGAGTTTCATTTGGTGCTGGAAAACTCAGGGAGCAGAAGAAAGGATTAAATGGGTCCTTTGGGTGGGGGTAGGTAGTAAGCAGGTCAGAGTACTTTACCGGTATATACGAAGACCCCAAACTCCTATAAATCTCAGTGCAGGAATTTTTAATTTTTCTTTTTAAAGGACAGTCTCACTTTGTCACCCAGCTGAAGTGCAGTGGTGTGATGGCAGCTCACTGCAGCCTTGACCCCCTCAGGCTCAAGTGATCTCCTCCCACCTCGGCCTCCCACGTAGCTGGGACTATAGGTGCACACCACCACACCTGACTAAGTGCAGGGATTTTTAAAAATATGTAATTCATGCTTTGTTTTGTTTTTTTAAACAGAGTGCCACCATGCCCGGCTAAATTTTTGTATTTTTTTTTTAGTACAGATGGGGTTTCACCATGTTGGCCAGGCTGGTCTCGAACTCCTGCTCAGGTGATCCATCCTCCTTGGCTTCCCAAAGTACTGGGATTACAGGTGTGAGCCACCATACCTGGCTCCATTTTCTTATTTGCATTCTAATTCTATTAAATTTATTGATTGATTTTGTATTTTTAGTAGACCGTGGTGGCAGGTGCCTGTAATCCTAACTACTCGGGAGGCTGAGGCAGGAGAATTGCTTGAATCCAGGGGGCGGAGGTTGCAGTGAGCCGAGATCACACCATTGCACTCCAACCTGGTCAATAAGAGCAAGACTCCATCTCAAAAAAAAAGGAAGTTATTGCCGGGTACGGTGGCTCACGCCTGTAATCCCAGCTCTTTGGGAGGCCGAGGCAGACCAATCATGAGGTCAGGAGATGGAGACCATCCTGGCCAACATGGTGAAACTCCATCTCTACTAAATATGCAAAAAAGATTAGCTGGGCATGGTGGCGTGTGCCTGTAATCCCAGCTACTCGGGAGGCTGAGGCAGGAGAATCGCTTGAACCAGGGAGTTGGAGGTTGCAGTGAGCCAAGATCACATCACTGCACTCCAGCCTGGCAACAGAGCAAGATTCTGTCTCAAAAAAAAAAAAAAAAATTGTTGATTGAATGAGTGATTTTTATGTAATGCATTATACCACATCCTTATTTATTTGCACACATTTTACACAAGCCAGTTTTTATTGATGATTGTGGGATTGAAACGTATTTTTAGCACAAGCTAGGAAATTCAAACACTACAAATGAGTATGCTGTGAAAAGTTTTTCCTTTTTTTTTTTTTGTTTTTGAGACGGAGTCTTGCTGTGTTGCCAGGCTGGAGTGCAGTGGCGCGATCTCGGCTCACTGCAACCTCCACCTCCCAGATTCAAGCAATTCTCCTGCCTCAGCCTCCTGAGTAGCTGGGACTACAGGTATGCGCCACCATGCCCAGCTAATTTTTGTGTGTTTTGTAGAGACGGGATTTCACCATGTTGGCCCAGATGGTCTTGATCTCTTGACCTTGTGATCCACCTGCCTCAGCCTCCGAAAGTGCTGGGATTACAGGCGTGAGCCACCACGCCTAGCCTTTCCTCTCTCTTCGAGCTTCTGAGTCTCCTAGGCCCACAGTTCCCCTGCTAAGTCTGCTACTGTTACTACCTTTAGAAGTATATTTCTAACAATATTGTATTCATATCAAGCGTATAACATGCATATATCCCCCCTTTTCTTATGTAATGTTTGTTTTTTAAATAGAGTTTATTTTTAGAGCAGTTTCAGGTTCACAGCAAAATTAAGCAGAAGGTACACAGATTTCCCACATACATCTGTCTCCACACATGCAAAGCCTCCCCCATTATGGACATCTCCTACCAGAGTGGTACGTTTGTCATAAGTAACAGACTTACATTGACACATCATCACCCAAAGTGCATAATTTACATTAAGATTCATTCTTGGTGTTATAGCTTCCATTTTTCACACTATGTAAACTATACAGTACACACTATCACCTACTGTTTTTCACTTAACAACATATCTTGGTATAGGATTACATTTAGATTACCACTTTCTTTTTCATAACTGCATAGGATTCCACTATACTGAATATATTTAATTTAATCAGTCTCCTCTTGATGGGAACCGAGGTTGCTCACAATCTATTGCTACCACAATAATATCCTTGTATATATATCATTGTTTAAGATCTGTATCTCTAGGATAAACTCTTAGCAGTACAATTGCTAGGTCAAAAAGTATATGCATTTTAAATGTTGATAGATAGTTCCAAATTGCTCTACCCAGAGGTTGTAGTATTTCAACAGGTTATAGTAGTTCAAGAGGATATAAGACTTTTTTTGATTTAAGAAAAGATTTCATTCTGTAGTGTAGGCTGGCGTGCAGTGACATGATCATAGCTCACTGCAGCCTTGAACTCTGGGCTCAAGCAATCCTGCCTCAGCCTCCTAAGTAGCGAGGACTATAGGCACACATCACCACCCCGGCTAATTTTTATTTTTTTTAATTTTTTTAAATTTAATTTTTTTTTTTTTTGAGACGGAGTCTCGCTCTGTTGCCCAGGCTGGAGTGCCGTGGCCGGATCTCAGCTCACTGCAAGCTCCGCCTCCCGGGTTTACGCCATTCTCCTGCCCCAGCCTCTCGAGTAGCTGGTACTACAGGTGCCCGCCACCTCGCCTGGCTAGTTTTTTGTATTTTTTTTTTAGTAGAGACGGGGTTTCACCGTATTAGCCAGGATGGTCTCGATCTCCTGACCTCGTGATCCGCCCGTCTCGGCCTCCCAAAGTGCTGGGATTACAGGCTTGAGCCACCGCGCCAGGCCTAATTTTTATTTTTGTATTTTTATTTCACTTTATTTATTTTGAAACAGAGTCTTGCTCTGTTGTCCAGGCCAGAGTACAGTGGCATAGTCTTGGCTGTCTGCAACTTCCGCCTCCCAGGCTCAAGCGATTCTCATGCCACAGCCGCCTCAGTAGCTGGGATTATAGGCACTCGCCACCACGCCCAGCTAATTTTTGTATTTTTCGTAGAGACAGGGTTTTGCCATGTTGGCCAGGCTGGTCTCAAACTCTTGACCACAAGGGATCCATCCACCTCATTCTCCCAATGTGCTGGAATTACAGGTGTGAGCCACCGAGGCTGGTCATTATTTTTATTTTACTTTTTTTTTTTTGAGACGGAGTCTTGCTTTGTCACCTAGGCTGGAGAGCAGTGGCATGATCTCGGCTCACTACAAGCTCCGCCTCCTGGGTTCAGGCCATTCTCCTACCTCAGCCTCCCGAGTGGCTGGGACTACAGGCACCTGCCACCATGCCTGGCTAATTTTTTGTTTATTTAGTAGAGATGGGGTTTCACCGTGTTAGCCAGGATGGTCTCGATCTCCTGACCTCGTAACCCACCCACCTCGGCCTCCCAAAGTTCTGGGATTACAGGGGTGAGCCACCACGCCCAGCCACTTATTTTACTTTATTATTTACTTATTTATTTACTTATTTATTTATTTATTTATTTATTTATTTATTTATTTTGAGATGGAGTCTCGCTCTGTCGCCCAGGCTGGAGTGCAGTGGCCAGATCTCAGCTCACTGCAAGCTCCGCCTCCTGGGTTTACGCCATTCTCCTGCCTCAGCCTCCTGAGTAGCTGGGACTACAGGCACCCGCCACCTCGCCTGGCTAGTTTTTTGTATTTTTTAGTAGAGACGGGGTTTCACCGTGTTAGCCAGGATGGTCTCGATCTCCTGACCTCGTGATCCGCCCGTCTCGGCCTCCCAAAGTGCTGGGATTACAGGCTTGAGCCACCGCGCCCGGCCTACTTTATTTTTAAGATAGAGTCTCACTCTGTCATCCAGACTGAAGTGCAGTGGTGTGATCGCAGCTTACTGTACCCTCAACCTCCTCAGCTCAAGCAGTCCTCCCATCTCAGCTTCCCAAGTAGCTAAGACTAGAGACATGGGCCACCATGCCTAGCTAATTGTTTTTTTGTTTTGTTTCGTTTTGTTTTGGAGAGATGGGGGCTCACTATGTTGCCCAGGGCTGGTCTCAAACACCTGTACTCAAGTGATCCTCTGGCTTCAGCCTCCCAAAATGCTGGGATTACAGATGTGAACCACTGTGTACAGCCTAATTTAAAAATTTTTTGGAGACAGGGTCTTGCTGTGTTACCCAGGCTGGCCTGAAACTCCTGGTCTCAAGGAATTTGCCTGCCTCAGCCTCCCAGAGTGAGACCCAGACTTAAAAGATTTCCAGCTGCCTCAGCCTATAGCATAAGATCAAATATTGATTGAGAGGAGGATGGGCTCACCGACAATACTGGTGGACTGCAGGTTTTCATTTTTACCACTGAAGCTGGTTAAGATCCTGTGAGGAAATACACAGTGTAGTAAAGTTATCAAATATGGCTGTCAGGTTAGCGAGATGAAGACTATTTAGGTGTGTCAGCTTCTGTCAGGCAGCCCCCAGTGACAACAGTACTGTGTTTACTTACTTTTGCTTTTTTTCTAGAACCTTAGCATCCTGAGACATTTTGAATTGACACCCCTCAAGATTGACTGGATCAGAGTTCATCATGTCAAAGTTGAAAAGCTCAGAGTCAGTCAGGGTGGTGGTTCGCTGTCGCCCCATGAATGGCAAGGAAAAGGCTGCTTCGTATGACAAAGTGGTGGATGTGGATGTTAAACTGGGGCAGGTATCTGTGAAGAACCCCAAAGGGACAGCCCATGAAATGCCCAAGACCTTCACCTTTGATGCCGTCTATGACTGGAATGCCAAGCAGTTTGAACTGTACGATGAGACGTTCCGACCACTTGTTGACTCGGTCCTGCAAGGTTTCAATGGAACCATTTTTGCCTATGGACAAACTGGGACAGGAAAAACCTACACAATGGAAGGAATCCGTGGTGACCCTGAAAAAAGAGGAGTCATTCCCAACTCATTTGACCACATCTTCACCCACATCTCTCGATCCCAGAATCAACAGTACCTGGTCAGGGCTTCTTACTTAGAGATCTACCAAGAGGAGATCCGAGATCTGCTCTCAAAGGATCAGACCAAAAGGCTTGAGCTCAAAGAGAGGCCTGACACAGGAGTGTATGTGAAAGACCTGTCTTCCTTTGTCACCAAGAGTGTGAAGGAGATAGAGCACGTGATGAATGTGGGGAACCAGAACCGTTCTGTCGGTGCTACCAACATGAACGAGCACAGCTCGCGTTCTCATGCAATTTTCGTTATCACTATCGAGTGCAGCGAGGTGGGCCTCGATGGTGAAAACCACATCCGTGTAGGGAAATTGAACCTTGTAGATCTTGCTGGCAGCGAACGGCAAGCCAAGACTGGCGCCCAAGGGGAGAGATTAAAAGAAGCTACCAAGATCAACCTCTCCCTGTCCGCTTTGGGTAATGTCATCTCTGCTCTGGTGGATGGCAAAAGCACTCACATTCCGTATCGGGACTCAAAGCTTACCAGGCTCCTCCAAGATTCCCTTGGTGGCAATGCTAAGACTGTGATGGTGGCCAATGTGGGGCCTGCTTCTTATAACGTCGAAGAGACTCTGACCACTCTGCGATATGCCAACCGTGCCAAAAACATTAAGAACAAACCAAGGGTCAATGAGGACCCCAAGGATGCCCTCCTTCGAGAATTCCAGGAAGAGATCGCTCGGCTCAAGGCCCAGCTGGAAAAACGGTCCATTGGCAGGAGGAAGAGGCGAGAGAAGCGGAGGGAAGGTGGTGGCAGTGGTGGGGGTGGGGAAGAGGAGGAGGAGGAGGGAGAAGAGGGTGAGGAGGAAGGGGATGATAAGGATGATTACTGGCGGGAACAGCAAGAAAAACTGGAGATTGAGAAGCGGGCCATTGTAGAGGATCACAGCTTGGTTGCAGAGGAGAAGATGAGGCTGCTGAAGGAGAAAGAGAAAAAGATGGAGGACCTGCGGCGGGAGAAGGATGCTGCCGAGATGCTGGGCGCCAAGATCAAGGTACCATACCTATACCCCTCCTTAGGCCCTTGCCGCATCAGTGCTTTTGCTTTCATCAAACAACAACAAAAAACGTAACCATATGAGGGATGATGTCTCTCTCAGTTTTGGATTTCCAACAGCCCATGATACCCAGTACTCCATAAACCTTTGTTTAATCGACGTGAATATGATTTTTTCACATTTACAAAAATGAAAATTGAATTCATAATGAGAATAATTATTACATATGCACGTAGTATAAAGAACAGCAATAAAAGTAACACCATGTACCCCCCACCCAGTGTAAGAAATAGAACAACATCCGTTTTTCTTTCTTTTTTTTGAGATGGAGTTTCACTCTCGTCACCCAGGCTGAAGTGTGGTGGCGTGATCTCGGCTCACTGCAACCTCTGCCATCTGGGTTCAAGTGATTCTCTTGCGTCAGGCTCCCGAGTACCTGGGATTACAGGTGCCCGCCACCACGCCTGGCTAAGTTTTATATTTTTAGTAGAGATGGGGTTTCACTATGTTGGCCTGGCTGGTCTCAATCTCCTGACCTCAGGTAATCCACCTGTCTCGGCTTCCCCGGGTGCTGGGATTACAGACGTGAGCCACTGTGTCCAGCTTTTTTTTTTTCTTTTCTTTTCTTTTTTTTGAGACAGGGTCTTGCTCTATCAATCCTGGAGTGCAGTAGCCCAATCACTGCAGCCTCGACCTCCTAAGCTCAAAGGATCCTCCCACCTCAGCCTCCCGAGTAGCTAGGACTACAGGCCAGCAACTTTGCCTGGCTAAATTTTTTAAATTTTTTTGTAGAGACACGGTCTCCCTATGTTGTTCAGGCTGGTCTCAAACTCCTGGGCTCAAATGATTCTCCCACCTCGCCCTCCCAAAGTGCTGGGATTACAGGCATGAGCCACCGCACCCAGCTGATACCCATATCTTTAGTAGCGCCTTGTGTTCCCCTCCCCCACAGATAACCATCATCCTGAATTTTATGTTTATTGTTTCCCTGCTTTTCCTTATAGTTTTGTCTTGTATATGTATGTATCTCTCTCTAAAGAAAACATGGTTTCGTTTCATATACTTTTTTACTTTTATATAAATGGAATCCCACTCATGCCATTCGCTTTTATTTTTGCAACATTATGTTCATGAGATTTATCCATGTTGATGCCTGAAGCTGTGGTTCACTCATTATTACTGTTCCAAGTATTCCATGGTATTCCATTCTCCTGACGTGTGGGTTGTTTCCAGTTTCTGCTGTGAATGCTTTTGTGCTTGGCTTCAGGAGAACATGGACGTGCAAGATTGTCTTGTTTGGCACTATTAGGTCTTACGATATTTGCAGCTTCAACTTCTCTAGACAAGGACAAGTTGTTTTCTAAAGTGGTTGTGCAGATTGAAGCATCTAGCAGCAGGGTATGAGTTCTGGATGCCCCTCATCCTTACCAGCACTTGTGATGATCAGACTAGTGTTTGGATATAGTATAGCCTCTTGGTGCAGTTTCAGTATATAGTACCCTGATTACACAAGATATGGAACACTTCCATCACCCCCAAAGTGTCCTCATGCTGCTTTCTTATAGTCAGCCTCCTCTCCCAACCCCTATGTGCTAATATATTTCCCTACATCCACTCCATTTTCCACCCAATGGCTAGTTAGCATTCTGGAGTGCTGAGCTCCCATTGTTTTGAGCCTTCTTTCTGGTGGCAATTCACTATGCCTGCAGTTGTCTGGACTCTGAGCTTCCACTGGGCTTTAATGGCAGAGGACAGTGCAAAGGTAGACTTGGAAGTCTCAGGATGGGCACTGGCTAACCGCAAGCCAGATTTCCTTGGAAATGTTCAGTTCTGTTTTATTGAATTCATGCAAACTTTGATTTCTATCCTAAAATGTCTCCATGTTTACAAATTTTAAAATTAGAAGTTCTCTTTGCCGCCCCCCTACCCCCACTGTATGAAGCTGTACTTTTTTTTTTTTTTTTAATTAAATCAGTGGCTTCATAGTAGCCCTTTCACAGAGCTGGGTGCTATTTTACTTCAGAGGCAGGGTTCTTAAAACCTTGAAAGTCCCTTCTAGGACTTTTAAGACCTGATGTGAAAATGGAGTCGTATACAATACACTTAGGAGGTAACTTTGTTCCAGGGAGGGGTTCTGAGATGCCATTATGTCAGAGCCCTTCATGCCTTCTCACTGCTGCATGGTAAGTGTGACTGGCTGTGCCCATATTTTGTTTCATTTTGTTTTGTTTTGAGATAGGGTCTCACTCTGTCCCCCAGGTTGGAGTGCAGTGGCGCGATCTTGGCTCACTGCAGCCTTGACCTCCCAGGCTGAAGCAATCTTCCCACCTCAGCCTCCGAGTATCTGGGAGTACAGGCGCGCACCACCATGCCCAGGTAATTTTGTGTATTTTTTGTACAGACGAGGTCTCACTATGTTGCCCAGGCTGGTCTTGAACTCCTAGACTCAAGCAGTCCTCCCACCTTAGTCTTCCAAAGTGTCAGGATTACAGACGTGAGCCACTGCACCCGTATGTCCGGCCTGGGTATGCCCATATTTAACTTGCATACTGTCTTTTAGGATCAGATCTGTTATTCAAGGCCAGGAGCACCTAGAATCTCTAAATAACCCCTCAGAAAAAGTTGAACTCTCAGAGTCTGAGTGTGCAAGATACAGCATCAACTCAAGGTCACTGCATCTCTTAGACATTTTGACTATGGAGAATGACATTACTTCCGTCTTTCTCAATCCCTGGATGCTGTGAAATCATAAAAAAATGTTAGAGGCTGGGTGCGGTGGCTCACGCCTGTAATCCCAGCACTTTGGGAGGCCAAGGCAGGTGGATCACTTGAGGTCAGGAGTTCAAGGCCAGCCTGGCCAACATGGTGAAACCCCATCTCTACTACGAATACAAAAATTAGCTGGGCGTGGTGGCATGCACCTGTAGTTCTGGCTACTTGGGAGGCTGAGGCACAAGAATTGCTTGAACCTGGGAGGTGGAGGTTTCTGTGAGCCAAGATCATGCCAGTGCACTCTGGCCTGGGCACTCTGGCCTGGGCGACAGAGCAAGACTCCATCTCCAAAAAAAAAAAGAATGTTAGAGCAGTTAGGTATTGTTAGGTATGTATGTGGAGCTTAGCAATCTAGTCCAGCCCCTTCATTCGAGAGATGAGGAAACAGGGTCAGAGGACTCACCGAAAGAATGTCAGCAGAGCTCCAGTGAGGTTTGTAAGTTTCTTAAAGAAAAGTTGTGCAGTTTTGGAGTCCCGTACTTTTCAGTTCCAAATCATTCTCATGGCTTCAGCCCCTATCAAAATGCTGAAGGTTGCCAATCTGCGTATCTAGCCTAGCACTGTCTCCTGCCATCCAGGCCTAATAACCTTCTGCCCACTGGGATGCTCACAGCCACTCATAGCCTGCTCTTGCCTTCCTTATCTCAGGGAAGCCAGACCCCTGGGAGTTATCCTTGCCAGCTGTCCTAAAGCCTCTGGATCCTGCCTCATCAGGGTGTCTTGGACTCATCTACTCTGCCCTCCCCAACTAGGGAGGAGGCCTAGCCCAGGCCTAGACCCCTGCAATGGCTGCCTGTCCTGTCTCCCTCCATCCTGCCAGCCCTTTGCCATTCTTTCCATTGCAGGGGAGTAATGTTTCTAAAACACACATCTGAGTGTGTAGCCTCATGCTCAAAGAATATGTCAGTGGTTCCCTGAACTTCTCAGGATCAAGAAGTTTAGTCTCCTTGACAGGGATTTAGGTCAACTTCATCACTTCCTACCTTCCCTCACAAAACAAAAGCTTTTTTTTCTTAACTAATTCCTATTGTTTCACTTCAACTCTCTGTGTAGCTGGTCCTGTAGACAGAAAGCTTTCTCTGACTCCCTCTAAAAGTCTGAATTCTCTGACTGGGTGCTGTGCTCACGCCTATAATCCCAGCAGTTTGAGAGGCCAAGGCAGAGGATCGCTTGAGGCCAGGAGTTCAAGACCAGCCCAGACAACATAGCAAGACCTCATCTCTACCATCAGTCAGCCAAGTGTGGTGGTGTACACCTGTAGTCTCAGCTGCTTGGGAGGCTGAGGTGGGAGCATCACTTGAACTAAGGAGGTCAAGGCTACAGTGAGCTGTGATCGTGCCATTGCACTCCAGCTTGGGTGACAGAACTAGACCCTGTCTTTAAAAAATTTTTTTAAATCCCCACAAAGTCTGAATTCTATCCCATCAGTGTGTGTCTCCCATTAATTACTGTGTCCTTTCCTCATGATGGCGTCTGGCGCCATATGGTTAAAGCTGGCTTGCTTGTCTGTTTTCCTCAGTGGACTCTGAGCTTTGTGATTCTCATTCACATTGTATCCCCAGGACCTAACATAAAGGAGCTGCTTAGTATGTTCTAAGTGGGATTAATACTTTGTAGAAACAAGCAAAAAAAAAATTTTTTTGTTAAAGCTAAAATTCATGTGTCTGGAGAAACTGTATTTTCAGTGTTACCAAGAAGCCTCTAGTGAAGCTGCCCCAGTCCCTCACCAGCTGAGCACAGTGTATTTTTTCCCAGAGTTTGTCCTTTTTGGCTCAGTCCTGAGCTCTTTATCTTTCACGGGTGCCCCTGTGAGGAATTATGTTCTGAGGGAAACCGTTGATGAGATGGATTCTACTTTGTTTCTCACTCAGGCCATGGAGAGTAAGTTGCTTGTTGGAGGAAAAAATATAGTAGATCATACGAATGAACAGCAGAAAATCCTGGAGCAGAAACGACAGGAAATTGCAGAGCAGGTAACTTTTCATTCTTTTTCAGGGAGAATGGGTGGGGTAAGGTGTGTTTATGCTGCAGAACAAACATCTCTCATGTTCTACTGTCTTCAAAGAGAATAAGAGCAAGGTGTGTCCGCCTCATCCTAGCTGGCGACTCTGATCCTAGCTTGGGGAATTCAGCATAGACACAGTCTCTAGGGCAAACTGATGAATTTTGTCATGTTGCTCAGAAACGTCGAGAAAGAGAAATCCAGCAACAGATGGAAAGTCAAGATGAAGAGACCTTGGAACTTAAAGAGACATACAGCTCATTGCAGCAAGAGGTGGACATCAAGACCAAAAAACTCAAAAAGGTATGAAAGGAATGAGCCAGATGGAGGTGCCTTGAGACTTGGGGAAAGGGAGAACTCTACCCTTTGTACAGACACCCTCCTCACCTGCCTCTCCCCTCATTCCAGCTCTTCTCCAAGCTTCAGGCAGTGAAGGCTGAGATCCACGACCTCCAAGAAGAACACATCAAGGAGCGCCAAGAGCTAGAGCAGACTCAGAATGAGCTCACCAGGGAGCTGAAACTCAAGTAAGTGCCAGGTCTTCCACAGTGCCCCCAAGCCACTTGCTGAGTCATTGGTCTTGTTTGTTTAGTTAGAAACAGCCTTGGCTGGGCGTGGTGCCCCATGCCTGTAATCCCAGCATTTTGGGAAGGGGAGGCAGGCAGATCACCTGATGTCAGGAGTTCGAGACCAGCCTGGCCAACATGGTGAAACCCTGTCTCTATTAAGAAATAAAAAAATTAGCCGGGCATGGTGGTGCATGCCTGTAGTCACAGCTACTTGGGAGGCTGAGACAGGACAATCGCTTGAACCCGGGAAGTGGAGATTGCAGTGAGCTGTTATAGTGCAACCGCACTCCAGCCTGGGCGACAGGGTGAGACTCCGTCTCCAAAAAAAAAACAGCCCTGAGGAAAAGGGTCCTTCTCCAGCTCATCTCCTGCCACCCCATTTTCTGTTCATTCCTGAGAAAGTAACTTTCCATCCCTGGATCCCATCTGTTAACTGAATGACTTCACCAGGTGATCTCCAGGTTCCCTTCTAACCCTACCTTCTTGAAGCTTTTAAAGATTCTGGTCTTACATCTGTCTAATGATAAGAGGGAATATTTTATTAACTTGACTTTTTATTATGACAATTTTCTGAATGGTATAATGAATACCCAAGTACCCATCACCCAGATTCAAGGATTAACAAGCTTTTGCCATCTGTCTTTCACAAAAATATTTTAAAGCAAATCTTACCTCATGTTATCTTACTCCTACATACTTATATATATATATGATCACAGTGGTTTTTTTTTTTTTTTTTTGAGACAAGGTCTTGCTCTGTCACCCAGGCTGGAGTGCAGTGGCACAGTCACAGTTCATGGCAGCCTGTAACTCGTGGGCTTAAACAATCCTCCCACCTTAGCCTCCCGGATAGCTGGGACTACAGGTGTGTGCCACTATGCCCAACTAATTTTTTTAAAAAATTCATAGAGATAGGGTCTCTCTATGTTGCCTAAGCTGATCTCAAACTCCTAGGCTCAAGCAATCCTCCTGTTTCAGCCTCCCAAAGTACTGGGATTATAGGTGTGAGCCTCCACACCCAGCCCACAATACTGTTTTTAAAAAAGCTTAATTGAGACATACTTCACATACCATACAATTCACGTATTTAAAGTGTACAAATCAGGTGGGGCACGGTGGCTCCTGCCTGTAATCCCAGCATTTGGGAGGCCGAGGCGGGTAGATCACCTGAGGCCAGGAGTTCAAGACCAGCCTGGCCAACATGGTGAAACCCTGTCTGTACTAAAAATCCAAAAATCAGCCGGGTGTGGTGGTGTGCACCTGCAATCCTAGCTACTCAGGAGATTGAGGCAGGAGAATCGCTGGAACCTGGGAGGCAGAGGTTGCAGTGAGCTGAGATCACACCACTTTACTCAAGCCTGGAGACAGAGCGAGATTCTTGCCTTTAAAAAAAAAAAAAACTAAAAAAATTAAAAAATGATAAAGTGTACAAATGAGCATTTTTAAAAAAACATATATATGCATAGGGCTGTAAAACCACCACTACAATCTAATTTTAGAACATTGTTATCACTCTCCTCTAAAAGAAACTATCAATTAGTAATCACTCCTTATTACCCCCTTTCCCAACCCGAAGTAATCACTAATCTGCTTCCTGTCTCTTTGGCTTTGCCTATTCTGGCCATCTCATATAAATGGAATCACACACTGTGTGGCCTTTTGTGCCTGGCTTCTTTTGCTTAGCATGACACTTTCAAGGATCATCCATGCTGTAGCATGGATCAACAGATATCTGATAGTCCCAACATCAATTGTTCTTTATTATGACTGAATAATATTGTACTGTATGAATAGACCACATATTTATTTATTTTTCAGTTTATATACATTCAGATTATTTCCAGTCTTTGACTATTATGGATAATGCTTCTATAAGCATTCCTGTATAAGGTTTTGTATGGATGTGTGTTTTCATTTCTCTGGGATATATTCATAGGAGTGGAATTGGTGGGTCGTATGGTAACTCAGTGTTTAACTTCTTGAGAGAATGCCAAACTGTTTTCCACAGTGACTGCACTATTTTACATTTCTACCACCAATTTCTCCACCTTTTTTTTTTTTTTTCTTTGAGGCAGTCTCGTTCTGTCGCCCAAGCTGGGGTGCAGTGGTGTAATCTCAGCACACTGCAACCTCCAACTCCTTGACTCAAGCGATCCTTCCACCTCAATCTCTGGAATAGCTGGGACTATAGGGGCATGCCACCCCACCTGGCTAATTTTTATGTTTTTTGTAGAGATGGGGTTTCACCATGTTGCCCAGGCTGGTCTCAAACTCTTGGGCCCAAGCAGTCTGCCTGACTCAGCCTCCCAAAGTGCTGGGATTACAAGTATGAGCCACCATGCCCGGCTTCTCCACATCCTTGTCGATACTTATTATTGCCTGTCTTTTTTATCATAGACACCCTAATGGATGTGAAGTGGTACTTCATTATGGTTTTGATTTGTGCAATTCGCTGATGACTAATGATGTTGAGCATCCTTTCACGTGCTTGTTGGTCATTTGTATGTGTTTGGAGAAATATCTATACAAATCCTTTGCCCATTTAAAATGGGGTTGTTTTTTATTTTATTTTATTTTTTTTTGAGATAGAGTCTCGCTCTGTCGTCCAGGCTGGAGTGCAATGGTGCAAACTTGACTCGTTGCAACTTCTGCCTTCTGGGTTCAAGTGATTCTCGTGCCTCAGCCTCCCGAATAGCTGGGATTACAGGCACTCGCCACCGTGCCAAGCTGATTTTTGTACTTTTAGTAGAGATGGGGTGTCACCATGTTGCCCAGACTGGTCTTGAACTCCTGACCTCAGGTGATCCACCCACCTTGGCATCCCAAAGTGCTTAGATTACAGGCATGAGCCACCACTCCCAGCCAATAATTAAGTTTTAAGACTTTTTTTTTTTTTTTTTGAGACAGAGTCTGGGTCTGTCACCCAGGCTGGAGTGCAATGGCGTGATCTTAGCTCACTGCAGCCTCCGCTTCCCAGGTTCAAATGATTCTCCTGCCTCAGCCTCCCGAATAGCTGGGACTATAGGCGTGTGCCACCATGCCCAGCTAATTTTTGTATTTTTAGTAGAGACGGGGTTTCACCATGTTGGCCAGGCTGGTCTCGAACTCCTGACCTCAGGTGATCTACCCGCCTCAGCCTCCCAAAGTGCTGGGATTATAGGCATGAGCCACTGTACCCGGCTGAGTTTTAAGAGTTCTTTATATTAAGGCCGGGCACGGTGGCTCAATCCTGTAATCCCAGCACTTTGGGAGGCCGAGACGGGCGGATCACGAGGTCAGGAGATCGAGACCATCCTGGCTAACACGGTGAAACCCCGTCTCTACTAAAATACAAAAAAAAATTAGCCGGGCGAGGTGGCGGGCACCTGTACTCCCAGCTACTCGGGAGGCTGAGGCAGGAGAATGGCGTGAACCCAGGAGGCGGGGCTTGCAGTGAGCTGAGATCCGGCCACTGCACTCCAGCCTAGGCAACAGAGCCAGACTCCGTCTCAAAAAAAAAAAAAAAAAAAGTTCTTTATATTAATATATTATGAATACTACTCCTTCACCAGATTCATGATTTGAAGGGACTTTCTGTTTTTCTGAGTTGTTTTTAAACTTTCTTGATGGTATTACTTATAGCACAAAAGATTTCCATTGTGATATAGCCCAATTTAATTGTATTTTCTTTTGTTTATTGTACTTTTGGTATTATATCCAGATTTGCCTTTTCTGGACCTTTCATATAAGTTTATAAATGAAATAATGTTGGAATAATGTGGCCTTTTGTGACTGCTTTCTTTGTGTGTGTGTGTGTTTTGTTGTTTTTTTTTTCTGTTTTAAATGATAAGGCCTTCCTCTGTCAACCAGACTGGAGTGCAGTGGTGCCATCATAGCTCACAGCCTTGACCTCTTGGGTTCAAGTGATCTTCCTGCTTGAGCCTCCTGAGTAGCTAGGACTTCAGTTGCATGGTAGCACACCTGGCTAATTTTTAAAAATTTTTTCATGAGGATGGGTCTTGCTTTGTTGCCAAGGCTAGTATAATGTTTTCAACAGTCTTCCATGTTGCAGCATGTATTAATACTTTATTCATTTTTTATGGCCAAATAATATTCTGTTGTATAAATATACCACATTTTATTTATCCCATTCATTATTGGATGGACATTTGGATTATTTCTACTTTTGGGTGTTATGAATAATGTTGCTATGAACATTCATATTAAAGTTTTTTTGTGGACATATGTTTCATTCTCTTAGATCCTCTAAGAGGCTTATAGTTTTAGGTCTCACATTTAGGTCTGTGATCCATTTGAGTTAATTTCTGTGTATGGTGTGAGGTAGGGTTTCTTTTTTTTTTTTTTTTTTTTTTTTTTTTGAGACGGAGTCTGGCTCTGTCGCCCGGGCTGGAGTGCAGTGGCCGGATCTCAGCTCACTGCAAGCTCCGCCCCCCGGGTTTACGCCATTCTCCTGCCTCAGCCTCCCGAGTAGCTGGGACTACAGGCGCCCGCCGCCTCGCCCGGCTAGTTTTTTGTATTTTTTAGTAGAGACGGGGTTTCACCGTGTTCGCCAGGATGGTCTCGATCTCCTGACCTAGTGATCCGCCCGTCTCGGCCTCCCAAAGTGCTGGGATTACAGGCTTGAGCCACCGCACCCGGCCAATGAGGTAGGGTTTCAAGTGCAGTGTTTTGGATGCAGATATCTAGTTGTTCCAGTACCATTTGTTGAAAGGGCTCTTCTCTCCCCATTTCATTGTCTTGGCATACTTATTGAAAGTCAGGGCTGGGCGTGGTAGCTCATGCTTGTAATCCCAGTATTTGGGAGGCTGAGGTGGGCAGATCACCTGAGGTCAAGAGTTCAAGATCACCCTGGCCAATATGGTGAAACCCTGTCTCTACTAGAAATATAAAAATTAGCCAGGCGTGGTGGCGCACCCCTGTAGTCCCAGCTACTTGGGAGGCTGAGGCAGAAGAATTGCTCCAACCCGGGAGGCGGAGGTTGCAGTGAGCCGAGATCGCGCCACTGCACTCCAGCCTGGGCCACAGAGCGAGACTCTGTCTCAAAAAAAAGAAAGAATGTCAGTTGACCATAATTAAGCATTTATTTCTGGACTTTCAATACTGTTGCTTTGGTCTATATATCTATCCTCATGCTAGTACCATTCTGTCTAAATTACTGTAGCTTTGTAGTTAAGTTTTGAAATCAGTAAGTGTGAGTCCTCCAACCTTGTTCTTTTTCAAGCGTGTTTTGGCTGTTTAGGGTCCCTTGCATTTCCATATTCAGGCATACTTTGTTTTACTGCACTCTGCTTTGTTATAATTCACAGATATTACATTTTCTACAAATTGAAGGTTTGTGGAAACCCTGCATAGAGCAAGTCTGTTGGCACCATTTTTTCAACAGCATATGCTCACTTCATGTCTCTGTGTAAGCATTTATTAGCAATAAAGTATTTTTAAAGTCTGTACTTTTTTTAGACAAAATGGTATTATACATTTAATAGACTATAGTATAGTGTAAGCATAACTTTTATATGCACTGGGAAACCAAAAACTTGTGTTACTTGCTTTATTGTGATACTTACTTTATTGCAGTAGTCTGGAACCAAACCCACAATATACATGAGGTATGCCTCTACGTTTTAAAGTCAGCTTGTCAATTTCTGCAAACAAAGCCAACTGGGATTTTGATATTGATCGTATTGAATCTGTAGATCAATTTGGGCAATATTGTCATCTTAACAGTATTAAATATTCAGATCCATGAACATGAGATATATTTCCATTTATTTATTATTTCTTTAATTTTTCTCAAGAATGTTTTGTAGTTTTCAGTGTATAAATCTTACACTTTTGTTAAATTTATACCTAAGGGTTTTTTGGGTGCTATTGTATATGACATTGTTTTCTTAATTTTGTTTTTGGAATATTAATTACTAGTATATAAAAATATCCGCTGGGCATGGTTGCTCACATCTGTAATCTCATCACTTTGGGAGGCCAAGGTGGACGGATCACCTGAAGTCAGGAGTTCGAGACCAGCTTGGCCAACATGGTGAAACCGTGTCTCTACAAAAATACAGAAATTAGCCAGGCGTGGTGGCGGGTGCCTATAATCCCAGCTACTCGGGAGGTTGAGGCAAGAGAATCGTTTGAACCCTAGAGGCAGAGAATGCAGTGAGCCGAGATTGTGCGATTGCACTGCAGCCTGGGTGACAGAGCAATAATCTGTCTCAAAAAAAAAAAAAAATTATATGTGTATATATAATTGCTTTTTGTCTACACAATGATATTTTTACACCTAAAAAAATTAAGTTTCTTAGTATTTTCTAGTACCCAATCCACATTCAGATTTTCTTGGTTTGCTCATATTAGGAGCTACATATTAGAACTACATGTTACATTTGGTTATTAAGTCTCTTAGACTTATTTTAATCTGAGGCAATTCTTTTTATTTTTTATTTTATTTATTTATTTATTTATTTATTTATTGAAGACAGAGTCTCACTCTGTCGCCAGGCTGGAGTGCAGTGGCGCAGTCTCAGCTCACTACAAACTCCGCCTCCCGGGTTCAAGTGATTTTCCTGCCTCAGCCTCCCGAGTAGTTGGGACTACAGGTACATGCCACCATGCCCAGCTAATTTTTGTAGTTTTAACAGAGACGGGGTTTCACCATGTTGGCCAGGATTGTCTCAATCTCTTGACCTCGTGATCTGCCCACCTTGGCCTCCCAAGGTGCTGGAATTATAGGCATGAGCCACCGCGCCCAGCCAATTCTTTTTATTTTAAAAAATATTTTTCAGTCGAGCATGGTGGCTCATACCTGTAATCCCAGCACTTTGAGAGGCTGAGGCGGGTGGATCATGAGGTCAGGAGTTCAAGACCAGCCTGGCCAAGATGGTGAATTCCCCATCTCTACTGAAAATACAAAAATTAGCCAGGTGTGGTGGCGGGCCCCTGTAATCTCAGCTACTCGGGAGGCTGAGGCAGGAAAATCGCTTGAACCTGGAAGGCGGAGGTTGCAGTGAGCCAAGATTGCACCACTGCACTCCCGCTGGGGCACAAGTGTATATATACATACACACACACACACACGCGCACACACATATTTTTCATAGTTGACTTGTTGAAAAGAGTGAGTCGGATAGCCTGTAGAAATTCCCACGTTGTAGGTGGGAGTGGTGCCTTGTGCCTGTAGTTCCAGCTACTTGGGAAGCTGAGGCAGGAGGATTGCTTGAGCCCAGGAATTCAAGGCTGCAGTGAGCCAAGATTATGCCACTACACTCCAGTCTAGGTGACCGAGTGAGACACCAACTCAAAAGGAAAGAAAAGAAAGAAAAATATACCACATTCTGGATTTGTTGGTCTCTTTCTTCATGGTGTCAGTTAACTTGCATCTCTATCCCCTTTATTTCGCTTTAACTGAAAACTGTCTCTGAAGCACGGGTTCCCAACCTTGGCTACAAACTGAGAAGTTTTAAAAGTTAGTGATGTCTAAGCCTCACCTCAGAGATTCTGATTTAATTGGCCTAGGGCAGTAGTCCTTAAACTTTAGCAGGCATCAGAATTACCTGAAGGGATTGTTAAACACAGATTGATGGGTGTCACACCCAGAGTCTGATTCAGCAAGGCTGCGGCAGGGCCTGAGAATTTTCATTTCTAATAGTTTCCAGGTATTGCTTCTGCTGGTTTGGTGAATGCACTTTGAGAACTCTTGGTCTCTCATGAGGTCTGGGCAAGATATTTTTCAAAACTCTGGAGGTAATATTAATGTGCAGCCTGGCCTGAGAAATGTGGAGCAATGGTTTCAGCCAACAGATGATCTCTTTGTCTGGATCTATTATTTCATTAGTGGGATTACAAAATGACCATGCCTGGCCAAAGAAGAACTTTTCAAAGGGATTTTTTTTTTTTTTTTTTTTTTGAGACAGAGTCTCGCTCTGTCGCCCAGGCTGGAGTGCTGTGGCCGGATCTCAGCTCACTGCAAGCTCCGCTTCCCGGGTTTACGCCATTCTCCTGCCTCAGCCTCCCAAGTCGCTGGGACTGTAGGCGGTAGCCACATCACCCGGCTAGTTTTTTGTATTTTTTTAGTAGAGACGGGGTTTCACCGTGTTAGCCAGGATGGTCTCGATCTCCTGACCTCGTGATCTGCCCGTCTCGGCCTCCCAAAGTGCTGGGATTACAGGCTTGAGCCACCTCGCCCGGCCCAAAGGGATTCTTTTAATGACCAAATTTTAAATTGGGAAAAGAGCCCTTAAAATTAAATGTTTGCACAGGGTGCGGTGGCTCAAGCCTGTAATCTCAGCACTTTGGTAGGCCGAGACGGGCGGATCATGAGGTCAGGAGATCGAGACCATCCTGGCTAACACGGTGAAACCCTGTCTCTACTAAAAATACAAAAAACTAGCAGGGCGAGGTGGTGGGAGCCTGTAGTCCCAGCTACTCAGGAGGCTGAGGCAGGAGAATGGCGTAAACCCGGGAGGCGGAGCTTGCAGTGAGCTGAGATCCGGCCACTGCACTCCAGCCTGCGCGACAGAGCAAGACTCTGTCTCAAAAAAAAAAAAAAAATTAAATGTGGGCAAGGTGCGGTGGTGCACACCTATAATCCCAGCACTTTTGGAGGCTGAGGTGGGCTACTTGCCTGAGCTCAGGAGTTCAAGACCAGCCTGGCAACATAATGAAACCCTGTCTCTACTAAAATACAAAAAAATTAGCTGAGCATGGTGGCATGTGCCTATAGTCTCAGCTACTCCAGGGGCTGAGGTACGAGGATCGCTTGAACCTGGGAGACAAAGGTGAACTGAGATTATGCCACTTTACTCCAGCCTGGGTGACAGAGTGAGACTCTGTCTCCAGAAAAACTAATTAATTAATTAAATGTGTGTGTCGGTCTGTCCTCTTTGTAGGTATGTACATCTAGAAAAAGATCAGGACAAAATATACCAAAATAATAATAGTTATCTCTGGATAGTGAAATTGTGGGTGACTATGTTTTTTACATTTTCTTTTTGTTGTTGTTTTTTGAGACAGAGTATTGCTCTGTTGCCCAGGTTGGAGTGCAGTGGTGCAATCTTGGCTCAGTGAAACCTCTGCCTCCCAGGTTCAAGTGCATTTCTTTTTTTTTTTTTTTTTTTTGAGACGGAGTCTCGCTCTGTCGCCCAGGCTGGAGTGCAGTGGCGCGATCTCGGCTCACTGCAAGCTCCGCCTCCCGGGTTTACGCCATTCTCCTGCCTCTGCCTCCTGAGTAGCTGGGACTACAGGCGCCCGCCACCTCGCCCGGCTAGTTTTTTGTATTTTTTAGTAGAGACGGGGTTTCAGTATGTTAGCCAGGATGGTCTCGATCTCCTGACCTCGTGATCCACCCATCTCGGCCTCCCAAAGTGCTGGGATTACAGGCTTGAGCCACCGCGCCCGGCCGTTCAAGTGCATTTCATGCCTCAGCCTCCCAAGTAGCTGGGATTACAGGTGCAGGTCAACCACACATGGCTAATTTTTATATTTTTAGTAGAGACAGGGTTTCATCATGTTTATCAGGCTGTTCTCGAACTCCTGACCTCAGGTGATCTGCCTGCCTCAGCCTCCCAAAGCACTGGGATTACAGGTGTAAGCCACTGGGCCCAACCTGTTTTTTACATTTTCTAATGAGTAAATAGGATCATTATAACCAGAAGAAAGCCAAATATGTGTTATAAAAAATATTTCTGAAATGTCAAAATAAAGAGAAAATTTTAGCTCCCCAACATATTGTTTTTTCTAAGGAGTCTATTTTCTTTATTATCTCTCTCTCTTTTTTTTTTTTTTTTTTTTTGAGACAAAGAGTTTTGCTCTTTGGCCCAGGCTTACTTGGTGCTCTTTGGCATGATCTCGGCTCACTGCAACTTCTGCCCCCCGGATTCAAGCAATTCTCCTGCCTCAGCCTCCTGAGTAGCTGGGATTATAGGTATCCGCCACCATGCCCAGCTAAGTTTTATATTTTTAGTAGAGACGGGGTTTTGCCATGTTGGCCAGGCTGGTCTCGAACTCCTGACCTCAGGCGATCCACTGTCTCGGCCTCCCAAAGTGCTAGGATTACAGGCGTGAGCCACTGTGCCCGGCCTATATCTCTTTTTATATCTTTTGAGTAAACAGTGAGTCAACCTGTTTCCCACAGTACCCTCTACCTCTGTGCTGTTTGCTCTGTGTCCCTTCCATGTTCATTTCCTTTTGGCATTGTTTTGTCCTGAGGCTTTAGAAGAGTAAAGGCAGAGATGTAATGGGAGACAATCATCACCATAGAGAGACACCACTAGTGGGTTCCAGTTTCCTTGTTTGATGTGTTTCCTGGGCACTTGTCAGGCAGAGACTGTTCGTAGGAATGGTCTTCATTCTCAGTGCTCTCAGGGGCTGAAATCCACTCAGTCCTGCTTTTTATCCTGGCCAGTTAGAATGGGAAATTTTCCAGCTTGGACAACAAGCCATGGGATTGGAGTAAGGCAGTTTAATTTATTCTGTTTTTGGCATTTTGGAGGTTAATGACCTTCGTTAGCACCACCAGTGGCCCTCTAAAAGATACTTCAGGTAGCAAATGTTCACTCCAGTATAGCCCAGGCATCACCTCCCTCTTGAGCCTGTTCACATCCTGCCCCTTCCCAGGCAGAAGTGACCTCTCCATATTTCTAAGACAGACCGCTGTCAGTACCTATTATACCTAACAGGGCTGCACCATTACCCTTTGTTTCAGGCAGGAACCAGATGTCATTTGTGTCTGTATCTCAGCTCTTTGTATGATGTTAGGCCCATAGTACCTGCTGAGTAAATGTTTGCTGTGTGCCTTGACTCTTACCTAATTATTCACCATGCATGAGACCAGATAGCTGACACTTCATATGTATTCTGTGTCTGTTTTCACCTGTTATGTGTGCTCTTATAGGCATCTGATTATAGAAAACTTTATCCCTCTGGAAGAAAAAAGTAAAATTATGAATAGAGCCTTCTTTGATGAAGAGGAAGATCATTGGAAACTACATCCTATAACCAGACTGGAGTAAGTCACTATTAACTTTAAGTATATTTTCAAGTATGAGGGGAAAAGAATGAGTGATAACAAGACCCCTCCAGTCAACAAAGGGGTTTGGTAAGAACACAGTTTGGCTTCTTTAAACTCAAAACCCACTGCATTTCTGATTTTGTAGCTGCCATAGATCCACCAGGTAAAAGTGATGATGAGTGTGGTTTTAGGAATTAGGAGACTTTGTCACTAGTGAGTGAGCAAGTGACCTTTCCAAAGTTCCTGCATTTCTGTTTCTCCAGCTGTGAAGTGAACTATGCTAGGTCACAGGAGGGGCAATTCAGAGCTGTTGTCTTTGTGTGTCATTCTGACCCACAGTATTGAGAAGGATTCTCACTCTAAGTCTGGGTCCTGCTGGAAAGATGGGAGACACCTGGCAGGGATGCAGAGGTGGGGGGTATTGACAGCTATGCTTTGTGAATGCCGTCTAAGAACTGGGCGATGATTAAAATTCCTTCTGGCTTAAAAGATGCATGATGCTCTGAATCAGAAAGCAGCTCAAGCAGAAAACAGAAGCAGTTCTCGTCCCACTTATGTCAGCCCGCAGTCCAGGGAGATGCTTGCTTCAGATTCTATCAGAGTCTTCGAGTTCTGGTTCCTCAGGACTCCAGCCAGGGCTTTAACACTGCAGTTCATTTCCAGGAACCAGCAGATGATGAAGCGGCCAGTCTCAGCCGTGGGATATAAGAGACCATTGAGCCAGCACGCGAGAATGTCCATGATGATTCGTCCAGAGGCCCGATACAGGGTGAGAAGATCCTTTTGTAACAAATAATAAATAAGCCAAGCACAGTGACTCACACCTGTAACCCCAGCAGTTTGGGAGGCCGAGGTGGACAGATTGGTGGATCCCAGGAGTTTGAGACCAGCCTGGACAATGTGGCGAAACCCTAACTCTGCTAAAAATACAAAAATTAGCCAGATGTGGTGGTGTGTGCCTGTAGTCCCTGCTACTTGGGAGGCTGAGGTGGGAGGATTACCTGAGCCCAGGAGGCAGAGACTGCATTGAGCTAAGATCATGCCACTGCACTCTAGCCTGGGTGACAGAGTGAGACCCTGTCTCAAAAAATAAATAAGTAAATATAATAAAAATAATAACGAATAGGCCGAGCACAGTGGCTCACGCCTGTAATCCCAGCTCTTTGGGAGGCTGAGGTAGGTGGATCACCTGAGGTCAGGAGTTTGAGACCAGCCTGGCCAACGTGGTGAAACCCCATCTCTACTAAAAACACAAAAATTAGCCGGGCATGGTGGCAGGCACCTGTAATCCCAGCAACTTGAGAGGCTGAGGCAGGAGAATCACTTGAACCCAGGAGGCAGGAGGCGGAGGTTGCAGTGAGCCAAGATTGTGCCACTGCACTCCAGCCTGGCTGGCAGAACGAGACTCCGTCTCAAAAAAAAAAAAAAAAGTACTAGAGAAAGAGTCCAAACATCCTGTCTGTCATGGCCAGTAAATATTAACAATGAGCTTCAAAATGGCTCTGTGGGAAGACTGGAGAGAACACAGATATGTAGTGACAGGAGATGGACCTGTCGTAAAGAACTTCAGGTACTTTCATCTCACAAAATGTGTGTCAGTCATGTAGTCATTTAAAGGGACATCGAGGACTATTTTATGACCCCAAAATAGAAAAATAGAAGCTCTGCCATGAGAGCCTCTACTTTTTAGTTAAATTAAATTAATTTATTTATTTTGAGATGGAATCTCACTGTGTCGCCCAGGCTGGAGTGTAGTGGTGCAATCTATGCTCACTGCAACGCCCGTCTCCTGGATTCAAGCAATTCTGGTGGTTCAGCCTCCCTAGTAGCTGGGATTACAGGCACATGCCGAAACACCCAGCCAAGTTTTGTATTTTTAATAGAGACGGGGTTTCACCATGTTGGCCAGGCTGGTCTTGAATGCCTGACCTCAGGTGATCCACCCGCCTTGGCCTCCCAAAGGACTGGGATTACAGGCATGTGCCAGCCAACACGCCCAGCTAATTTTTGTATTTTTAGTAGAGACGGGGTTTCACCATGTTGGCCAGGCTGCTCTCGAACTCCTGACCGCAGGTGATCCACCTGCCTCGGCCTCCCAAAGTGCTGGGATTACAGGCGTGAGCCACCGCGCAGGCCTTTTTTTTTTTTTTTTTTTTTTTTGAGGCAGGATCTTACTGTGTCACCCAAGCTGGAGTACTGTAGCACAATCATAGTTCACTGTATCCTCAAACTCCTAGGCTCAAGTGATCCTCCTGCCTTGGCCTCCCGAAGCACTGAGATGACTATGTCCAGCTGAGCACTTGCTGTGTTCTGGGCATTGTACTCAGCACTTGACTGCTTTGTCTAATTAAGCTTCCCCATCTCCTCTATGCAGTCAGTCCTGTTGCTTAAAGGTCAGGGAGTGTGGCAAGTGGCTGAACTAGGATACACAATGTATTAAGTTATAGAGTAATTTGTAACAGAAGTATATATGTGAATATAAAATTTGGTGTAAAATATATCGAAATGTAAACTGTTTTTCTCTGGTTGGTGGAAGCACACTCAATATTTTTTTCTTTTTGCTCATCTGTATTTTATAACTATCAATTTATAACTATCAATAGGGAACTTGTATTATTTTTATAGTGAAAGATTTTCACTTGAAATATTTTAAATGTTTCTGAATCTCTCTTGGCAGCCAGAGCCAAACAGAAGATTACGATTAGTTAGCTCTTTGGGTGCCATTCTTCCGGGCTTTGAGTTCTTTAAAAGAAAGAAAGCAAAAGCAAAAAATTAGGTGGGGTTAGCATTGTAAAACTGCATCACTTCTTTTAGGCAGGCACTTTCTTGGTAGGCCCTGAATAACAAGCAGTTTGCACGTCTGTTCTTGGAGGGGCCCTCGATTGCTTGTACTGCCTGTGTCCAGTTGGAGGCTAACCTAGCTGGTGATGGCTCTGCTTCTGCAGGCAGAAAACATTGTGCTGTTAGAGCTGGACATGCCTAGCCGGACCACCAGAGACTATGAGGGTCCAGCCATTGCCCCCAAGGTTCAGGCTGCATTGGATGCGGCTCTGCAGGATGAAGATGAGATACAGGTGGATGCATCATCCTTTGAAAGCACTGCAAATAAGAAATCCAAGGCCAGGTGAGTGGCTTTGTTGATGTGTGTTTAAACAGAACATGTTTGAATAAGGACAAACCAAAGCAAGAATGCTTGTTTATCATGGAATACTTTGCAGAACACACTAGAAAATGTTGCCATATTACTCCTATGTTTACTTATTTATTCTACAAATATTTATAGTTGAGACACTATGCCAGGTATACTGAATACCAGAATACCTAATGTCCCCAGTCCCTTACTATAAGGTGAATGTGTTCTGGTGAAAGAGCAGTCAGTTTTTCAGTTCTCACGAGGTGTCCGGTAGTTCTAAGTGCTTTACAAACATTCTCTTAATGATTTCCTGTAAAAACTTATAAGGTAAATTTTATAATCAGTCCCATTTTATAGACAGGAAAACTGAAACGTAGAGAATTTGAGAAAGTAGCCATCTCCAAGGAAACCCAGCAAGTAAGGGCGAAAGCGATAATTCAAAAATAGGTAATCCAGATCCATAACCCAGGCTCTGGGCCTCCATGCTAAGTTTATCTCACCCATTTGGTGCAAAAGTGGTAATTGTCTTACTACATTCTGGATTAGAAGTTTTAGGAAAACAATTGGGTGCAGAACCAAAATGGAAGAAGTTCTACCTGCAAACTTAATTTTTGTTACCAATCAAGCTTTGGTTTTAAAGGAAGAACAACTGCTAAGCATCAGAATCTCTTCTCTCATATTCCACACCTCTGTTCTGAGGCCATTTTGGCCATGCCCCAAGGTTCAGGCTGTGCCAGTCTAGTGGTTTTACAGTTGAACGTATCATCATTTTTAGGCCATTGAAGAATGGCCTGAAATGAAATGTTAATGACATCTGATGTGTCAGGGACAGAGATGGGGACATGTAATATAAACACGTGTTTGACTTTTGCAGGCCTAAAAGTGGAAGGAAGTCGGGATCCTCCTCCTCTTCCTCAGGAACCCCTGCATCTCAGCTTTATCCACAGTCTCGGGGGCTGGTTCCAAAGTAAAGCCAGCTCCTCCTCTCCCAGGGCGGAAACAGCATTTGCCTTCTGAGAGAAGAGACTAGCAAAAAGCTGCAGAGAGGACTCGGCCCAGACTCAGAACCGTTCCCCTGAGGAGAAGCGATGGCCTCTTTGCAGATCAACCAGCTTAATCTGGTCAAACGTGCTGTTCCTAATCTGGCACTCAGCCCCTCTGGGAAACATCTTTTAATTAGCATCTCAGAAATGCATGGGTAAGGTAAAGTGCGATAGTCCAAGTGGAAAGCAAGAGAATGACCAGTGACCTTGCTTCCTTCCACCTTGCCTTCTTCTCCCCCTTCCCTTGCCCTCCGTTTCTCTCCTCTCTCCTTTTCCGGCCTGTTCTTTACATGGGGCTCCCTTCTTGTTGAACAATAGGGCAGAATCAGGAGTCCCCTTAGCAGGACCACATCTTCGGAGCCTCGGGATAAAATGACAGTGAGATTGAAAAGTGAAAAGCCTAGAACTTGACTAGGTGCCTGTTCTCGTAGGGAGAAATGAGAAATCGCATTTGAATCCAGGCCCCAGGTGGGCACCATCAGCCGTCTTGCCTCCATGCACCTCAGTAAGAAGTGGATCTGCCTTTGGGGCCTGCCCAGTGAGGAAATCTCTTCCAGTTTCTGCTTCTGAAGGATTCAATGTTGGGAGCAATAGAAATAACATTCCCTTTGCCTCCTCGGAGTATTTAGGGAAATAGCTTCTTTAAAACCTCAAAATCGTGACCATCCTGTCGAAGACCTAAGTCTGTAAGCTGGTGCCATGTCCATACACCATATCACTTTACTCTTCATTTGTCACCATTTTTTCCCATGCACGCGTACTCTGAGCATCCTTGTGTGGGCCCATCCTCTGTGTCCAGAGCATGCTGTGGAGTGGGCCTGTTTAGTGTGAGAAAGGAGGCTTGCTCTGCCTTCTCTGATGGGCTGGAGTTGAGGGAAGGAGCTGTATAGTGGCACTTTGGAATTCCCCGTTTTGTTCCATATTGGTATAGAGAGCAGAAGAGTAGCTAGGCAGATGCAGAGATGGAGACATGAGACTCAGTGCAGTGGGTAGGGAAGACATAACAGATGGAAGCAAAGGAATCCTGCCTGCCTTCAGCAGAGAATTCACTGAATCCTAGAACTGTGGCTCCCTCCAGGCAGAGCCTAAGATGTTGGTGAAGAGTAGCTGCGTGATTGAATAGGCTCAAAGGAGAGTTCAGAATTCCCGTTTACATATTAGTAGTTTGGTTTGTAAGTTTTAGTTCCTTGTATTATTGAGATTCAGAGCTTCATTTTATGTTGGTCATTAGGTGAATATTACTCATTTTTCCCCAAGAGAAGCTCATAAGTGTGTGTGGGTGTGAGAGCACGATGGTGCCTGTGGTCTGTGAATGTGTCCATGTGTGTCTGTAAGAGAGACAGAGACCAAGAACTTGCCCAATTTTAGAAATACACTAATGTGCAGTTGTTGCCTTTTGTCTGTCTGTATTAAAGGCCCATTGAATGACTAATCCAGGCTGGAAGCACTCCCATGTGGGTGTCTGAGTCCACGAGCCAAGCCTGAGGGGACAGTATGAGTCTCCAGGTCTGCCACACTGGTGCACCTTGCTGGCACGGTGCTTCAGGAAGGTGGCGACTCAGGTGGGCCTTGAGTTATATTTTAACTCAGCTGCTCAGTTCCCAGGGCACATTTCTGGATCAGAACCCATGGGAAATAGGAGGTACTAAGTGCAATGTCTTAGCATTCTGCAAGATGGAGATCTGTTGTCCAGCGGCTTATCTCCTTTTAGTAACCCTTCTTTCTGAACCCAGGGCCCTTTTCAGCCTTCCCTCATCTTTTCTTGAGATCAAACCTTGCTTCTTTCTTATTTACTAAGAATTTGCCTGTTTGAATAAGAACAAAACGCTAAGGTGGGTAGCCTATGCTGGTTGTCTGCTGGTTACACGTGTCTCTCACACCACATTTCCTCAAAGCTAATCTGAATTCTGTAGGCTAAAAATATTCATGTAGCAAATCTGAGAATTGAAAACTGCAGATAACCGGCCGGGTGTGGTGGCTCACACCTGTAATCCTAGCACTTTGGGAGGCCGAGGTGGGTGGATCACCTGCAGTTAGGACTTCAAGACCAGCCTGGCCAACGTGGTGAAACCCCATCTCTACTAAAAATACAAAAATTTGCCAGGTGTGGTGGTGCATGCCTCTAGTCCTAGCTACTCAGGAGGCTGAGGCAAGAGAATCACTTGAACCTGGGAGGTGGAGGTTGCAGTGAGTCGAGATCACACCACTGCACTCCAACCTGGGCAACACTGAGACTCTGCCTCAAAAAAAAAAAAAAAAAAAAAAAAGAAAGAAAACTGCAGATAACCCTATACGTTAATACTGGTATCTCGAGGTGACTCTTCTGACCAAGGGTGGTTAAGTGACACATAGAACTTTTCTAAGAGAAGACAGACAAGTTGACAGGCCTGTCTTGTACCCAGCTGTGTTTATGTGGTGGTCTGTGGAAACAAAAGAAAAGAAGACTTAGTTGGAAATGAAGCTGTCCCTTTCCAAGCAGTCTCTGGTGCTTTTCTTCTCTAAAAATGGATCCGATAAATATTTGAATAGAGCAGATTGTAGAATGTTGTGCTGCCACCAGAAAGCTGCTGCTTTGGGTTCTGCATTGAGCCAAATATGTAGAGGACCTACCAAGCCCACTGAGGGACCAGGTTTTCATGTCTCTAATCGTACCTAGAATGTTCTGAGCCATCTAAGGGCCTTTATGCCAGAAGCAGCTAGCAAAGCCAGAAAGCGAGTCTAACAGGATCTAAGATGGCCATCAGGAGAAGGAGTTTGAGACTGTGTGTGCAACCCCCAATAGACCCCCTTTTATTCTGATCTGGAGAATGTATCTGGCTTCATATTTTAAAGTCACATGTCTCTCAGACCCCTGGATTCAGAACCCAAGGCCACAAATCATAGGCATGAAGCACTTTCTTAAGACTGACCTAACGCTGGATTATTTCCCGTCTAATGCCTGCATGCTGCTTGAATTGCTCCACCCACACCTCCATGACCAAGGGCGCCAGAGTGCTGCAGCTCAGGCGTGGGCCGCTCTCTGCTTTTCCTGTCTGACTCTGACAAGTCCTCCCTCACTGAATGTAGAATCGTTGCCAAGTTTCTGAGAAGTGTCGATTCCCTGTTAACGTGGATATCAGTTTTGCCTCACATTTCCCACTTGAGGTTGAGGCGTACTGGAGACAACACCTCAGACCATCTGAACCCCATCAGTGGACGAAAATGGGGCTGTTAATATACTCTAAAAGCCATACTAAAAATGCTCTGAGGGAACTGGCTAAGAATAGTGGGCCTGGCGATTGTCTATCACGCAAGGCTTTGTTTTGTGCTGTTCAGAAATCTGTCATCTTTCTGCCTGCCCTTGTTGCCTGAATGAAATGCTGCTGGGGTTATTTACGAAGGAGTGATCCTGGGGCCGGCAGGAAGCAGTGGGCTTTATGGCTCCTTGAAGTTATTACTGATCTCGACCTTCTCTTTGGCTACCTTTAGACAAAGAATATGCCAATCAATACTTGGGGCTCTAAGTTTTACAATTGATATTTATTTGTATCATCTCTTTGTCTAGGAATGTAAAAGTGATTCTAAACTAAGATGTGTAATAAAAATCAATCAGATTTATTGTACCTACAAAAAGGTGTCCTCATAAATGACTAAGGCTTTTGAAAATGACATGCACGTGGCTGACATCCTGCCATTTTCAATAGACATTTTAATTGAGTGGGAGTGGGAAAATGAAGATTGAGTGGGGATGCTGGCATTATTTAATATAGCAACAAGGGGCAGGGTGTGGTGGCTCACGCCTGTAATCCCAGCACTTTGGGAGTCTGAGCCTGGTGGATCACTTGACGTCAGGAGTTGGAGACCAGCCTGGCCAACATGGTGAAACCCTGTCTGTACTAAAAATACAAAAAATGAGTGGGACATGGTGGTGTGCGCCTGTCATCCCAGCTACTCGGGAGACTGAGGCAGGAGAATTGCTTGAGGCGGAGATTGCAGTGGGCCAAGATTGCACCACTGCACTTCAGGCTGGGCGACAGAGCAAGACTCCATCTGAAAATAAATAAATAAAAATAAATAAATAAATAATACGGCAACAAGGAAAAGATACATAAAATGAAGAAGGACAGAGTGACAGGACAGAGTGACAGGTGCTTTTCATGTTTTTCCATAGAGGTTCCTGAGACTGACCTGGGCAACAAGCATGAAATTTCTTTTAACTTTTGTGTTTTGTTTTAAAAATTATTTTAAATTTACTTTTATATGTCATACTTTAAAATATATGTGCCTTTTTTTTTTTTTTCCAGACAGGGCATCACTCTGTTGCCCAGGCTGGAGTGCAGTGGCATGATCATGGCTCTCTGCAGCCTCAGCCTCACAGGCTCAAGTGATCTTCCCACCTCAGCTGGGACTATAGGTGTGCAGCACTATGCCTGGCTAATTTTTTATTTTTTTGTAGAAATGGGGTCTCACTATGTTGCCCAGGCTGGTCTGTGCCTTTTTTAACACAAAAGTATTTTATGTTGTTTACCATCAGGAAAAGAAGATACAAAAAATGGGCCGCACATTGTCTTTTGGATTCCCGTGCTCATAGGCCTGCTGGAGTGACCCTGGGGGCTTGTGCCCGTATGTTGAGAAGTGGGACTGGGTGGAAGGAGCACAGACCCTGGACTCCAAGCTGGGTTTGAATTCTGGTCTTGCCACCACTTACTAGCCATATGACTGGGAGGAATTTAATTGACCTCTCTGAACTTTAGGGCCTTTGTCTGTAAAGCGGAGTGATGATCCCCACTTTGAAGGGCCATTTTGAGGATTAGCGATACATTTAAAGGAGCAAGTACAGTATGTGGATAGAGCAGCCATGAAAAAAATGTGGTTATTGCTGTGATAATGCACTGTGTTTGGAAAATACCATGAATACTTTGTGTCCCAAGAAACTAGAAGTCAGTATTCGACATACCATCTTTAGAAAATCCTAAAGAAAAACTGTTAACCATTTAGTAATTTGTATTGAGTACCTACTCTGTGTCAAGCTATTCTAGGCACTAGATATATAGACGTAACACCAGGAACCTGCCCACATGGAACTTGCACCTTAATGGGGATGGAGGATGGGTAAATGCTTTTTTTTTTTTTTTTTGAGACGGAGTCTCGCTCTGTCGCCCCGGCTGGAGTGCAGTGGCGCGATCTCGGCTCACTGCAAGCTCCGCCTCCCGGGTTCACGCCATTCTCCTGCCTCAGCCTCCTGAGTAGCTGGGACTACAGGCGCCCGCTAATTGTTTGTATTTTTAGTAGAGACGGGGTTTCACCGTGGTCTCGATCTCCTGACCTTGTGATCCGCCCGCCTCAGCCTCCCAAAGTGCTAGGATTACAGGCGTGAGCCACCGCGCCCGGCAGGTAAATGTTAAGTTAACCAAATGTGCACAAATATATGATTATGAATTGTGTCAAATATCATGAAGTTATATAATAGGTTTTGTTTTTGTTTTTTTTTTTTTGTTTTTTTGTTTTTTTTTTTGAGATGAGGTCTCACTCTGTCACCCAGGCTGAAGTAGAGTGGCATGATCATGGCTCTCTGTAGTCTCCACCTCCTGGGCTCAAACGATCGTCCTGCCTTAGTCCCCCAAGTAACTGGGACCAAGGTGCGAACCACCACACCTGACTAATTTTTTAAAATTTTTTGTAGAGATGGGATTTTGTCATTTTGCCCAGGATGGTCTTGAACTTATGGGCTCAAGTGATCCTCCTGCCTCAGCTTCCCAAAGTGCTGGGATTACACATGTGAGCCACCCTGTGTGGCCAATATAATAGAATATTATAAGAGGAGAGTGGAGACCTAATTTAGATGCGGTGGGTAAAGTAGGAAAGGGCTCTTTGAAGAAATGGCAGTTAACGGTGCGATCTAGAGGACAGGAGTTAGCTGGGCAAGGAGGAGGGAAGGGCATTTGTGAAGGGATGGGGGAACAGTGCTTACCAGGGTTTTGCAGAACAGACTCGAATTTCACAAGAAGGTATCTGCAGTCCCTTTTTACCCTCACTAGAGGGTAGCATGGAGAACTGTAGAAAACATTCCAGTGTAGGACTTTAAAGATCAAACAAAAAATGTAAGGAGCACAAAGGGGATGGTGGCCTGTGCGACTCAGGCAAACGTTTCATAATTGTATTTCCTCATAAGATGCTTTCAAACTGTGTAATGTCCGTTTACTCCCCACCCTTCCAAAAAGAGTTAAGAAACAGCTTGGCTTAGCCTTGATAATTACTAGTTTGGAATAGTTCAGAATCCATTACCCAGAAAGCAAGAGTTCAAAGTATGATTTGAAGAAGTGTGAGTGTGTTCCTGAAAATGGCAGAATTTGCCGGGCGCGGTGGCTTATACCTGTAATCCCAGCACTTTGGGAGGCTGAGGTGGGCAGATCACCTGAGGTCAGGAGTTCAAGACCAGCCTGACCAACATGGAGAATCCCCGTCTCCACTAAAAATACAAAATTAGCCAGGTGCGGTGGAACATCCCTGTAATCCCAGCTACTCGGGAGGCTGAGGCAGGAGAATCGCTTGAACCCAGGAGGCAGAGTTTGCGGTGAGCCGAGATTACGCCATTGCACTCCAGCCTGGGCAACAAGAGCGAAATGCCATCCATCCATCTAAAAAAAAAAAGAAAAGAAAAAGAAAATGACAGAATTATTGGTTGGGCCAGAGGCTAATTCATCAGGGGAAATACAGGACAGATGGGGCACCTGGCAACTTGGAAATTCCTACCAACTCAGCTTTGTTTTTATCTTTTGGATTTTTAAAATTTTAATCAACAAACTACTGAATTTTGGAAACTGTATTTTGAACTTCAAACTGATAATTTAAGTCTTGGGGGCTGTGATTTTGGCAGGCCCTCTTAGAGTTACATCTGATTGACGCTTACCCTGAGAATCTGGTCTCCAAGGACCATGTGGTGGTCACATCTGCCAACTGGGTTGTCAGTGGCATTAGTCAAGGACGTAACTGTAGCTCTTGCAGCTGCTCCTGTTTCATCCTCAGTTTCTTTCACTAGTCTTGTGGTTAACCAGTCCCTGAGTGCTTCAGTTAGGCGTGCCAACTGGGGACTTGCTGTTGGGGTGGAGGAATGGACAGAGGGAGTGATGGCTCACTGCATCTCTGGGGACAGTGCAGCCCACAGGCACTTGTTGAGTGCCCTCTATGCACCAGGTGTCTTGCCCTGCACTGAAGATAGGGAGGGAAGTAGATGTACCGCGGCCCTTCTGAGGAGAGGGGAGGCAGAAACACAAGGATGGCAATTCAGAGCATTTGCTGCCTAGGAGGCCTGTCTCTCCTCACACAGCCCACCCAGTCCTCTGAGGCCGAAGTCGCACAGTCCTCCCTTTGGTTTCTGGGTTATGCCATGTGCTTTCTTGCCCCGCACCTTCACACCCTCACACATGCCATGCCCTCTGCCTAAAACATTTTCTCCCCATTCTTTGCTTGGCTAACTCCTACTCATCCATCAGGAACCAGTTGAATGTCACCTCCTCAGAGAAGTCTTCCCTAGCCATTTGATGTGGTTTTCCCCATCTCCACCTGGCGGTGTGGTATCTCTCACCATGTCTTGTTTCCCTCTGAACCCTTTCCCCAATTTGTAATTGTGTATTTCTTTGCATTGGTCTCCCCAATTAGACCGTGTTCCCTGCAGGCATGTTCTGTTGTCTTCTCTAATCTTGACACTGAGCTGAGTTGGCCGGCTGAATTGGTAACTGACACCTACAACTCAGAACACAGTTATCTGTCAGAGGAAGGAGAGGAAGAGGAAGATTTTGCAAAGGAGAAAACAAAAAATGAGTAGGGGCTAGGTGCGGTGGGTCACACCTGTAATCTCAGCACTTTGGGAGGCTGAGGCAGGAGGATCACTTGAGGCCAGGAATTCAAGACCAGCCTGGGCAACAGAGTGAGACCTCATCTACACACATACACATACACACACAATTTTTACACACACACACCATTTTATTTTGAGGTGGAGTCTCACTCTGTTGCCCAGGCTGGAGTGCACTGGCGTGATCTCGGCTTACTTCAACCTTTGCCTCCCAGGTTCAAGTGATTGTCCTGGCTCAGCCTCCTGAGTAGCTGGGACTACAGGTGTGTGCCACCACACCCGGCTAATTTTTTATATTTTTAGTAAAGACAGGATTCCACTGTGTTAGCCAGGATGGTCTCGATCTCCTGACCTTGTGATCTGCCTGCTTAGGCCTCCCAAAGTGCTGGGGTTACAGGTGTGAGCCACCGCGTCCGGCCACAAACAAATTTTTTTAATTCGTCAGGCATAGTGGCATGAACCTGTGGTCCCAGCTACTCAGGAGGTTGAGGTTGGAGGCTCACCTGAGCCTGGGAGGTCAAGGGTGCAGTGAGTTACGATTGCACTGCTGCCCTCCAGCCTGGGTGGCAGAGGAAGGAAGGACAAGCATGCCAGACAAAGAGGACAACATTAATAAATGCAAGGAGAGTTCCTGGTGACTGGGGAATCTGATGGGCCTGGAGTGATGGAATGGAGATGGAGAATGGGGCTGGGAGGGTCTTGACTCTATGGCTCAAGTTAGAGGGAGAGTGTTTGGAGACTTGTATGTTTTGGAGACCAGGGGAGTGAAGCGCAGCCCTTTTTACACTCGAGTATTTTCCCCTTAAGCCAGCCTGGCATGCTATTATTTCTTTTTGAGATAACAGCAATTTCACTAAGTGCCTGCTTTAAGTTTGCCTGTTGTTCACACAGCTTTCTGGGCTTAGTTGGCAAATTACATTCTGCCAGGAGCTTTCTCTGGCACAGCTCAATACCCAAGGAATTCTAAAGAGCACTTGAGCTTGACTCCAAGGTCTTAGTTCCCTAGGAATGGGGCTTAGTCTTTTTTCAGGGCAGTGGGCTGGAAGGTGGCCCCTATTCTGCATTTGGCAGCAGAGAAATTAAACTTCTGCCATTGGTTTGGGGATTTGTTTTTCTGTTCAGTCAACAAAAGATTAACCTATGCTGTTCAAGACTATGTCATGGGCTACAGCAGCCATGAACTCAGTCTGGAGGAAATTCTGGCCATTCACAAATAAATAAATTTAAGGTGAACAGTGGCACAGATACAGACAAAGGCGGCATCACAGATTTCCAAAAAGGGCTTTGTTAATGCAGTGATCACCCTCTGCTGGATTATTCCAGGGACAGTGAGGAGCCAAGGCTTTGGCATCAGATTCATTTATTCATTCTTTGAGCATCTACTAAGTACTGGGCATTCTTCTAGATCCTAAGGATACAGAAGGAAGCCCCTGCCCTAAGTAATGTCACATCCTAATGTCACATCTGAGGCAGATGGTTGTCAGAGGACAAACACGCTGTGTCTAATGGTGATCAGAAGTGCTCTGAAGTAAAACCAGGCAGGTCAGAAAGTAAAGAGCTGGGGTGTGGCTGAGCTTGATTGGGAGGGCAGGGAAAGCCTCTCTGGAGTGATGAGATGTACATTTGAGCAGAGTCCTGAGTGAAATTAAGGAGCAAGCTGTGTGTCTGGTACCTGGAGGCAGAATACTCTAGGAAATAAGAGTCGGAGTGTGGCTGGGCATGTTGGCTCACACCTGAAATCCCAGCACTTTGAGAGGCTGAGGTGGGCGGATCACCTGAGGTCAGGAGTTCGAGACAAGCCTGGCCAACATGGTGAAACCCAGTCTCTACTAAAAATGCAACAATTAGCCAGGCGTGGTGACATGCGCCTATAATCGCAGCTACTTAGGAGGCTGAGGGAGGAGAATTGTTTGAACCTAGGAGGTGGAGGTTGCAGTGAGTCAAGATTGCACCATTGCACTCCAGCCTGGGCGACAGTAAGACTCCGTCTCAAAAAAAAAAAAAAAAAAAAAAAGACTGCAAAGGAGGTGGGAGTGCATTTAGGGACAGGAAGGGGACAAGTGTGCTTAGTAGGCAGTAGGTTGGGAAGGTGGGCAGAGGCCAAATCGTAAGTGAATTTTATTTTTGAGCCATTGGACACTTCTGAGCAAAAGAGGGAAATGATCTGACAGGAATGCTCTCAAAGGATCCCTCTGGCTGCTTGGTGGAGACAAACTGTAGGGAGCAGAAGGGGAAGTGAGGAGACTGCCTGAGCGGCAGGGGCTTGGGGATGGGAGGATGGGGTGAGGGGGTGCAGTGGGGCCGCAAAGGTAGACCACAAAGGTAGGGACAGAGAAGTGGGATCGTGCCTTAGATTTATTTTGTCTGCTGATAATCAGAGATGAGAGGGGAGATAAAAAGAAGCAACAATAGTTCCAAGATTTTTTCAGTAAGTTGAAACTTACTGAAATTCAACCTATGCCGCTTGCTTCCATGTGTTTTTTCCCTTTTTTTTTTTTCTTTTTTTTTTTTTTTGAGACAGAGTCTCACTCTGTTGCCCAGGCTGGAGTGCAGTGGCACAATTTTGGCTCACTGCAACCTCTGCCTCCTGGGTTCAAGCAATTCTCCTGCCTCAGCCTCCTGCGTAGCTGGAATTACAGGCACGCGCCACCATGCCTGGCTAATTTTTGTATTTTTAGTAGAGACGGGGTTTCACCATGTTGGTCAAGCTGGTCTTGAACTCCTGACCTTGTGATCTGCCTGCCTCGGCCTCCTAAAGTGCTGGGATTACAGGCGTGAGCCACCATGCCCAGCCCGTTTTTTCCCTTTTTAAAAAACAAAAATACAACAAAACCCACACAACTTTATGGAGATTTACAGTCATGCATTGCTTAACAATGGGGAGACCATCTGCGAAATGCATCATTAGGTGATTTCATCGTTGTGTGATCACTATGAAGTGTATGTGCACAAGCTTACTGGTATAGCCTACCACACAATTAGGCTGTATAGTACAGCCTATTGCTCCCAGGTTACAAACCTGTGAAGCATGTTACTGCACTAAATACTGTCGGCAGTTGTAACACAATGGTAAGTATTTGTATGGCTAAACATTTCTAAACAGAAAAGGTATAGTAAAAATATGTTATTATTAATCTTATGGGACCACCGTGGTATATGCAGTCTGTCATTGACCAAAATGTCCTTATGTGGTGTGTGACTGCAATTCACTTACCATACAATTCACCCGTTTCGTGTACAATTCAATGCTTTTTTAGTGTATTCACAGTTGTATAACCATCACCATCATTAATTTTAGTTTATTTTTTATTTTTATCTTTTGAGACGGAGTCTCACTCTATCACCCAGGCTGGAGTGCAGTGACATGATGTCGGCTCACTGCAACCTCCGCCTCCCAGCTTCAAGCGATTCTCTGGCCTCAGCCTCCAGAGTAGCTGGAATTACAGGCGCCCACCACCACGCCCAGCTAATTTTTATATTTTTGGTAGAGGCCGGGTTTCACCATGTTGGCCAGGCTGGTCTCCAACTCCTGACCTCAGGTGATCCTGAGGTCCCATCTCCACCTGGCTGTGTGGTATCTCTTACCGCATCTTGTTTCCTTCTGAACTCTTTTCCCAATTTGTAATTATGTATCTCTTTGCATTGGTCTCCCCAATTAGACCATGTTTCCTGCAGGCATGTGGGCCACAGCAATCAGCCACCATCATTAATTTTAAAACATTTTCAAGCCAGGCCCAGTGGCTCACTCCTGTAATCCTAGCACTTTGGGAGGCCGAGGCCAGTGGATCATTCAAGGTTAGGAGTTCAAGACCAGCCCGACCAATATGGTGAAACCCTGTCTCTACTAAAAATACAAAAAATTAGTTGGGCATGGTGTAATCTCAGCTACTTGGGAGGCTGAGTCATGAGACTCGCTTGAACCCAGGAGGCAGGGGTTGCAGTGAGCCAAGATTGTGCCACTGCACTCCAGCCTGGGTGACAGAGGGAGACTCCATTCCCAAAACAGAACAAAAAACATTTTTTATCACCCCAAGTAAGCATTACCAGTCACTCCCCATTTTCCTTCAACTCTGTGGCCCTAGGCAACCTCTAATCCGCTTTCTGTGTCTTCTGTCTACTCCTGGCTCTTTTTGGGTCTTACCTGTATTGCTATTTGCTGTTTGCTCATCTGTAACTTCACAGGGTAACTGTGAGGTTTTAAAGGTAATGTGAAAACATGAGAGTTTGTCTAGCAGGCCAAGCAAAGTGGCTGTGCTCTTCACTGCTGCCCTGACTCCTGGTTTGCCATCCTAGGGCAGGGCAGCTCTGACGATGTATTATTGAGGCAGTGTGAGCTGTGATGAAGAGTGTGGGTGCCAGACTCAGACGGCTGGATTGGAAATTCTGAACTCACAATTTACTAGCTTTGCAATTCTGGCAATGTTTCTAAACCTCCTTGGGGCTTCAGATTCCTCAACTGTCAAAAATGAGTCAGCAAGTACAGTCATACATCCTTTAATGTCGGGATACTTTCTGATAAATGCATTACTTAGGCAATTTTGTCATTGTGTGAGCATGATAGAGTGTACTTACACAAATCTAGGTGGTATATACATTTTATTTATATATTTTTTCTTTTTTTTTTTTTTTTTCTTGAGACAGGGTCTCACTCTGTCACCCAGACTCAAGTGATCCTCTCACCTCAGCCTCCCCAATAGCTGGGACCACAGGTGTGCACCACCATGCCCAGCTAAGTTTTTAATTTTTGGGTAGAGACGGGGGTCTCCCTGTGTTGCCCAGACTGGTCTTGAGCTCCTGGGCTCAAGCCATTCTCCTATATTTTTTCATGTGGAAAACAAAATGTCCCAGCACCATTACTGAATATCACACATCTCCTCTACTTGAGCTGCAATGTCAATATCAAGTGCCATATATCAGATTTCTTTTCTTTTCTTTTCTTTTTTCTATTCTTTCTTTTCTTTCTTTCGACAGGGACTCACTCTGATGCCCAGAGGGAAGTGCAGTAGCAGAATTCTGAAACTCCTAGGCTCAAGCAATCCTCCCAGCTCAGCCTCCTGAGTAGCTAGGACTACAGGCTTGTGCCACCACCTCTGGCTGATTTTTGTATTTTTTGTAGAGATGGGGGTCTCACTGTGTTGCCTAGGCTGGTTTCAAACTCCTAGCCTCAAGTGATTCTCCCACCTTGGCCTTTTAAAGTGCTGAGATAACAGGCATGAGCCACTGTGCCTGGCCTTATGTTTCTGTATATACTCCACCATAATCTATGGGACCACTGTCTTATGTGTGGTCCTTCGTTGCCTGAAACATCATTATGCAATGCATGACTATAATTCTTAAGTTGCTGTGAGTCACACATGTGAAGCACTGGGAACAGTGCCTGGTATGTGGCAATGTTAATGTGAATGTTAATTGGTACCATGTTATCATTATTAGTCAATTAAGAAGTCCTGCAGACAGGTGGTGGCTCCCAACTTCATGACCAGGAGTGAACATTTCTGAATTCAGGTGGATGCAAGGGTAATAGGTTGCAAGGGCAATAGGGTGAGCTGTTATTAGTGTTGGCTATGCCTTTTGTTGGATCTGTGACTTTGGAAAAGTCACTTACCCCTCTAAGTCTTAAGTTGCCCATCTATAAAATGGAGGTTAAAATCATCCTTATTTTAGGCCTGGCACAGTGGCTCAAAGCACGTAATTTCAGGACTTTGGATGGCCAAGGCAGGAGGATTGCTTGAGGCACTGAGTTCAAGACTAGCCTGGGCAACATAGCGAGACCCCTGTCTCTACAAAAAATAAATTAGCCGAGTGTGATGGTGCACACCTGTAGTCCCAAGTACTCAGGAGTCTGAGGCAGAAGGATCTCTTGAGCCCAGGAGTTGGAGGCTGCAGTGAGTTGTTATCATGCCACTGTACTCCGGCCTGGGTGACACAGGAGAAATCCTAAAAAAAAAAAAAAAAAAAAAATTCCTCCTTCATGGAGTTCTGTGAGGAATTCAGTGACCTATTTCATATCTACTATGTGCCCGGCACTGTTTTGAACACCACAGACAAAAACCCCTGCCCTCCTGGAGCTTGTATGGAGCTAGTGGAGAGGTACAGAAATTAATAATATACTAATCCTAATAAAACGTATCTGTAAAGCACCTAGTGTCTGGCATGTGGTGAGCTCTCTAGAAGTAGTAGCAGTTAGGGTTATTATGTGAAAGCATTTTGTAAAGCTGGATAGCACAGCAGAGAGGTAGGTCTCAAGGTGACTGTGCCATGAGCCTGCTGCATTCATTGAAGCCTTACCTCATCTCTGCTCCAACTGAATTTCATTCAGCCTCGAAGGCCCCTGTCTTGTTGCCTGGGTGAAATCTTTGTCTCAGGGTGTAGAGCTTTCTCCTTTCCTCCTTTCATCCAGCATTTACTGAATGCCACTTTGGGCTGAGCATCCTGCTGGGCGCTGGGGCTATTGAGCTGCAAAACCCAGGAGGAGCATGGTCAGGAGCCTGCAGGAGGGAGCCCAGGGCATTCTGGGAGCCTTGTGGCCACGCACATTACAGCTAGACTGTGAAGGAACCTAGCTGCTGAGTTTTGCTTTTATTCTGTCAGGGGAGACTCTGAAGGCTTCTGAGCTGGGTGATAAAGTTGGTGGATAAACTAAGAGTTCACAACATTCTTGTTTAAGTACTGCATGGTAAAAGTAAATATTTACCTTATGGTTAAATCCATAATCTATATTTAAGAACTGCAGTCAAACCAAACAGCTACAAGATGGAGATGTAAAGGCATGTAGAGGAGCACAGACCTCAGGGCAAATAATGTCTCCAGTTGAAGACAGTACACTACTAAATCAGCAGGAAATGTAGCCAAATGGAACAGGGAGGTTTTGCAGCCGGATAAACCAGGGTTGGCACTTATTACCTGTTTTGAGCTATTGCACCTCTGGAGGAGGGTTAATACCCTGAAGGGTTGCTGAAGGGATTAAAGAAATATCCATCAAGTGCCTGGCACTTAATAGACACAATACGAGGCATACATTATTAGATATTAATAGCAATATTAAGATAAGTAGTGGAGCATCATGGAAAGAGTTCTTGTGTCAGCCAGCCCTGTGTTCAAATTCTGATATCCAGAGCAAGCTGCTTAACCTTTCCGAGCCTTGAGTTGTCTCCTCACCTGCAAAATAAATGAGTAAGACCTCCCATGCAGGGTTGAGGTAGGGAATAAATAAGAATATAGACTTTGTAGGCTATAAAATAGATGTTCAGTTAAGTGCTATTTTAAAACCAAAATGCAGTGAGCTCTATTGAAATTTTTTGTTTGTTTATTTTTGAGACAGGGTATTGCCCTGTTTCACAGGCTGAAGTATGGTGGCACCATCTTGGTTCACTGCAACGTCCACCTCCCTGGCTCAAGCGATTCTTCCACCTCAGCCTCCCAAGTAGCTGGGAGTACAGGTGCACACCACCATGCCCGGCTAATTTTTTGTATTTTGTGTAGAAACATGGTTTTGCAGGTGGGGTGCGGTGGCTCATGCCTGTAATCCCAGCACTTTGGGAGGCTGAGGGACGTGGATCACAATGTCAGGAGTTTGAGATCAGCCTGGCCAGCAGGGTGAAACCCCGTCTCTACTAAAAATACAAAAATTAGCCAAGTGTGGTGGCGCATGCCTGTAATCCCAGCTACTTGGGAGGCTGAGGCAGGAGAATTGCTTGAACCTAGGAGGCAGAGGTTGCAGTGAGCTGAGATCAGGTCACTGCACTCTAGCCTAGGCGACAGAGTGAGACTCTATCTCAGGGGAAAAAAAAAAAAAAGAAACAAGAAACATGGTTTTGCCATGTTGCCTAGGCTGGTACTGAATATTTTGATTATAAAAGTTATATCTTCTAATGGTAAAAAATTCAAACAATACAAAAATATTTTAAGAAAGTAATTACAAATCACTGGAAATTCCATTACCCAGAGCCAATGATAATCTTTTGGATACCTCTTTGTGCAAACTCTTTGTTTGACCATCATAGTATACATAAGTTTATTCTACTCACCCGTCCTGTTTTCACTCAATGATATGTTGTGGACATATATCCAGTTAATAAATTTAAATTTATATTATTGTTTTAAATCAGTATCTCACATTATATTGTATTGTACTAGAATTTATTTAACACTATTGATGGTCATTGAAGCTATTTCCAGATTTTTACCATTTTATACTATGCTGTATTAAGCAACCTTGGACAAAGATCACTGCTCGCTTGTTTAATTTCCTCCTGGAATAAATCACTGTATATGAATTACCAAATCAAAAGGTTTTTCCCATTATAATTGTATTAAATTTTTTTTTTTTTTTTTGAGATGGAGTTTCTCTCTTGTTGCCCAGGCTGGAGTGCAATGGAGCGATCTTGGCTCACTGCAACCTCTGCCTGCCGTGTTCAAGCAATACTCCTGGCTCAGCATCCCCAGTAGCTGGGACTATGGCATGTGCCACCACACCCGGCTAATTTTGTATTTTTAGTAGAGACGGGGTTTCTCCATGTTGGTCAGGCTGGTCTCGAACTCCTAACCTCAGGTGATCTGCCTGCCTCAGCCTCCCAGAGTGCTAGGATTACAGGTGTGAGCCACTGTGCCCAGCTAAAATATTTTAAATTATTATTTTTTATAAAGAGACAGGGTCTCACTGTGTTGCCCAGGATGGTCTTGAACTCCTGGGCTCAAGCAGTCCTCTCACTTCAGCCTCCCCAAGTACTGAGATTACAGGTGTGAGCCACCACTGCTGGCCTATAATTTTCTCATGTTAGGCAGAACTGTGTTCAAATCCCGACACACCCAGAACAAGTATAATTTTGTTACATATTGCTAACCTGCCTCCCAAATCAATTGTATGAATCTGTACTCCCATCAGCAGTGCCTGAGTTGTGTCTGTTTCCCTCTATCTTTGCTGAATTCTGCCAATCTTTTTAACCTTTGCCACTCTGATATATTGAAAAATATCTCGATCTTGTTTTAATCTGCAGTTTCTTTGCTAGTGAGGCTGAAAATCTTTTCAAGTATTTATTTCCATTTGTATTTCTTCTTTTGTTAATAGCATGTTTAGACCTCTTTTTTTTTTTTTTTTTTTGAGATGGAGTCTCCCTCTGTCACCTAGGCTGGAGTGCAACAGCGTGATCTCAGCTTACTGCAAACTCTGCCTCCCGGGTTCAAGTGATTCTCCTGCCTCAGCCTCTCAAGTAACTGGGACTACAGGCACGTGCCACCATGCCGGGCTAATTTTTGTAATTTTAGTAGAGATGGGGTTTCACCATGTTGGCCAGGCTGGTCTCCAACTCCTGACCTCAAGTGATCTGCCTGCCTCGGTGTCCCAAAGTGCTGGGATTACAGGCATGAGCCATCACGCCCGGCCCCCAAGGATTTTTTAACTTCCATATTGTGCTTAGGAAAACTGCCTAATTATTAAAATATAGTTAAAAGTATTAATAGTTCCAGGATTATAAAAAAATCCATTTGTTTCTTTCAATACTTTTATTGTTTCTTTTATCACATGTAAATTTTTGATCTAGGTGGAATTTATTTAGATTTAATGAGGGAGGTGGAGCTCTAGCTTAATTTTTCTCCAAATGGCTAGTCTATAGCTAGTCCCATTCTGTTTATTGACTTCTACTTCTTCTCCACCAGTTAGAAATGTCACCTTTATCATATACTACAATTCCTCATACCCTGGCTCTGTTTCTATACTCTGTTTGGTTTAATAGGACTGTGTTTCTTTGTTGAAATTGCTGTTTTAGTTGTTGTAGCTATCTAATGCATTTTAATATCTGGCAGAACAAGTCCCAGTTTGTTAATCTTCTTCAAAGTTTTCTTGGCAGTAGAGCAAAGTGGTTAAATTCATGGAGCTTGAGGTCAGCCAGCCTGAGCTTTAATCCCAGGTTAGCTGTGTTACCTTGAACAAGTTTTTTTTTTCTCTCTGAACTTCTGCTGCCTCATCTGTATAATGTTAACAATAACAGTGTCTACCTCACAGTGTGTGAAGATGTGATGAGATGATGCATCGCAAGTCCTCAGGACGGCACCTGGCACATGGTGAGTGGTCAGTAAATGTTAGGTCTTTTTGTTAGGAAAATTATGCACCTGTTTTTCCTGTTGAATTTTAGGATTGTTTTGACAATAAAATCTCACTGGGATCTTCACTGGGATGACATTTTCTTTGTGGGATGATTTTGGGATAATTAATATCCACGTTATAGGACCTTCCAGTCTAAGGAAAGCTCTGATCTCCACTGGTCCAAGATGTTATGCTCTTCAGTAGAGTTTTATAGTTTTCTTTATATAAGACCTGTACATTTTTGTTAACTTTATTTCCAGATCGTGTAATTTTTTTTTTTTTTTTTTTTTTTGAGACAGAGTCTCACTCTGTCACCCAGGCTGGAGTGCAGTGACACCATCTTGGCTCACTGCAACTTCCACCTCCAAGGTTCAAGCAATTCTCCTGCCTCAGCCTCCCAAGTAGCCAGAATTAGAGGCATAAGCCACCACGCCTGGCTAATTTTTGTATTTTTAGTAGAGACGGGTTTCACCATGTTGGTCAGGCTGGTCTCAAACTCCTGACCTCAAGTGATCCTCCCACCTTGGTCTCCCAAAGTGCTGGGATTACAGGTGTGAGCCACTGTGCCTGCCTCAGATGGTATAATATTTTAATTGCTCTTGTGAATAGAATCGTTTTTCTCCTACCATTTTTTTTCTTCCAACCCATTTTGTTTTTTCTCCCAACCCATTTTCTGTTTTTGAGACTTGTCTCACTCTGTTGCCCAGTCTGGAGTGCAATGGCATGATTAGAGGTCACTGCAATGTTGAACTCCTAGGCTCAAGCAGCTCTCCTGCCCCAGCCTCCCGAGTAGCTGGGACTACAGGTATGCATCACCATACGCAGCTAATTTATTTTATTTTATTTTTAGTATAGATGAAGTCTTGTTATATTGTGCAGGCTGGTCTTGAACTCCTGGGCTGAAGTGATACCCTGCCTCAGCCTCCCAAAATGCTGAGATTGCAGGTGTGAACCACTGTGCCCAGCCATCCCACCATTATTATTATTTTTCTTCTTCTTCTTTCTTCCTCTTCCTGTTCTTCTTCTCCCTCTTCTTCCTCTTTCTCCTTCTTCTTTTCTTCTTCTTCTCTTTTTTTTGGTGACACAGTGTCACTATGTTGCCCAGGCTGGTCTTGAATGCCTGACCTCAAGCAACCCTACCACCTTGGTCTCCCAAAGTGCTAGGATTACAGGCATGAGCCACTGTGCCTGGCCCTCATCCCACCATTTTCTAATGGAATTATTAGTAGTACATTAAAAGTTATTCATTTTTGAATGTTTATTTTGCACCCAAAGTGACTATAATTGTTGAGTTTGGAAATAATTTCTCCCCTACCTGGGGTCAGTTTTCAGACATCCCCTTCTCTCAACTCTAACAGCACCCCAGGCTTCTATCTGCTAGGGCACCTACTAGATCGGCTTACCATCATTTGTAATCCATCTGTGTGAACACAGGAATGGTGTCTATTTAGGCTTAAGTCCCCAGAGCTCAGCACACGGCTGGCATCCCAGTAAGAAGCTAACAGTGCCAATGGAAGAAGGTGCCCCATGCTGCATTACTGTTGTTTCCTGGGATAGAGGAGTCTTTCCTCTAGGATGGAGAGCAGAGCAGTGAAGAAGCAAGTAGTCCCTGACGTCATCTGGCTGACTGTATAATTTGGAGTAGACATTGAAGTCATCATTAATGTCAAGAGCTAATTAGATTTTTTCCTCATTATATGTTGAAGAACGCATTGAGTGGTATGGGAGGATGGATGGCTTAATGAATGTAGGAAATCAGGGAAAATCTTGCCAAAGAAATGACATGCAAGGAGGCATCAAGGGTGACTCTGCAACCCTATCTTGCTTTCCCTGCCCCAATCGCAGACCAGTCTTAGCACCTAGTTCTGCTTGAATGAATTCATTCAGCAAACGTTGATGAACACCTGTGTCAGGGCCTCTGCTATTGGGTCTGGGGCCACAGGGTTGGGTAAGAGCCAATATATGAGCTCAGATCATAGTTCTATTGAGCTGGTTGTTATAGGAGGTGGTCAAGACTTCTTTGCTTGGGATCTGCTCAGCCCACCTTTCTGGCTTTGTCTCCTGCTCCAGCCCTTCTGGACTGCTGGCCCGTCCCCAAGTGAACACACTTGCACTTTTCACACACAGACCCATGGAGACCACTCCCAGTCATACTCACTGTCACTTCTGCCCAGAATTCACCCGAGCCACCCTCTTTCCTTTGGGCTTTCAAGGCCCAGCTAAAGTATTCACATTCCTCTGTGAAGGCCCCCAGAGTTTGTTGCTGCCTCCTTGTCCAAAAGGACCTAAGAAAATAGGTTTGAATAATGTGTACAGTTATTTATTTCCATCTATAAGATCCCATTAGACCAGGGGCCCTCAGAATCAGTGAGCTTGTCTTTGTGTTTTTGTTGGGACCTAATACCCAATGAGTCACTCAGGAATTGCAATTAAAATGGGTCCAGAGAAATGTGACCTATAAGAATAAAGGGATAAGGCAACCTGCTCAGGTCCCCTTCCATGCTGTGGAAGCTTTGCTCTTTCACTCTTCACAATAAATCTTGCTGCTGCTCACTCTAAAAAAAAAATAAATTAAAAAATAAATAAATAAATAAATAAATAAATAAATAAATAAAGGGATAGAATGCAGAAGGAAGATGAAGATGTAAGGACAACTTAACTTAGAGCAGCGGTTCTGAGCTCAGGCCTCCAGGAAGGCAGAATGGCAAAGGGGCAGAGGACGTGGGCTGTGTAGTTGAGGTAGTTGGGTTTGAATCCTGGCTCTGGCATCTATTAACTCGATAAACTGGGACATGTGGTTTTATTTCTTGTGGTTTCAAGAGGGGCCAGGAACACCTTGGAACACTATACAGAATTTCATATAAATAGGTGTAAGTTTTTCTGGAAAGAGAGTCCATTGCTTTTTAACAGGCTTCACAAAAGGTAAGCACCACTCAGAAGGGGAGACACTGTCTTTATTAGTTGTCAATTGCTGTGAAACGAATTACCTCAAAATTTAGTGACTTAAAACAATCAACATCTCGGCTGGACGCAGTGGCTCTCACCTGTAATCCCAGCACTTTGGGAGGCCGAGTTGGGTGGATCATGAGGTCAGGAGTTCAAGACCAGCCTGGCCAACATGGTGAAACCCGGTCTTTACTAAAAAACAAAAATTAGCCGGGCCAGATGACAGGCACCTATAATCCCAGCTACTCGGGAGGCCTAGGTAGGAGAATCGCTTGAACCCGGGCCATAGAGGTTGCAGTGAGCCGATATCATGCCACTGCTCTCCAGCCTGGGCGACAGAGTGAGACGCCATCTCAAACAACAACAACAACAAAAACAACAACAACAAAAAATTCAACGTATCATGTCTCACCATTTCTGTGGGTCTGGGATCCAGCTTGTGTGGATGATTCTGGCTTGGGGTCTTTCATGAGGTTGTAGGCAAGATGTTGGCCAAGGCTGAAGTCATGTGAAATTGTCTGGGGTTACTGTCATATAGACCTCTCCAGAAAGCTGCTTGAGTGTCCTTATGACATGGTGGCTAGTTTCCCCCAGAGCATGTGACTTGAAACAAGGCAGAGCTGCAATGTTTTCTCTGACCTAGCCCCAGAAGCCACGTATGGTCATTTCCACAGTTACAGAGTTCAGCCCTAGTCAAAGTGGGAGGGGACTAAAAAAGGATATGAATGCGAGGAGGTGGCCATTTTGGTTGATGGCTACCACAGTGCCTTAGAAAGAACTTGGAATGAGGAGCTTGGGGTTTAAATGTTGACGCTAGCAACAACTAATTGTGCAATCTTGGGAAAGTGTCTTATCTTTACTGGCCCACTTTTCTCATTCACCTCGTATGATGGTTTTGGAATTCAGGAGTTAAGTCCCGTGAAAAGCCATTTATGTAAGCCCTCAACTTCATATTTAGATATTGGAATCATTATATGAGAAAGAAAAGGCATTTAGGGTAGGGTGTAAGTTGATGGTTTTTTTTTTTTTTTTTTTTTTTCTGTTGCCCAGGCTGGAGTGCAGTGGCGCGATCTCGGCTCACTGCAAGCTCCGCCTCCCGGGTTCCCGCCATTCTCCTGCCTCAGCCTCCTGAGTAGCTGGGACTACAGGCGCCCGCCACCGCGCCCGGCTAATTTTTTGTATTTTTAGTAGAGACGGGGTTTCACTGTGGTCTCGATCTCCTGACCTTGTGATCCGCCCGCCTCGGCCTCCCAAAGTGCTGAGATTACAGGCTTGAGCCACCGCGCCCGGCCAAGTTGATGTTTTTATTATAAGTCATGGGAAACAAAGAAATAACCCATTCACTGGTCTCATCACTTTGGCACACCACCCTCTCAGCATTTTGATGTTAAAATACATTTTAAAGGTTCTTTTCCTTCTTTCACAGAGGAAATAATAGAGGAAATGGCTTAAATTGAGGCCAGAAGCATTATGGTAGATGTGAGTACATCTCTGCATTATTAAGAGAGATTAAAAATTGGGATGGGCACCTTAGTGACGTCCTGAAATCGATACTTGAAAACCTTAAAGCATCAGAGAGCTGCCATTTTCCATGATTTCGGTAAAAAGTAGCTCAGGTTATCCTTCCTTTGAGGTCATTCTAGGGGGTCCCACAAATCTTTTTAAGCAAAATAAAAATAATAATTATTAAAGTTGTTTTCACATTGTTGAGGTATATTGCATTGAGAATGGAATTTGTTTTTCCATCATAAAAGTAGCACATATTCTAGATTTTGAAAATACAAATATAAAAAAGAAAAAGTATTACCCATAGCTACTACCTTAATCTAAATGTTCTATGTTTTGTGGTTGAAATGAAAAAAATTTTTTCAATTAAAAAGTGTAATATGGGCCGGGCGTGGTGGCTCATGCCTATAATCCCAGCACTTTGGGAGGCCAAGGCAGGCAGATCCCTTGAGGTCTGGAGTTTGAGACCAGCCTGGCCAAACATGGAGAAACACCATCTCTACTAAAAATACAAAAATTAACCAGGTGTTGTGGCATATGCCTGTTATCCCAGCTACTGAGGTAGGAGGATTGCTTGAACCTGGGAGGCAGAGGTTGCAGTGAGCCAAGATCATGCCACTGTGCTTCACCCTGGGCGACAGAGCAAGACTTTGTCTCAAAAACAAAAAGTAATATGGCTATGGCTCACAACTGTAATGCCAGCACTTTGGGAGGGCAAGGCAGGAGTATCACTTGAGGTTAGGAGTTTTGAGACCATCCTGGGCAACATAGTGAGACCCTGTCTCTACAAAAAATTAAAAAAAAAAAAAATTAGCTGAGGGTAGTGGGATGTGTCTGTGGCCCTACCTACTCCTAGCTACTCAGGAATCTGAGGTGGGAGGATGGCGTAAGCCCAGGAGGTCAAGACTGCAGTGAGCCATGATCATGCCACTGCACTCCAGTCTGGGTGACAGAGTGAGACCTTGTCTCAAAAAAAAAAAGACAATCAAAAGTTGCCCATAGTCTTACAATCCAGAGGTAACCATTATTGACATTTTGTTGCCGGGCATAGTGGCTCATGCCTGCAGTCCCAGCACTTTGGGAGGCTGAGGTGGGAGGATTACTTCAGCCCAGGAGGTGAAGGCTACAATGAGCTGAGATTGCACCATTGCACTCAAGTCTAGGCAACAGAGAGACCCTGTCTCAAACAAACGAAAAAGACATTCTGGTAATTTAAACACATTGTCCTCCCTACTGGGAGACTGAACGGCAGGATTTAAATGATGGTGAATGGAAGGTGAGCTACGAGTTAGGGCTGCCCATCATGTGGGCAGATTCTATGACTTAATGACAATAATGAGGTCATGAAGTCTCCTATACAGGGCCTTGCTCTGTCACCCAAGCTGGAGTGCAATGGCACAACCATAGCTCACTGCAGTCTCAAACTCTTGGGCTCAAATGATCCTCCTGCCTGAGCCTCCTGAGTAGCTGGGACTATAGGCACACGCTACCACACCCAGCTGAAGTCATGCTCTCTATCCATGAGCATCTTTATAACTTGCACAGATATATTTGGGTGAAGTCTTGTCTTAGTCTTTCCCGATTCTCCCTGAGCAGGTTCCAAACATTGTTTGGGCCTCATTCAAAGGGAAATTAGTCTTCAGAGAGTTTCTCCAATAAAGTAATTATTGAGATTGGGTCATTTATTCAACAGATTGGGTGCCTACCATGTGCCAGGGCTGTGCCAGGCATTGGGGATATGATGATGAAACCAAAGATAGTAGCATGAACACAATCACTAAACCAAAGTCACATGAAGAAATTAAATGTGGGAGGGGCAAAGAGAGCTATACACGTACTGATCATCTGTTATGCTGGAAGTTTATTTAGCAAATGTAATCTCATTTAATCTTCTGGACCCAGGGGAGGTAATCTGACCTCTCTGAACCTCAGCTTCATTTGAAAATGGGGATATTATTATTGAGTGAGAACATTTGTTACAGGAGCAAACCCTGTTCCAAGGTTTGGTTCACTCAAAGTATAAACAATGAGGCACATTTTACACTTTAGACACTAAAACGTTTTGGAGGCAAAGAGGGCTGGTATTTAGTGAGTATCTACTATGTGCTAGGCACTTTACAAAGATCTCATTTAATCTCAGTTCCATTCTTTGAATTTGCTATGTACCCTGCTGTCCAAATGACGGCACTGAGTCAATGAGAGGTTTCATAACTTGCCCAAGGCCACAGAGCTGGATGGAGAAAGACTGCAGAGATTCAAACCCAGGCCTGCTGGTGTGCAGAGCAAATGATAATATTATCATTTTGCAGTGCAGTTGTCCCGCTGGGAATTCCTGGGTGTCTGCTGGTGGCCTGTTAACTTGGTTCTTGAATATGCACTTTGCTCATAACTGTGCAGTTTGAAAACAGTGACTCATCCCCAAACTAGGCAGGGTTGAGTATCCGTCCTGTTTATGTTCCACATGCCACCTGCACTAACTTCTGAAGATAATCTATAATAAAAGCACTGTGATTAAAAAACAGAAAAACACACACCAACTGTTTTGTCTGTTGGTGCTTCTGACAAGAAAATAAACTCATGAATCTCATTAACTTTAAAAAATCACATCTACTTAAGGTTTAATGACTAAAGCCAACTTTCTAACACATCTGTACAGTTCTCTGAACATATTCTGTTTTCACACTTAACTATGATGTTGTCATTTGTTTCTGTTTGATTCTGCAAGGGCAGAGACCTTGAAATATTCACATCTGGATTCCCCCATGGTTTAACCCAACTGAAGTCAGGCAGTGTTCGCTGAAAGAAAGGTGTTCCCATAATGCCTGTATTAGCTTTCTTTTGGGGCTGTAAGAAGTTACCACAGATTTAGTGTCATAAAACAATATTCAATTCTGTTTCACACTTCTTGTGGGCCCGATGTCTGGATTCCATGGCTCAGCTGATTCTCTGCTTCCAGTGTCACAAGGCTGAAATCAAGGCGTCTACATTCCTTTCTGGAGAGTTGGGGAGGGGGTATAATCTGTTCCCAAGTTCATTCAGGTTGTCAGAATTCAGCTCTGTGAGGTTATAGGACTGAAGTCCCCATTTCCTTGCTGGCTCTTGGCAGGACTTCCTCTCAGCTTTTAGAAGCTGCCTGGATTCCCTGGCTTATGGCCACTTTCAAAGCCAGCAACAGTGGGCTGAGTTCCTCTCATACTTTGAATTTAATTCTTCTGCTTCATCTCTCCAAGACATCTCTTTTGCCTCCCTCTTCTGCTCTTAAGGGTTCATGTGATTACATTGGGGTCACCCAGATAATACAGAATCATCTTATTTTAAGGGCTTTATTTCCACTGGCAAAGTATCTTTTGCCAAAGAATGCTGGCTGGGCACGGTGGCTCACACCTGTAATCCCAGCACTTTGGGAGGCTGAGATGGGCGGATCACCTGAGGTCAGGAATTCAAGACAAGCCTGGCCAACATGGGGAAACCCTGTCTCTACTAAAAATACAAAAATCAGCTGGGTGCGGTAGCACATGCCTGTAATCCCAGCTACTTGGGAGGCTGAGGCAGGAGGATCGCATGAACCCAGAAGGCGGAGGTTACAGTGAGGCAAGATCACGCCACTGCACTCCAGCCTGGGCAACAGAGCCAAACTCTGTCTCAAAAAACAAAAAAACAACATATTCACAGGTTCCAGGGACTAGGGCTTGGACAGTTTTGAGCAAGGGGGGAAGACATTATTCTGTCTACCACAGTGCCTGTATTAAACATGTAAATTTCAGTTATTCCCTGTAGGTCAGAGAGGAGTAAAGCTACTTCAGAAGACATCTGAAAGAAGCCAAATGACTTGCCAAAGAGTACTGTATCAGTTGTAGATTGGAAAAAAAAAAAGCTAAAAATCCTTTGTAAAAAATCAAGTCAAACAGTTTTCTGGCGGATGGTAGTTCCTCCTTTCTCTCAGGGTAGAGCTAGAGAGATTTTAAGAGGTGTCTTATTCTAACTTTGCAGTCTTTTCCCTTTGTAGGATTTTGCTTACCAGACTCAAAAGTTTTCTGTGACCAGTATTAGAAGCAGAACATTGAACCCCTTGGCATTAGAATTTGTGCTACACCATAATGGTCTCCTGTCAATACTGGCTCTTGCTACCTGTTAACATTAGGGAGTGGGGGGTGTGTTTCCTCACCCCGGGAAACCTTTAAATGTGGCCACTGGTCCTGCCTTCACAGTTTTTAAGAGCTGGCATCAATCCAACTCAAGACGGAATCCAGAAATGTTTCTGGACAACGACTGAACCTATAGACAGAAAACCTATGTGCTGGGCGCTCTCAATTTCATTTCAGGTTCTGAAACTAAGGCTCAGAGAAGCTAAGTACATTGCCCATTGTCTCTCACCTGGTAATAACAGCCACCATTTATTAAACATTTGCTCTACGCCAGGCGCCAAATCATGCGAACCTAATAATGTCAAGATCTCCCTTCACATCCTCTTCCAATCTGTCAAGAATTTTATGTTAATTTTAATTCCAATAATGCCATGAAATACAAGACAAATGCAAATCAGAAAACTGAGGCTCAGGTTGAGTGGACAGCCAGGGAGTGACTCAGCCAAGATTCCAGTCTAGGTCCGTTGGACTCCAGGGCCTGAGTTCTCTCCAGGGTACTGCCTCTAAAAACGCACTCAGGTGCATTCTAGTCAGTATGGCCCCAGAGTCCAAGTCCTTTATGCGACCCGTCAACGTATCACCAAGTTCCTCAAGTGGTAAGAACGCAGGCTCTGCAAATAAACAGCGGCCTGAAAGCATAGGAGGAAATGAGGAACCGTCAAAGTCCATCAACCGTGGAATAACCGTTTTACTGGTATGAGGGTCTTTCTGTCTCATTATTATGTGGCAGTGAGTCATTTAGGGGGGGACCTAAAGGGAAAGTCCTGCCTCTCGTCCCCTACGAGAAGTATAGGTGAAAACCATTTAGGCGAGAAGCACGAAGTGGGAGCTGCGAGTCGAGCTCCCCATCTTCACTTCCCACCCGCACCCGCCCGGAGGTCCTGAGGCAAAAAGCACCTAAGGGGTTAAGGGCGGCCGGGGGAGCCCAGCCACCGCCCCTTCCCAGCATCGCCTCCCAGAATCCCTCAGGTACCCAGCCAGTTCCCGCACCTCGCGAGACTCTACCCAGCCCCTTCCCCGAACAGCGATGCGTCCCCGTTCCTAACTCAGGTCGGTGCTAGGCGGAGGACGCCAGAGGGAGAGCGGAAGGGGGCCGCGGGGCACGCCGGGAAGTGTGGTCCACGCCCTTCACACGGCCATATTCTTCCGGAGCGGGGGAGGCCAGACAGGCCGCTGGGACTACGACTCCCAGCCGTCCTTTCGGTTTGTTTTTGTTCAAAAAAAAAAAACCCCACACTCCCCCTCCTCACTCTTCACACACACTCACACACACCCACGGCAGACACGCACACACCCGGGCGCCGAAGGGAAAGCCGCGTTTCGCCCTCCCGCCCCGCCGCCGGTCCTGTCTCGGTCCCTCAGCAGAGCGGGAAAGCGGAGGCCGGAGCCGTGACCTCTGACCCCGTGGTTATGCGGAGTCGCCGCATTCCTTAGCGATCGCGGGGCAGCAGCCGCTGCCGCCGTGGGCGACTGACGCAGCGCGGGCGCGTGGAGCCGCCGCCGCCCCTCCCCCACCGCCGCTCTCGCGCCAGCCGGTCCCCGCGTGCCCGCCCCTTTTCCCCGGCCGCACCCGAGACCTCGCGCGCCGCCGCTGCCACGCGACCCCCCCCCCACCGCCGCCCCAGCCCCGCGCCACCGCCCCAGCCCGCCCAGCCCAGAGGTCCCGCGTGGAGCTGCCGCCGCCGCCGGGGAGGAGGATGAAGGACAAACAGAAGAAGAAGAAGGAGCGCACGTGGGCCGAGGCCGCGCGCCTGGTGAGGCGGGTAGCCGAGGGGGGCTCCGTGGGGCTCGGTGGGGGTGGGCTCGCCGCGCACCCCCCACTGGAGGGGGAGGGGCGAGGCCCTGCCCACCGCGGGAGGGGGCGGGGCCATCTTCCTTTAAGAACGGGACAGCCCCGCAAGGCGCGGGGTGGGGAGCGCTCCGCCGGGATGGGATGTGGCGCCTTTTTCCGCTTGCCCTACCCGCCACCCCCCCTACCCCCCCTACCCCCCCACCCCCCGCCCAGCTAAATTCCTGCGGAGGGGCGAGCTGCCAGGCCGGCTCCTCCCCCTCTGGGCAGCGGGGTCCCGCCTCCCCTCCCCCACTATTTGGCAGCGTCTGGGGGTCTGGGGCAGCTTCGTTCATTCACCCGGGGGAGTTGGGTTTCCGGGAAGGGTCGGAAGCTCCTCCCTCGCTTCATGGTGGGTAATGGGGTGGTGCCTTTGACTCCGGGGGTGGAAAAGCGACCCCACATTCAAGGACGCCAGTGGCATTTTGAGCTTTACCAATCTAAACCAGGTGCGTGGAGGGAAGAAAGTGCTTACTCCCAGCTTGAATCCTGAGGAGCGGTTCTCTAACTTTAGTGTCCTGTGGGCGACACCTGAGAGGCGGTTAGTAACGCTCCTCCTAGGGCCCTCCATAAGACCTGCTGAGCCTCAGGGTCTGGGATAGAGCCTGGGAATCTGCGCTTTCACCGGCTTACCAGGTGATTGAAACGCAGTGGCTCACGGACCCCACTTTGAGAAACGCTGACTGGGGTGCTTGCCTTCAGAAGCTGGACTGGAAATGGGCACTTTGAGGAGAACTGAATCCACTTTGCAAAGAATGTATGTTGGACAAAGACAAAGTGTCTCTGTTGAGAGACATTGTTCACTGAGGATTAGCAAGGGAGAGCGTAATTTGAGTGTTTGAAGCCGCTTCGTTCAACTGATGGGGGTTGTGAATTTTGTGTTCAGAGCGTCAGAGGACCTGCAGGTGAAATAGCTTCCTTTTGGATTGCACCCACGAAGCTCAGAGACTTTGAGACATACTCGTGTAACATCTGCTGATACCGGTAGTAACAGGTTATACTAAGCTGTCAGTTCCTAAGATCTGTCACACAGGGAGGTTGTGGTGCGGATAGCATAAGTGTCTCTTGACACTCTAGTTTATATGTAATTGTCGTAATTCAGTTTTAATGATGAGTGAAGCTCAGACTTAATTTTCTCTCTTATTTTGAAGTGAGTTTTCTGCGTCAAAGGTGTTGTGCAAAAAAAAAAAAAAAAAAAAAAAAAACCGTATGGGGGGTGGGGTTGAAACAAACCTGAAGTACACCTTTTTCTTTATCGAAGTCTGTAAAAGTTACTGATTTATAAAAACTGAAGGAATTTGGGCTACAGAATTTTCATTGGTGCTTGCTGTCCTCTTCCCTAGTCATTTGTTGCCCAGGGAACAAAAATAGCAATTGTTTGTATGCTGAAGTTTTGTGCTTCAGTTTATTTTGGCCTGGCATGTGAAGTTTGAAGATTTTGAGGTTCCGAAATATTTTTTTTTCCTGATTCAGTCAAAATTGGAAGCTCGGGCTAGTTTTCAGGATCTTGTAGAAATTTCAGGATTTCTCTAATGGTTCTTTACCTGGAAACAAATATAGGCCTGATGGGGAGTGGGAGAGAGCTCTCATTCTCCTGGACGATGAGTTTTGTGTGTTCATTGACATTGTCCTTGGCGTTCCTGTTAATGCGGGTGTTTATGACCCTGGGCACCCAAGGAAATTTGCTTGCCAGAGTTTTACTTGTTAGAGGTAGGTGAAAGTACCTTTAAATCCTATGTTATTTATGTCTTGACAGAATTATAAAATCTGTTTCAAAGTTTTGTTGGCTCTTACTAGTTGACTTTAGGAATTTGGGGTCCACTGTGAAGTCTCTTTAGATTCTCGAATTTACTGTGGTCTGAACTTCAACATCGAGGTTGCTCTTTCTGTTTTATCATTGACTTCAAACCGGATTATCAGAGTAAGTTATTTCTCTTTTTCTTCTAAGGCTCTTCATTAAAAATAGTAATATGAATAGGAATTACCTTGTTTTTGTTTGTTTGTTTGTTTTGTTTGTTTGGAGTTTCTCTCTTGTTGCCCAGGCTGGAATGCAATAGCACCATCTTGGCTCACCGCAAGCTCTGCCTCCCAGGTTCAAGTGATTCTCCTGCCTCAGTCTTCCCTAGTAGCTGGGATTACAGGCATGTGCCACCATGCCCCGCTAATTTTGTATTTTTCGTAGAGATGGGGTTTCTCCATGTTGGTCAGGCTGGTCTTGAACTTCTGACCTGAGGTTATCCGCCCACCTTGGCCTCCTAAAGTGCTGGGATTACAGGCGTGAGCCACCGCGCCTAGTCTATGAATAGGAATTACTTTATGGTGGTGTTATACATGTGAAAAAGGATTTGTGAGACTTTGGGAGGCTGAGGCAGAATAATCACTTGAAGCTAGGAGTTCAAGATGAGCCTGGGCAACATAGACTCGGTCTCTACAACAGCAGAAAGAAAATGAGTTGGGCATGGCGGTGCACACCTGTGGTCCTAGCTACTTGGGAGGCTGAGGAGTTGGAGGCTGCAGTGGCCAATGACTGATTGTGCCACTGCACTCCAGCCTGGGTGATAGAGGGAGATCCTGACTCTAAAAAAATAATGAGGTTGGGCGTGATGGCTCATGCCTGTAATCCCAGCACTTTGGGAGGCTGAGGTGGGTGGATCACAGGGTCAGGAGTTCTAGACCAGCTTGGTCAACATGGTGAAACCCAGTTTCTACTAAAAATACAAAAATTAGCCAGGTGTGGTGGTTCATGCCTGTAATCCCAGCTACTTGGAGGGGTGGGGGGCGCTGAGGCAGGAGAATCGCTTGAACTCGGGAGGTGGAGGTTGCAGAGAGCCAAGGTCATGCCACTACACTCCAGCCTGGGGGACAGAGTGAGACTCCGTCTCAAGAAAAAAAAAAAAAAAAAAGGACTCATGAGAATGTGATATGTAATTTGTGTATCTTTTGTGTGTTTTTTGTTTTAGAATTTTCCATTTCTTTGGATGGGACTGGATGGTAGGTAAGGGGGAACTTTTTAAGAGTCCTAGACTGGGCGCGGTGGCTCACGTCTATAATCCCAGCACTTTGGGAGGCTGAAGCAGACGGATCACCTGAGGTCAGGAGTTCGAGACTAGCCTGGCCAACATGGTGAAACCCTGTCCCTACTAAAAATACAAAAATTAGCCAGGCGTGGTGGTGGTGCATGCCTGTAACCTCCGCTACTCGGGAGGCTGAGGCAGGAGAATCACTTGAACCCGGGAGGTGGAGGTTGCAGTGAACCGAGATTGCGCCACTGCACTCCAGTGGCGGCAGTGAGACTCCATCTCAAAAACAAAACAAAAGAAAAAAATAGCCCTCTTAATGTTTAAAAAAAGTTTCTGTAACACTGTGTGCTGGAGAATTTGTGAGAGCTTAACACTGGACTGAGAGAAACTTGACCAGGAGGGAACGTAGGACAGTTGAACATTAGAACACCTGAACACTACTCTTCTCTTTGGGCAGGTGAATTTGGACTCCTTGCAATGGCAATTGTATGCACTTCCTTGGGAACACTTTCAGATTGCTCCTGACCCCAGGAGCAATCTGGTGACTAGAGTGTTACTGGGAATCCTTTTAAAAAATTGTTTTTGCAGAGGAAAGAAGATTCTTCTTGAGAATTTCAGTGTAGTATACCCCAGGAGATTGATTTTTGCAGATGTTTAATTATACTGTTGAAAAATAGATACTCTTTCTTTCACACATTTTGTAGTATTGTCTTTTCTAGATGTAAGACGTAGACCTTACGTGGTTGGGTGGATATCTTCCAACTTGTTATGAACAGTTTGTTTGGGAGAAATAGCCAAGGGGATTTCCCTTTAAATTGAGGACCCTAAATGGATTCTCCCTGGCTCTGAGAAACTCTTTGTCGCATGCTTTATCTTTTACTTTGATTCGTGACTGACCAGTTCTTACATCAAACATTTTTTTTCCCCTTTGAAGTAAGAGAAGACTTTTTTTTTTTTTTAATGTAGTCTAGAAAGAGACTAGGAATAGAACACTGCTGACTTGTTCTTATACCAAAAGCTGGAGGCATAAACAGTTTTAATAAAAGTGAATGCTTTGTATCTTTTGATGTAACTTCCCTTTAGAGATTCTGTTTCCCCTGTCTTAAATTCTCAGGCTTTTCTGATTGCTGTTTAAATAATTGGTAGTTGCTATTTGAGTCATGCTTCTTTTCTTTTAAAAAATGCTACAAAAATTCGCTAGCTCAGCTTTCATTTAGTTAGTATCAAAGAAATGATATCTGTGGCAGTGAACATTAGTAGCTTGTTCAGGGTTTATTGTAGGTTTGTTCAAGTCAGTACTGCCTGTCTTGGCACTTAGGTTCTTGGAATACAAAGGTGGATGAGGTTTGCCCCCTCAGGGCTTATGGTCGTCTGGGGATGGAGAAGGTCCAGACACAGGAACAGAATTTTACTGTAGTCATGATACATGTTATCATAGTTGTATAAATCATAAACAGATATCCCAGTTGCTGCCTCTTGTCCAGTCATAATTATGAATAGTTTCTCCTTTCAACTGTCCTGGTTTGGAAGATAATTGTATGTGTTATGAAACAATGGGGACATTGAAAAGAGACTTTTACTTCTGCCTGGCAGAGATCAGGGAAGGCTTCCTGGAGGAAGGTGCTTTCTGAGCTCAATCTTGAAGGGTAACTAGGAGTTAGGCCAGTCACAGAGGGCATAAGCAGGAGCTGGTGACAACACATAGCAGGAGAGAGAGAGAGAGAAAGGGTGAGAGGGAGTGTGTGTATTTGCAAAGTGTGAGAATTAGCTATATCTACAAATTATTGGAACATAAAGTTTGTGGAGTGTCATTGTGGATGGGTAGAGACAGGCAGAGACCAGATTGTGAGGGTTCCATATGTCAGGCCAGTGAGCACCTACTCTGTGCCAGGCACTGTAAGCATTACTTACATTGTCTCTAATCTGTTCAATAACTCTGAGAGGAAGACATCAGTATCCTTCAAAAGAGAACCTAGGTTCAGGTTGGGTTGTAATTTGCCCTAGTTTAGAACGTAAGAATTTGAATCTAACTCTAGATCCTGTTCTTTACCAGTGGGCCAGTGGACTTTGGAAGCTTCAGCTTTTGCAGTATGTGATTAAGGAGCTGTTGAAGGATTTTATTTGCTTTCTATTTTTATTACTATTTTTTGAGACAGAGTCTCATTCTGTCACTGTGGCTGAAGTGCAGTGGCGCCATCACAGCTCACTGCAGCTTCCACTTCGGGGCTCATGATTCTCCCACCTCAGCCTCCTGTGTAGCTGGGATTACAGGCATGTGCCACCATGCCCAGCTAGTTTTTTATATATTTTTGTAGAGACAGGGTTTCACCATGTTGCCCAGGCTGGTTTTGAACTCCTAGGCTCAAGCAATCTGCCCACCTTGGCCTCCCAAAGTGCTGGGATTACAGGTGTGAGACACTTTACCCAGCCATATATTTTTTTAGATTTTTTTTTTTTTTTTTTTTTTTTACTTGAGATGGAGTCTTGCTCTGTCACCCAGGCTGGAGTGCAGTGGCGCGATCTCAGCTCACTGCACTCAGCTTCTCCCGCCTCAGCTTCCCGAGTAGCTGGGACTACAGGCGCCCACCACCATGCCCGGCTAGTTTTTTTGTACTTTTTAGTAGAGACGGGGTTTCACCATGTTAGTCAGGATGGTTTCGATCTCCTGACCTCGTGATCCACCCGCCTCAGCCTCCCAAAGTGCTGGGATTACAGGCGTGAGCCACCGTACCTGGCCCCCATTTTCAGAAATTCTTTAAAGAGATGAGGTTTCACTGTGTTACCCAGGCTGGAGTGCTGTGGCTATACACAGGCAGGATCATGGCCCACTACATCCTGGAGCTCCTGAGCTCAAGTGACCCTCCTGCCTCAGTCTCAGCTGGGACTATAGGTGTGCACCACTGTGCCTGGCCTGTTGAAGGATTTTAGAGTTAAAAGTGATGAGGGCAGGTTTGCTTTGCTGAACATGTAAGTTCTACCACAGCAGGGATTTGGTCTTGTTTACTGTGAATCCCTAGAATTGTGCCTGGCACAAGGTAGGTGTTGCATGTGTTTGTTGATTGAAGGATGACAACAGAGTCAGAATGGATTTGAGGAAAGCAGGACTGGATGGAGGGATAGACATTAAGAGGCTGTTGTGTTGGGTCAGGAAAGAGACTGGTTTTGGGACTTGGGGGACAGATGAGAGAGAAGGATGACACCTGCGTTTCTGAATTAGGTGATTATACAGGCTGTCAATCAAGGTAGGGAATACAGGAAGAAGAGTGGGTCTGGAGAAGAGGTGAATTAGAATTGCCAATTAGATGAATTAAGAGTAGAGCTGAATTAGAGTAGATAATGAAGGGGTACAATCAGTACACAACTGAATATTTGAATCTGAAATTTGGGGGAGACGTCAGGGCTAGAGGTAGAGATTAGATAGTTATCAGAATTTAGGTAGTGGCTGAAACTGAGATGATAATGTTACCCATGGAGAATGGAAAATCTGAAAAGAGAAGCAAAGAATAGGATCATGAGAAATAGGGGTTTTATTTTAGTACCTTCTCCAAACCTTGACTTTAGTGCTGAGGTCTTATGTTCTTCCATAGAGTACCTTCCGCAGCAGACCTGTCAGACAAGATCTTGCACGTCCAGGGTGGTATGGCCGCAGACAGCAGTGTCCTATCAGACTTACTGCTTTATGTGTTGCTTGTGACAGCAGTACTTGGTTATGGTAGTTAAATGGACTATAAGATGTTAGCTTGATTTGGAGTACCCTCAGTAGCTGCACAGGTAGACAAAGTACAAAGATATTGACAGCTTTTTTCCTCTTTTAGAAGAATAACATATCTAAGAACTCTTAAAGCAAGAGAGCTGCAGTTGCACACTAAGAAAATACTGCAATACTGCCATGACTTGGTTATAGATGATGCTAACATAAATGGGATATTCTGCTTTTCATTGCACCAGTCATGCAGAATCATAGCATCATATTGCCAAATGGCAGAACGTACTGTGGCAGTTAACACCACAGATTAACAACACAGTGGCAAAAAGCACCGTTTAAAAATATGGGTACTTGGTCGGGTGTGGTGGCTCACTTCTATAATCCCAGCACTTTAGGAGGCTGAGGTGGGCAGATCACCTGAGATCAGGAGTTCGCCTGGCCAACATGGTGAAGCTCCGTCTCTACTAAAATACAAAAGCATTGGTGCAGTGATTCTTGGACTTTTATGTGCATAAGAATCACTTGGTAGGTCTGGAATAGGGGCCATGAATTTGCACACATATATATATGTATGTATAGGTAGTAATTAAACTTCCTTGGGAAAGAAAATGTGAATGCATTTCTGTCTCATGTTTCTTGTGCAGTGCTATATATTCTGTGGTTTAGCAGTATTAACAGCATCAAGTTAAACCGTAACCAATGTTGCTAAGGTCTCACATACTATACAATGTATGCTGAGAAGATATGCATCCTTAGAATTGAGAATTTGAACATTTCAGTTAATTGCAGTAACTTTCAGTAACTGGATATATGTGTGATTTGATTTCTGAAGTAATTTTAACTGTGGAAAAAGTAAGTTGTCACCAGTGGTACCTCATAGCAGAACTTTAGCCCATGATATATGGATGGATGGATATAAATGGAAATTGCACACTGAAATTAGGACGTTTATATTTCTTCAGGTTTTAGAAAACTACTCGGATGCTCCAATGACACCAAAACAGATTCTGCAGGTCATAGAGGCAGAAGGACTAAAGGAAATGAGGTTTGTATTGTTCTTGTTGCTTAACGTGAGGGTTTCATAGGACATGTGTCTTTCTGTAGTTGTGTAGTGATATGAGTAAGTAAACGTGTGTATATGTTTGTGCTTCTGTGTCTGATAGTGAAGCAGAACTATCCATTTCCCAAATTGTGTGTCGTCTGAGTGGAGGGGTAGCAGTGGGTGAACATCTATTTGTTTTCATTTAGAGGTGCAGTGGCTTTCCCCATCTCCTTGCTCTTCCTTAAATCTTGGCATAGAGCTTGTTTTTTGTGTAAGGAGGCAGGGCACATTTTCTCTCGTGCTGTTTCAGAAGTTTCAGACCTGATAGCCTCTATTGTGCCTAACACTACCCTTTTCTCTATGCTGTATCCCTGAAGTTCTTTCTTTTAGGATAAAAGAACGGTGGTCTCATCAACATAAAAAACCCACTGACTTTTTTCCCCCTACTAATTCCAGTCACATATTATATGAATTTACTAAATTTTGAGGTGACCTTTGTTTTCTAAATTTATGGCATAGTTTTCCTGGAGAAGTAACAAGTTAGAAACATAGAATTGCTGGCCTGAAAGCCAGTGACTATCTTTAATCTTTCTTTTTCCTTATCCTAACTTCAAACTTAAAAAAAAAAAAAAAGGGCTGAGTGTGATGGCCCACGCCTGTAATCCCAGCACTTTGGGAGGCCAAGGCAGGCAGATCACTTGAGGTCAGGAGTTCAAGACCAACCTGGCCAACATGGCAAAACCCATTATCTACTAAAAATACAAAGATTAGCCGGTGTGGTGATGCATGCCTGTAACCTGTAGTTCCAGCTTGGGAGGATGAGGCTGGAGAATCGCTTGAACCCAGGAGACGGAGGTTGCAGTGAGCTGAGATTGTACTGCTGCACTCCAGCCTGGACGACAGAATGAGACTCCGTCTTAAAAAAACGAAACAAAACAAAACAAAAAAAAGTCCTTAAATGAGGAAAGAGGAGAGCACTACACAGTCCCTGCCTGGGACTCAGAGCAAACTTCATGTTTTTGCTAGTCAAACTTAGCAAATTGACCTTTTAGGGTCAGAAGGCCCTCACTTTCCTGTTGTCAGTTCAAACATTCTCAAGTTGATGTTTTGTGGGGAGGGAAGATTTAAGATTGTCTACATCACATTTATTTGACTTGTACTTATCCACTGTGTAGTGTTATAATTGTGCTTTATTTTTGTTTTTATGGGCTGTTTCCCATCATGCTGCTGTCTGCATTGCTGTTGGACCACTTTGCCTATAGAAGGTAAATGAGTCCCTTTGGGACATATGGAATTGAAAACCTTAACTTGTTTCTGCTTCTTGTTCTTAGAGGAATTATGAAGCAGTCATGGTGGCTCATGATGAGTGAGCAGCTCTGTAATTTGTAGACAGAGGTATAATATGTAGGAGTCACAGAAGAGCTGTGCCAACATGCTGTTCTCCTTGTAGCAGAGATGCTAGCACACCCACTTGATACTCCAGATTTTGCACAAGGTTTCTTTTAGAGATTGGTTCTTGGTGAAAAATTTTTTAGCATCCAGTGTGTTCCAAGGCAAAATAAGTAATAGTTTTTTAATGGTTTTTTTTGACTCAGAATTTATTTTTAACACTGCATAAATTAGGGCCTCTAGTTCTGAAACATGCGAAGAGGCTTACTTAAGCTATTTATATATTTTTTAACATGCTGGGGAGAGGGAAAAGAGGGTGCACAGGTGACTCCTAGCACTAATATGCTAGTGCCAAACTCAGTTAATATTAATAATGGGCATTTGTTGATTTTTTTGGTAGCTTTTCTATTTTAAGATTCAGTAAGTAAGCATCCTTCGCACTGAACTGTCACTGTTTCGCAACCTGCTGTTGTGGTAAGGACCATGAAACAACTGAGTATGCCATTGTTTTAGTTTAATGTTTAAGCATTACTGGGAACTAAATCCACTTGACTGTCTTTTTGCATTTAGGTTTAAATAATTGTTCCCGCATAGATACAGAATAAAACTCAATCTCCCCACTCCCAACAGAGAAAAAAAACAAATGAAAATACTGTTCTTTTTGTTTACTTACTAGAAAATGTTTAACTGGAAAAAAAGTTCTGCTTGTTTTATTGGCAAAGGACCATTGATTTTGTGATTCTTTGTGATAATCTGTGGCAGTTTCTGAGTATGATATGTAAATTGAAATATAGAGGCTAGGAAGCTTTTAATAGTAAAATTTTATTAAAATTTTATTTATTAAAATATAATTTGAAAAAATTGTGTGGTTTTTCTAAATTTCTTGAAAATTTGATTTATATTGTCAAAAAGCACTGAAGAAGTGTTAGGTATGGATTTCAAGTATCACTTAATGTTTATTCCAGAGTTCCCTGAGTGTGATTTATGTGAATTTCATTTGGTTATTCTTTTACTATTTTCACAGTGAAATTGTCATGAGATTTTTTCTTTTGTATTTCTTGCTTAGCTTTTTCTCATTTAAGAATGAATTGGAGGGATTAGGTCTTTAGGCAGATGGATTATATGACCCTCATCCATTCTTTTGTGGTTTTACAGTGGGACGTCCCCTCTCGCATGCCTCAATGCTATGCTACATTCCAATTCAAGAGGAGGAGAGGGGTTGTTTTATAAACTGCCTGGCCGAATCAGCCTTTTCACACTCAAGGTAAGTGATATAAACTCTGTCTTGGTGCATTGATTCTTGGACTTTTAATGTGCATAAGAATCACCTGGTAGGTCTGGAATAGGGGCCATGAATTTGCATTTCTTATGCAGTCAGATGACACTGATGTTGTTCTTTTTTTTTTTTTTGAGACGTAGTCTCGCTCTATCACCCAGGCTGGAGTGCAATGGGGCGAGATCTTGGCTCATTGCAACCTCTGCCTCCCGTGTTGAAGAGATTCTCCTGCCTCAACCTCCCAAGTAGTTGGGACTACGGGCACGTGCTACCACGCCCAGCTAATTTTTAAATTTTTTTAATAGAGACGGGGTTTCGCCATGTTGGCCGGGCTGGCCTCGAAATCCTGACCTCAGGTGATCCACCTGCGTCGGCCTCCCAAAGTGCTGGGATTACAGGCATGAGCCACCACACCTGGCCAGATGCTGTTAGTTGTAAATGGCACTTTGAGGTGTTCGAATATGAATCGGATATTAGAAATTATTTAGTCATAGCAGCTCTTGTCTGTGTGTTCATCTTTGCTTGTCTGTATCTTTGTAGATTGTACAAAATTGAAGCATAACTATGTATGGGGATAATTGCAGATGTGCCTTTTTTTTTTTTTTTTTTTAATTCTGAGATGGAGTCTCGCTCTGTTGCCCAGGCTGGAGTGCAGTGGTGCAATCTCAGCTCATTGCAACCTCCACCTCCCAGGTTCAAGCAGTTCTGCCTCAGCCTCCTGAGTAGCTAGGATTACAGGCGTGCACTACCATGCCCAGGTAATTTTTGTATTTTTAGTAGAGACGGGGTTTCACCATGTTGGCCAGGCTTGTCTTGAACTCCTGACCTCATGATCTATCCGCCTCAGCCTCCCAAAGTGCTCGGATTACAGGCGTGAGCCACCGCGCCAGGCCACAGATGTGCCTTAATTAGGATTTTGTTGTAGTAATTATGTGTAGAATAAATTACTGGGCAGCTAAAGTAAGACCTACTGTATGGAAAATAACTGAAATGTGAACATAGTTGTGGAAATTAAAAAACTCATTAACATTTACTAAGTGACAGTAATTATAAAGGAAGAGTACTTAAATCAGGTAGAGTTCATAATAAAGCTTAAATAGGGCTGAAATGAACAGGCTAATTATTTTTCCACCATTTGTGATATATATGGCAATCATTTAGACCAGGGATCTGAAAACATTTTCTGTAAAGGACCAGAAAATCAATGTTTTTCGTTTTGTGGATCATACTGTCTTTGTCTTAAGCACTCAGGTCTGTCCTTGTAGTAGGAAAGCAGCCATACCCAAATGATTGGGCATGGCTGTGTCCCAATAAAAAAAAAAAAAAAGAGTATTTTGTGTACAGATGTTTGTTTTACTTATGAAAACAGGCTGCAGGTCAGATTTGATTTGGGGCTCTACTTTGCTGACCCCTGATTTAGACATAAGATGACTTGTTGACATTGGAGAAACTGAGAATTTGATGCTGACCCTTTCATTCTTCCATAGTGTGTTATAAATTGTAGCGGTCAGTACAAACTTTTTTCTTTAAGTTTTGTTTTCTTGATGGACTGTATTCAAAATAAATACCTGAACAAATACCAACTATAAAACATGAAGCCATAAAACTTGGTCTTTATATATAAATAAAGTTTGTCTTGTGGTCAGATATCTGCTGTTTTCTATATTGTTTTTATATCCAGTAGTTTGGTCTTCTTTTTCCTTTCAGTTTTGCATACTTTTCTTGTGATTGAGCCTTGGAAGAGACAGAGCCACTGAGCTCAAAACCTAGCTTTGTAGGGTCGGGTGTGGTGGTTCACACCTGTAATCCCAGCACTTTGGGAGGCTAAGGCAGGAGGGTTGCTGAAACTCAGGAGCATGAGACCTTGTCTCTATTTAAAAAAAAAAAAAAGCCTTGCATGGTGGTGTGTGTGCGGTGGTGTGTGTGCTTGTAATCTTAGCTACTCAGGAGGCTGAGGCAGAAGGGTAGCTTGGAGATAGAGGCTGCAGTGAGCTGTGATCACACCACTGCTCTCCAGCCCAGGCCACATAGCAAGACCCTGTCTCAAAACGAAAACCTAGCTTTGTAACTTGGGAGGGATTTAACCCCTCTTTTTGGTGGAATGTGCATCCCTGGCATTGAGTCAGTCCTTAATAAATGATAGTCTTTATGATGATCTGAGGTTTATCATCCTTAATTGCCTGTTAATAGCACTTTTCTATTAATGTTATATATTTTTTGAGACAGGGTCTTGTTCTGTCACCTGGGCTGGAGTGCAGTGGCACAATCACAGGTCACTGCAGCCTTGACCTCCTAGGCTCAAGTGGTCCTCCTACCTCAGCCTTCTGAGTAGCTAGGACTGCAGGCACATACCACCATGCCTGGCTAATTTTTTTGTATTTTTTGTGGAGAAGGAGTTTTGCCATGTTGCCCAGGCTAGTCTCGAACTCCTGGGGTCAAGCGATCCACTGACTGTGGCCTCCCAAAGTGCCAGGATTACAGACAGGAGCCACTGCACCTGGTCTATTATTTTTTAATGTAATATTAATTTATATTTTTAGAAACAGGGTCTCACTCTGTTGTCCACAGCTAGAGTGCAGTGGTATAATCATAGCTCACTGTAGCCTTGAACTCCTGGGCTCAAGCAGTAGTGCCACCTCAGCCTCCCGAGTGGCGTACACCACCACCCGGCTAATTTTTAAATTTTTTTGTAGAGATGAAGTCTTGCTATGTTGGTTAAACTGGTCTCAAACTCCTGGCCTCAAGTGATCTTCCCACCACAGCTTCACAAAGCACTGGGATTACAGGTGTGAGCAACCATACCTGGCCCTCTGTTATCATATATATAGTGTACTGTTACATATGTTGTAATTATATACAGTTGTAATTATTTAATACATATTATATGTTTATTACAAATATGCCTGTTAATGGTATATTCTATTTTTAAAAGGAAGGATAGTTACTTTTTTCTATGAGTATCTTAAGGGCAGGAACTGAGTTTTATTTATGTTTGTAATTTGGCTCTGGGCAGAATTCTTGCTTGGCATAGTACATGCTTTATGCGTCAACTGAATTATATTTCTTCATCTTAATTTTACAGGCATGAGCCACTGCACCAGGCCCCTTCATCTTAATTTTAATATATCTTTGAATAAACACCATTGTATGAACCTGCTGTAAGCTTGGGAGTGGTCTGTTAGTCTACAGCTTGTGTCTGAGACGTGCTAATTGAATATTTGCTCAGTACGTCATTTTAAGTGCCGTTGGCTTTATGTTGCTTATCCTTCATAGTATCTTGTTCATTGGCCTTTTACATCCATAGGCATCACTTCTCTGATATTCGTTGTGCTCTTATAATGGATTAATGGTTTGCTTGGTTGGTTTCTCTAGTTAGACTGTAAACTCCTTGAGAGCAGAGTCTGTATTTTATTCATTACTCACAGTACTAGGTACATAGTTGCCTTCAATAAATATATATTTAACGAACGAATTTAGTGAATAATGGCTACATTTTTGTACTTTGTTATTCTTTTTTTCTTTTTTTTTTCCTGAGACCATGTCTTGCTCTGTCACCCATGCTGGAGTGTGGTGGTGTGATCTTGGCTCACTGCAACCTCCACCTCCCAGGTTCAAGTGATTCTCCTGCCTCAGCCTCCCGAGTAGCTGGGACTACAGGCGTGCACCACCATGCCTGGCTAATTTTTGTATTTTTAGTAGAGATGGAATTTTACTATGTTGGCCAGGCTGGTCTTGAACTTTTGACCTCGTGATCCATCTGCCTCGGCCTCTCAAAGTGTTGGGATTACAGGCGTGAGCCACCACACCCAACCTTCATTATTCTTTTGACATTTGATGATAAATACTGTTACTAATTTTCTTTTTGTTTTTCTTTTTTTTTTTTTGGTAGAGACAGTCTCACTTTGTTGCCCAGGCTGGTCTTGAACTTTTGGACTCAAACATCCACCCACCTCAGCCTCCCAAAGTGTTGGGATTACAGGCATGAGCCACCTCGTCTGTCCTTGTTCATAATTTTGATGGGCTGGGCGCAGTGGCTCACACCTGTAATCCCAGCACTTTGGGAGGCTGAGGTGGGTGGATCACTTGAGGTCAGGAGTTCAAGACCAGCCTGGCCAACATGGTGAAACCCCGTCTCTACTAAAAATACAAAAATTAACTGGGCGTGGGTGTGCACGCCTGTAATCCTAGCTACTCAGGAGGCTGAGGCAGGAGAATCGCCTTAACCCGGGAGATGGAAGTTGCAGTGAGCTGAGATCGTGCCATTGCACTCCAGCCTGGGTGACAAGAGTGAAACTCCATCTCAAAAACAATTTTGATGAAACTGTCCCTAGATTTGCATCTGGCATCTAGCTCATGTCTCAGAGCCAGAATGAAGAATGCTTTCCTCTGGGTTTGGTAGAATTTTAGCTTGGTTAATTATGTGTGTGTCTTAATTTTTTTGACCTATTATAAAAGCAATATACGTAAATGCAACAGAGAAAATGAAAGTCACCCATAAAATTCTACCTGTGGCCAGCTGTGATGGCTCATGCCTGTAATCTCGGCACTTTGGGAGGTCGAGGCGGGTGGATCACTTGAGGTCAGGAGTTCGAGACCAGCCTGGCCAACATGGTGAAACCCTGTCTCTACGAAAAATGTGAAAATTAGCTGGGCGTGGTGGCGGGCACCTGTAATTACAGCTACTTGGGAGGCTGAGGCTGGAGAATTGCTCAATCCTGGGAGGTGGAGGTTGCAGTGAGCTGAGATCGCACCACTGCACTCTAGCCTTGGTGACAGAGACTCTTACCTCAAAAAAGAAAAATTCAGATACCTGTAACCTAAATAATTAATGTTTGAAAAAGTTTAATCATTGCTTGTTTCATTCAGTTAATATATTTTGAACCACTTGCCATGGTGTTACATATAGACATGTCGTGTGTGTGTGTGTGTGTGTGTGTGTGTGTGTATATGTATGTATGTATTTATTTTATGAGACAGGGTCTCACTTTGTCATCCAGGTTGGAGTTCAGTGGTACAATCATGGCTTACTGCACCCTTGACTTCCTGGGCTCAAGCAGTCCTTCCGGCTTCCCTAGTAGTTGGGACAACAGGCGCATGCCAACACACCGAGCTAATTTTTGTAGTTTTTGTAGAGGTGGGAGTTCACTAGTCTTGAATTCCTGAGCTCAAGCAATCCTCCCATCTTGGCTTCCCAAAGTGCTGGGATTATAGGCATGAGCCACTGTGCTCAGCCAGTTTTTTATTTTTAGATACAAGGTCTCGCTCTGTGGCCTAAAGCTAGATGGTGCAGTGGCACCATCATAGCTCACTACAACCTTGAGCTCCTGGGCTCAAGGAATCTTCCTGTCAGCCTCCCTAGTAGCTGGGACCACAGGCATGCACCACTACACCTAATGAAAAAAATTTTTTTTTAATAGAGATGGAGGGGGTTCTCACTTTGTTCCTCAGGCTAGTCTCAAACTCCTGGCCTCAAGCAATCCTCTGCTTCAGCCTCCTGAAGTGCTGGGATTACAGGTGTGAGCCATGGTGCCCAGCCCCTTATTCTTTTTGAAGACTATTTTAAGAATTCCAGATTTCCAACCATGAATGTGTGATTACTAACTAGTCTCTTGTTATATGCCTCATTAACACCACACTGTCCCCCAGAAGTGCAGGCATTTAGTTTATTGTTACTCAGGAATAGATGAGAAAGGATATCAAAGATCTGAACCAGCTGATTATCATCTTGATCACTTGAGAACTCAGGTCTGTCCAATAAACACCATAATCCAAGGTGGTGTTAAATACATATTTTTATTTTTTACTTTACGTTTCTTTATTTTGAAAAATTTCAAACCTATATAAAAATTGAAGGAGTACCATAGTGACTTAGTTCATTTTCTAGTACTTATAACAGAATATCCTAAAGTAATTTATATAGAAAAGTAATTTATTTCTTACAGTTATGGAGGCCAAGGTCAAGGGGACACATCTGGTCGGTGTTTTGCCATAGTTGGCCAGACTGGTCTTGAACTCCTGACCTCAAGGCCTGCCTTGGCCTCCCAAAGTGCTGGGATTACAGGCATGAGCCACCGTGCCTAGCCACCTCTAAGCACTTTAGATGGTATGTCTTAAGAGCAAAGACATGGCCTGGTGCAGTGGCTCACGTCTGTAATCCCAGCACTTGCAAGGCTGAGGCGGGTGGATCACCTTGAGGTCAAGAGTTCGAGGCGAAACCCTGTCACTACTAAAAATACAAAAAATTAGCCAGGAGTGGTGGCATGCGCCTGTAATCCCAGCTACACGGGAGGCTGAGGCTGGAGAATCACTTGAACCCAGGAGGCAGAGGCTGCGGTGAGCCAAGCCTCTAGCCTGGGTGACAGAGCAAGACTTGGTCTCAAAAAAAAAAAGCGAAAAAAAGAACAAAGACATTTTCCTACATAACCACAATGCCATTATCGCCCAGGCTGGAGTGCAGTGGCGTGATCACAACTCACTGCAACCTTAGCTTCCTGGGCTCAAGCGATCCTCCCACTTTAGCCTCCCAAGTAGTTGGGACCACAGTTGCATGCCACTGTGGCTGAGTAATTTTTGTGTGTGTGTTTTTTTTTTTCTTTTTTTTTTTTTTTTTTTTTTTTTTTGAGACAGAGTCTCGCTCTGTCGCCCAGGCTGGAGTGCGGTGGCCGGATCTCAGCTCACTGCAAGCTCCGCCTCCCGGGTTCACGCCATTCTCCTGCCTCAGCCTCCCGAGTAGCTGGGACTACAGGCGCCCGCCACCTCGCCCGGCTAGTTTTTTGTATTTTTTTAGTAGAGACGGGGTTTCACCGTGTTAGCCAGGATGGTCTCGATCTCCCGACCTCGTGATCCGCCCGTCTCGGCCTCCCAAAGTGCTGGGATTACAGGCTTGAGCCACCGCGCCCGGCCTTTTTCTTTTTTTTTTTAATAGAGATAGGATTTTGCCGTGTTGCTCAGCCTGGTCTTGACCTCCTGTGCTGAAACCATCTGCCCACCTTGAACTCCCAAAGTGCTAGGATTATAGGCGTGAACCACCGTGCCCAGGCTTTGACTGTGTTTTGACAGCAACCCATCATGTGAGGTCAGGTGTAGAAATTTCCATTTTTGGCGTCAGGTTGGCACTCCATTTTGGAGTTTCTTGGAGTTTTGGATAAGGGATGCTCAACCTGTATATTTGATATTTTATATATAGATGCTTACATCAGTACTTGGAGCTAGTCCTCAATGGTGGGATAGTTGAAAATTATCTCTACTTTGAGTTCTTGATTTGAATTCTTTTTTCTTAAGCTTTTCCTAATCTGTCAGTGTTGATTATTGCCCAGCTAGAGGTAGGATTTGTATTGTTTTTCACACTTGGGATTTCCTGTTGTCATAAGATCATTGTGAACTCCCTTGTAGTGTTGTACATTCTTAGGACTTTCATGCTGAAATACCATGCTTTTGTGAAATGGTGGTTGTGTCTTTGCTGAGTTTAAATAGGGTCCAGGCTGGGCATGGTGGCTTATGCTTACCCCGTCTCAAAAAAAACCCTCAGCTAAATAGGCCAGGCTTGGTGGCTCATGCCTGTAATCCCAGCACTTTGGGAGGCCGAGGCGGGTGGATCACCTGTGGTCAGGAGTTCGAGACCAGCCTGGCTAACATGGTGAAGCCATGTCTCTATTAAAAATATAAAAACTAGCTGGGTATAGTGGTGCACGCCTGTAGTCCCAGCTACTTGGGAGGCTGAGGCAGGAGAATCACTTGAACCCAGGAAGCAGAGGTTGCAGTGAGCCGAGATTGCACCACTGCCTCCAGCCTGGGCAACACAGTGAGACTCTCTCTCTCACACACACACACACACAAATAAATTGGGTTCGTAAATGGTGATTCCAGCACTCACTGTCAGACTTCAGTCTTTTTTTTTTTTTTTTTTTTTGAGACAGAGTCTCCTGTCACCCAGGCTGGAGAGCAGTGGTGCAATCTCAGCTTACTGCAACCTCCACCTTCTGGGTTCAAGCAATTCTCCTGCCTCAGCCTCCTGAGTAGCTGGGATTACAGGTGCAGGCCACCACACCCAGCTAATTTGTTTATTTATTATTATTATTATTTTTTTTAGTAGAGATGGAGTTTTGCCATGTTGGTCAGGCTGGCTTTGAACTCCTGACCTTAGGTGATCCACATGCCTTGTCCTCCCAAAGTGCTGGGATTACAGGTGTGAGCCACCGTGCCCAGCCAACATTATTCACTTTTGTTGTTACAGAAGATGTCACGGCTCCACTTTGGGAGGCAGGTGGATCACCTGAGGTCAGGAGTTCGAGATCAGCCTGGCTAACATGGTGAAACCCCATCTCTACTAAAAATACAAAAATTAGCTCGGTGTGGTGGTGGGTGCCTGTAATCCCAGCCACTTGGGAGGCTGAGGCAGGAAACTTTTGAACCTGGGAGGCGGAGGATGCAGTGAGCCGATTGTGCAACTGCACTCTAGCCTGGGCAACAAGAACAAGACTCCGTCCCGCCCGCCCCCAAAAAAAGGAGAAAAAGAAATAGATGACTACATTTAAAGTATCTTCCATTTAAATCCATAGTTGGCAAATAAAGGAATAAGCAAAGGAGGAACAGAGTGAGATAATTACTGCATTTTTACAATGTTAAATAATTACAATTAAAATTTTTGTGTACAATTCCACATTTAATAGAAAATTGCAAATGACTTATTGCCAGGTGTGGTGTCTTATGTCTATAATCCCAGTACTTTGGGAGCCCAAGGTGGGAGAATCGCTTGAGCCCTGGAATTTGAGATCAGTCTGGGCAACATAGTGAAACTTTGTCTCTACAAAAAATAAACAAAATTAGCCAGGTGTGGTAGCCTGCATCTGTAGCTGGAGGTACTGGGGAAGCTGATGTGAGAGGATTGCTTGAGCCCAGGGAGGTTGAGGCTGCAGCTGACATCAAGTCACTGGACTCTATCCTGGGTGACTAATTGAGACCCTGTCTCAACGAACAAAGAATCAAACGAAAAAAACCCAAATGATTTACTTACCATTAAATACCAAGAAAAGAATGACTGGAGTAAGCTTAGGTTTAGATACAATAAAATCATGGAGCTTAACATTTGAAAGGCATTTTTGACTTCATAGGTGCATAGTGGTCCTTTTTAAAAATGCAAGTCATGGCTGGGTGCGGTGGCTCACACCTGTACTGTAATCCCAGCACTTTGGTAGGCCGAGGCGGGCAGAACACGAGGTCAGGAGATGAGACCATCCTGGCTAACACATGAAACCCTGTTTCTACTAAAAATAAAAAAAAAAAATTAACCAGATGTGGTGGCGGGCATCTGTAGTCCCAGCTACTCGGGAGGCTGAGGCAGGAGAATGGCATGAACCTGGGAGGCGGAGCTTGCAGTGAGCTGAGATTGCGCCACTGCACTCCGGCCTGGGCGACAGAGCAAGACTCTGTCTAAAAAAAAAAAATATGCAAGTCACATCATGTCACTTTTCTGCTTGGCCATTGCCTACTTCTCAAACGGTTCTCCTAGCACTCTCTAATTGGTCATTCATCGTGTTTCAGCTATCCTGTGACCTTCAGCCTATTTCTCAAACACCCCAATCTTGGGTACACTTTAGGGCTCTTGCATTTGCTAGCTTGTTTACCTGGAAAATTCTGCGGTAACTTCTTGCACATAATAAGTACTAATAAATATTGGCTGAATGCAACCAAAAAAGCTGACTTCGGTGGTAGAAGTAGTAGAAGAGAACATTACCTGGCTTAGCCTCCCAAAGTCCTGAGATTACAGGCATGAGCCAGCGCACCTGGCCTCTTGCTGTCTTTAGAGCAATTCTGCATAAATCTGTGGAATAATCTGCTGACATTAGAAATAAACCTTTCTTTCTCAGACTGTGGCCATAATCTGGTTCCTTTTAATTGCTGAAGGGAGAAACTGAACCCTTAGGAACTGTTTAAACATTCAAGGTGTTTTTCAGATATATTATTCCTGTTAGAGTTTTGAACTTTGATCATCTTGTTAGAAAAAAGAGGCCAAGCCCTGTGCCTCATGCCCATAATCCCGGCATTTTGGGAGACTGAGTCATCAGGAAATCACTTGAGCCCAGGAGTTTGGTACCAGCCTGGGCAACATATGGAGACCTTATCTCTACAAAAAACAAATTAGCCAAGTGTGGTGGTGCATGCCTGTGGTCCCAGCTACTTGGGAGGCTGAGATGGGAGGATTGCTTGAGCCTGGAAAGTTGAGGCTGCAGTGAGCTGTGATTGTTCCACTGCACTCCAGCCTGGGCAACAGAGTAAGACCCTGTCTCAAAAAAAAAAAAAAAAAAAAAGGAATTTTTGCATTTGTTTAAAAATGAATGGTAGCAACATTTTAGATTATAACTTATGTAGTCTGTGTGAATCTCATAAAATACATGTGATTTTTAATGCTTAGAATCCTAGAATTTTAGTGAGGGAGGAGCTCTCAAGTTGTCTAATTCACTTTCATTTTACAGATAAAACTAAACTTCTGATAGATGAAAGGATTTATACCATACTTCTATATGATAATTGTATATGGCTGAGTTGAGATTAGAACCCAGGACCCAATCTTTGATTTGATTTCTTTTCATTATGCCAATTTAGAATAAAGTTTTTTCTCTTGGTTTTCTGACCTTTGGCCACTTCATCTTTTCAAGGATCTTGTAAGTTTCTTGATATTTCTCAAAATGTCAGTTTTATTCTCTTCAGTGAAAGTTCTTGTTAAGTGAAAGTAGCCTTTCATATCCTTAAATGTGAACCTGTTCCTTATGGCTTGAGTTTTTGCACTCTCCATTATATTGGCATTTAAATAGTTGTTGGTTTTCTGTTCTGTGCCAGGTTGAGTGATACATGGTGGTAGTAAGAGCACTGGAATAGGAGTCAAGGACTGAGGTACAGCATAGCACCTCATGTATTACTTGGGTATCTCCACTTATCTCTAACACTGAAGAGGTATAATTGGTTGTTTAAAAACTGCGGGTGTAAAACGCTAGTATCACATGAAATGGAACTGCAGAATATAAATGGATGACTCTGAAACTGCTTTTGAAACAAGCATGAGGGCTCAGTTTCTCCATCTCTTGTGGGCTTCACCTTTTTTTTTTTTTTTTTTGAGACAGAGTCTCGCTGTGTTGCCCAGGCTGGAGTGCAGTGGTGTATCTTGGCTCACTGCAACCTCCGCCTGGGTTCAAGCGATTCTCCTGCCTCCGCCTCCCGAGTAGCTGGGATTACAGGTGTGTGCCACCATGCCCGGCTAATTTTTGTATATTTAGTAGAGATGGGGTTTCACTATATTGGCCAGGCTGGTCTTAAATTTCTGACCTCAAGTGATCCACCTGCCTTGGCCTCCCAAAGTACTAGAATTACAGGTGTTAGCCACTGTGCCCGACCAGCAATCTGGTTTTAAGGGAGGCTTTGACCCCTCATTTGGTAAAAGGTTCCTTCTTTGACTGATTCCCAAAGGACATCTGGATCTATCTTCAAAAGAAGGGATATTCCACTGTCAGTATTCCTAGCTAGTTCTGGGAGAAGAGAGAACTTGATTGTTTTCGGGGTGCTGGCCAGAGTCTGGTTTTATGCCCAAGAGATGAACTGCCTTTTGTCCTTCTACCTCCTGAAGTTCAGAGCCCTGTGAAAATGAGGTGGTAAAGGTTAAGTAGCAGTAGTTTGAAAAGCGCCAGCACTGGGATGATTTCGTGGTAGCCTAGTGGAGTGGGCAGGATGCTTGCTTCAGAGGTGCTAAAGGGATGTATTTTTTTAAACAAGAAGGTTATAAATGTTTCTTTTTGATTTTAAAGCATGAGGGTTCTGGGAAAATTAGAAGATTGTACATATTCTAGGCTTCCTTGGGACTGTGTTTTTAAAAAATAAGCTTTTCTTTGGGTCAGCCAGTATGAAAACTGTGCATTTGATCTCAATCCTTCAGGTCAGGCTTTTGGGGGAGAGTTAGTTGAAGAATTTGTTTAGTCTAAGAAAGTTGCTTCTAGCTTAGCTAAATCTAGAAGAAAAAATGGAGCCTGATGTTTGAGTGCTAACTGTATTCCAGACAGACGTTATACTCCTTATATTGGTCCTTTTGAAGCGTAAATATGTTTCCATGTCCTGTAGTAATGAGGAAATTGCCTGTGAGAGTTTAAGTAAATTATACAAAGTAACACTTTTGGTTGAGAGATTTGTCTTTAATACAGAAAGGACAGGTTAGGAACTTTGAAGCTTCAACTAAATGAGTCAGTTCTCAAATGTTTGAGAAGCATACTCGAGGTTCTAGAGGAATATCTTAATTAATTTGTACATCATGAGAGGAGTAAGGAGCAAAAATATGTATAATTTCTTTTGAATGATGCTATCTTTTTTGATGCAGTGGTGCTAAATGGGCTTTGCTTGTTTGATACTTCTTAAACGCATTAGCTAATTATTTTGTTTTAGTCTTCTCTTTTGGAATACAGATGACCCCTCTGGTTGGTTTTCTTTGGAAAGTTATCTGTCCTGACAATTATACTTCTAAAACTTCAACTTTTTTTTTTAGTCTTCATTTCCATTGCCACCACCCTATCCTAAATTATCCTCCTATGCTGGATACTGAAATAGCTTCTGCCTGATCTACTTACTTTCACTTCGCCCCCTTATGATCCAGTGCTTTGCTCCTTTTAATCCAGTGGCCAGAGGGATTTTTTTCAAAACATAATTTGATTATGATAGATCTATGTTTGATACTTATCCATGGTTTCCCACAGCAGTTGCAGAAAAATCCAAACCTTGTTTGGCCACACTGCCCTTCTTTCAGAAATTTGAATTCCTTAAGCTTTTTCCAGTTTCAGGATTTCTCATTTTGAACTCTTTCTCCTCCACTTTTTCCTGGCCACAGGTTTCAAGAGCTGACAAGTTACCTCAGTTCTTAAGAGGATCCTTCGCTTATCTCTAAATTGGATTTTCCTGTGTCCGAACCTTACTTGTTATCATAAGTTTATAATTATTTGGGTGATTGTTTGATGTGTCTCTCCTGACTGGGCCTTAGGGGCAGAGAATCTGTATTATTTTGTTCTTGTTTATATCCCTAGGAGCTCTTTTGGTAGGTATTCAATAAATGTTTGTTGAATAAAGGCAGTGGAAAAACACATAGAAGATGTGCGGTGGCAGCATTTCTCAATGCCAACAGTTGAATTGATTTACAATAGCAATTTTTAGTGTCAAAATGGAAATGTGTAGTATGGAATGTTTAGCAATAATTTTTCCCATGGAATGGAATGTTTGAAAACCTCCAAAGTGTAAGTTTTTTTTTTTTTGTTCCTCAAAAGAAAAAAGTCATATTTGGGGTTACTTTTTTTTGAGACAGAGTCTTGCTCTGTTGCCCAGGCTGGAGTGCAGTGGCACGATCTCAGCTCACTGCAACCTCCACCTCCCGAGTTTAAGTAATTCTCATGCCTTAGCCTCTAGAATAGCTGGGATTACAGGCATGCACCAGCATGCCCAGCTAGTTTCTGTATAATTAGTAGAGATGGGTTTCGCAGTGTTGACCAGGCTGGTCTCGAACTCCTGGCCTCAAGTGATCTGCCAGCCTTGGCCTCCCAAAGTGCTGGGATTACAGATAAGAGCCACTGCGCCAGGCCCAGTGTTACTCCTGAAATCGAAATCAAATGCCATATTGATTCCTGATCTTTTGTGTATGACCTTTTTTTTTTTTTGCTACCTCTCCCCGAAAGTTTTTAGAATCTTTTTTTTTCACGATTATGTACCTTGATGTGGGTCTTTTCTCACTCTTTGTGCTATTATGTCTAGCGACTCATGTCTCAGGTCTGGGAAATGATTTTACAGATTTTCCAGCTGGTGCGAAACTAGCCATTTGTTCTGATACTGTCAGTATTTAACTTTATGTTAGAAAAACATTTCGTAATACAAATGAAAAATTTAGGCCAGGTGCAGTGGCTCATGCACTTTGAGAGGCTGAGGTGGGAGGAACACCTGAGTTCAGGAGTTCGAGACCAGCCTGGCCAACATGGCGAAACCCCTTCTTCTAAAAAAAAAAAAAAAAAAAATTAACTGAGCATGGTGGTGCACCGCCTGTAATCCTTTGTTATTCAGGAGGCTGAGGCACGAGAATCACTGAAACTGGGAGACAGGTTTCAGTGAGCCAAGATCGTACTATTGTACTCCATCTAGCCTGGTTAACAGAGCAAGACCCTGTCTCAAAAAATAAAAAAATAAATTAATTAATTAAATATTATGTATATAATATCCAGCCCAGGCTTTTCTATTTGTCATGCCCTGTTTCTTTCACATCATAGCCTTACTCAGATGTCTGCTGATCCTTGATTGAGGTGTGATGCTTGAGAGTCAGGATCTTAAATATTACTAGCGAATTCAGTGCATTGTGGTTTTGTGACTTCCCTTGTGTCTTATGGAAGTGGAGAAGTGGTTTTTACTTTGATGCATGGTTCTGAAGTACAAGGCGTCTGTCTCCTGATGCACGCTTTTTTTTTTTTTTTTTTTTTTTTTTTTGGGAGACTGAGTCTTGCTGTGTCGCCGAGGCTGGAGTGCAGTGGCGTGATCTCAGCTCACTGCAAGCTCCGCCTTCCAGGTTCATGCCATTCTCCTTCCTCAGCCTCCCGAGTAACTGGGACTACAGGTGCCTGCCGCCATGCCTGGCTAATTTTTTTGTATTTTTAGTAGAGACAGGGTTTCACTGTTAGCCAGGATGGTCTCAATCTCCTGACCTCATGATCCACCCATCTTGGCCTCCCAAAGTGCTGGGATTACAGGCATCAGCCACCACACCCAGCCCTGATGCACACTTTTAATAATCCCTATGTTTTCCACTCCATACTCCATCCTTGTCTGGTTTAAGTTCTTAGCCTGTCAGCAGTTCAGGGGATGAATCTGCTTGGTTCTTTTCAGCATATCCCTCTGCAACACTTAGATCTCATCTTCCTTTGCTTTGCTAACTATTTTCTTTGCTTCTCCATTTGTTTCTCTGTCATTGATGACTTCCAAGTTATATCCCCATCCTGGATATTCCTTTTTGAACATCAGACTCATATATTCAGTTATGTCCTCAATATTTCTATTCGGATATCTCATGGCATCTCAAAATTAACTTGTGCAAAACCAACCTGTTCTACCCTTGTGTTGCCTGTGTAAATTAGTGGGAACTCCATTTTATAAGTTTTTTAAATCAGAAACCTGGGAGTCATCAATCTTGGAGTCTGTCCCTTTGCTCTTGTGGCACATGTAATCACGAATAAATCCTGTTAGCTCTACCTTCAGAATATATCTCATTTTATCATTCCCTCTGCCACCAGAATGGTTTAAGCCACCTTCATCTCCTAGGTTATTTTAGTAGCTTCCTAACTGGTCTCCTTCCTTCCATTCTTGCCACCCTCCTCAACACCAAAGATATTTTGTTTATTTATTTATTTTGAGACAAGAGTCTTGCTCTGTTGCCCCAGCTGGAGTGCGGTGGCTTGATCTTGGCTCACTACAACCTCTGTCTTCCAGGCTCAAGCAATTCTCCTGCCTCGGCCTCCCGAGTAGCCGGGACTGCAGGCATGCACCACCGTGCCCGGCTAATTTTTGTGTTTTTTAGTAGAGATGGGGTTTCACCATGTTGGCCAGGCTGATCTCGAACTCCTGACCTCAGGTCATCCACCCACGTCAGCTTCCCAAAGTGTTGGGATTACAGGCGTGAGCCACCATGCTTGGCCAAATTTTTTATTCCTTTGGGTAAAGGGATATATTTTATTTCCTTTAATTTGGTAATATAAGTTATGTTAATAGACTTTTTTTTCCAGTGCTCAAGCATCCTTGCATTCCTAGGATAAATGGTGCTTCAACATGATTTTCTTTTCAAATATACATTCCTGGATTTAGGTTGTAAATTATTTAGAATTTTTGCATCTGTAATTTACAAGTGTTATATCATATTCTAATTTCAGGCCTTGTCCAGTTTTGTTAAGAAAACAAGGCCGGGCGCGGTGGCTCAAGCCTGTAATCCCAGCACTCTGGGAGGCCGAGACGGGCGGATCACGAGGCCAGGAGATCGAGAGACGATCCCGGCTAACACGGTGAAACCCCGTCTCTACTAAAAAATACAAAAAACTAGCCGGGCGAGGTGGCGGGCGCCTGTAGTCCCAGCTACTCGGGAGGCTGAGGCAGGAGAACGGTGTAAACCCGGGAGGCGGAGCTTGCAGTGAGCTGAGATCCGGCCACTGCACTCCAGCCTGGGTGACAGAGCAAGACTCCGTCTCAAAAAAAAAAAAAAAAAAAAAAAAAACAAGCTGTGCTGTTTTTCCTCTCTTGATTCTCAGTAGTAGTCTCTTTAAGATAGTGATTATTCATTCTTTTTGGTAGATCATGCCTATAAGACCTGGGCATGTATGTTTTTATTGTGGGAATATATTGTTTTTACTTTTCTTGTTATGAAATACATAATTTATTTTAAAATACGTATATACAAAGTTTGTGTTCCTTTAAAGAATAATAGCTAAAAATAAATTGCGTGCCCCCACAACTAACCATTGTCAAACAGAACATCCTTTACCCTCTATTTTATTTATTTATTTTCCTCCACCCTTCCAGAGTATACACCCCTTTGGAGCCTCAGAGCGTTTTCCTTTCTCTCACTGCTTTAGATATTCTGTTCAGATTTTCATATTAATGATTCTTTTGCTTTTAAGCCACATGTGCTACTGAAGTTTAAGTCCTAAATAATAGTTTTTCCTGCTTTAAAAAATATTTTTATGTCAATGAAATCATACTGGTGGATGTATTTTCTCTGATTTTCTGCTTTTGCCTCTCATTTTTGAGCTTGATCTGTGTTGGTGCATTTATAGAAATACTTTTCTGCTGTGTGCTGTCTTATGCTATCAATGTGCTGTATGATTTACCTGTTCTTAGCATGTATTTGGGTTATTTCTGGTTCTTGCTGTAACAAACAGTGCTGCATTTAGTGCTTGTGTATGTTTCTCCTGATGCATGTGTGCATTCCCTTCTCTGAGGTGTATATGTTGCTGGGAATGGGACTGAATAGTAGCTTTTGCACCTGATCCTCATTATTAGGTAGTACAGCTGTTTTTTGAAGTGATCATATGAATTTTACACTCCTAGCAGTACATGGGAATTGCCTGGTTATTCCATAGCGTGGATATCGTGGGTATACAATAGTATCTTGGTTTTTTTTCTCTCAATTTATGGTATAATTTACGTACAGTAAAATTCACCACTCCCTCCCGCTTGTTTTTTTTGAGACAGAGTCTCGCTCTGTTGCCCAGGCTGTAGTGCAGTGGCACGATCTTGGCTCACTGCAACCTTTACCTCCTGGGTTCAAGCGATTCTCCTGCCTCAGCCTCACAAGTAGCTGGGATTACAGGTACCTGCCACTACGCCTGGCTAATTATTGCATTTTCAGTAGAGACAGAGTTTCACCATGTTGGCCAGGCTGGTCTCGAACTCCGTACCTCAGGTGATCCGCCCACCTTGGCCTCCCCAAATGTTGGGATTATAGGCATGAGCCACCACGCACAACCAAATTCACCCTTTTTAGTGTACAAGTATACAGCTTTGTGAGAGTTTGATTTCTTTAGTTCAAATTTGTTTTGAAGTTATATTTGGTATTTTAACAGTGCTATTTAAATGTATGCCATATATGGCTGGAATACTATTATCCTAGTACAGATGGTCCTGACTTATGATGTTTTTATGTCCCTGTAAACCCACCGTAAGTTGAAAATGCATTTAATACGCCTAACCTGCTGTAGGTCCTAACTTAGCCTACCTTAAATGTGCTTAGAACACTTACATTAGTTTACAGTGGGCAAATCATCAAACACAAAGCCTATTTTATAATTATTGAATATCTTATATAATTTATTGAATACTAAAGTGAAAAACAATAGTTGTATAAGTAGTCGGAGTATGGCTTTTCTTAAATGCATATCTTTTTCATATACCATCATAAACTCAAAAAATCATAAGTCAGGGTATGCTGTATATTTTATTGGTGCTACCATCTCCCATTTTAAAATCCAGGAAATTCACCTTTTTTGTCTGTATAGTCTTGTAAGTTTTGACAGATATATATATAGATATGTAGTCACCACCCATGATGCTTTTTTAATTAAAAAAATGTATTTTTGAGACAGTCTCACTGTCACCCAGGCTGGAATGCAGTGGTATGATCGCAGTTCACTGCAGCCTCAAACTCCTGGCCTTAAATGATCCTCCTGCCTCAGCCTCCCAAAGTGCTAGGATTACAGGAATGAGCCAGTGTGCTCTGCCACCACCATAATTAAGATCCAGAACAGTTTCATCGTCCCAGAAACTTTCCCTGTATCCTTTTGTAGTCGGCTTCTTTCTTCACCCCCAGCTCCTGGTGACCACTGATTTGTTCTCTGTCCTTGCAGTACTGTCTTTTCTAGAATCTCATATAAATTGAATCCTACATCATATAGCCCTTTGAGTCTGGCTTCTTTTACTTAGTGTGAAGTATTTGAGATTTATTTGTCTTGTGATGTGTATTAGCAATTTTTATTTCTTTTTTTCTTTTTGGAGACAACATCTTGCTTTGTCACCAGGCTGAAGTGCAGTGGCATGATCATAGTTCACTGTAGGCTTAAACTCAAGCAATCCTCCCACTTCAGCCTCCTGAGTAGCTGGGACTGCAGGCGCACACCACCATGTTCAGCTAATTTTTTTTTCTTGATAGAGACAGGATCTCACACTGTTGCCCAGGCTGATTTCAAACTCCTGGCCTCAAGCAATCCTCCCACCTCTGCCTTGCGAAGTGCTGGGATTACAGGTGTGAACCACTACCGCTGGCTAACAGTTCATTTCGTTATATTGCGGGATAGTATCTCATTGTACAGATGTACCACATTTTGCTTGAATATTCGTTCTTCAGTTGATAGACATTTGGACTGCTTCCTCCTTTTGGCTGCTGTGAGTAATGCTGCTATGAATAAATATTTGTGTGTAAGTTTCTATGTGGACATACAGTTTCATTATTCTTGGGTAGATAAACCTTTGAGTAATTGCTGGGTTGGGTGGTAATTTCTGTTTAACTTTTAAAGAAATAGCTAAGCTGTTTTCCAAAGTGGCTTCACCACTTACATTCAAGTTTTTGTTTTTGTTTTATTTGAGACAGAGCCTTACTCAGTTGCCCAGGCTGGAGTGCAATGGCAAGATTATAGTATAGCTCACTGCAGCCTCGATCTTCCAGGCTCAAGCGATCCTCTCACCTCAGCCTCCCAGGTAGCTGAGAGTACGGGTGTGTGTCACCATGCCTGGCTAAGTTTTGATTTTTAGTAGAGATAACGTCTGGCTGTGTTTCCCAGGCTGGTCTTGAACTTCTGAGCTCAAGCAATCCTCCTGCCTTGGCCTTCCAAAGTGCTGGGATTGCAGGTGTGAGCCACCAAGCCCAGCCAAGGTTTTTGTGTTTTAGTAAAATTTTTGCTCTTCCTGGCAATATTTTTTTTTTCTGAAATTCACTTTGACATTGGTATGGTCACTTCAATTCTTTTCATGCTTAGTTTTTGCATGGTATATTTTTTCCGTTCTTTTGTGTTATACTGTCTGTTTCATAATATTTGTAGTTGGACCTTGATTTTTTTTTTTTTCCTAATTCTTTTAGTTGGGATGCGTGGACCTAATGTGTGTCTAATTTTTCCTAATGTGTCTTTTACTTGGGATGCTTGGACCATGTGCATTTAATTATTGATATGGTTGGTTTAAGTCCACCATCTAGCAACTTGTTATTTATTTATTTTTAGAGCCAAGGTCTCACCGTGTTACCCAGGCTAGGGTGCCAGTGGCATGATCATGGCTCACTGAAGCTTCTAACTTCTGGGCTCAAGCAGTCATCTCACTGTAGCCTCCCGAGAAGCTGGGATTACAGGCGTGTGCCACCAAGCCTAGCTGACTTTTTTTTTTTTTTTTTTTTTTTTTGAGATGGAATTTTGCCCTTGTTGCCTAGGCTGGAGTGCATGGTGCGATCTTGGCTCACCGCAGCCTCTGCCTCCTGGGTTCAAGCGATTCTCCTGCCTCAGTCTCCCGAGTAGTTGTGATTACAGGTGCCTGCCACCATGCCCAGCTAGTTTTGTATTTTTAGTAGAGACGGGGTTTCACTATGTTGGCCAGGTTGGTCTTGAACTCCTGACTTCGTGATCTGCCCACCTCAGCCTCCCAAAGTGCTGGAAGGCTGAAGCTGGCAGATCACGCCTGTGCTGGGAGGCTGAGGCAGGCAGCCACTGCGCCTGTCCCTAAAATCTTTTGTCTTTTCTAAGATAGACATTTAATGCACACAACACATTTTGATATGCTATGTTTTAATTTTCATTCAGCTTAAAATATCTAATTTTTCTTCTGATTTATTCTTTAACTTACTGATTATTTAGAAGTGCAGTATTATATTTGGGGAATAAAAATCCAGAGATCTTTGTTACTGATTTCTAATTTAATTCCATTGTGGTAAGAGAACATACCTTGTATGATGTGAATCCTTTTAAATTGATTGAGGCTTGTTTTATGGATCAGAATAAAGTGTTTTGATAAAGGTTCCGCAGGCACTTGAAAAGAAGGTGTGTTCTACTGTTGTTAGGTAGAGCATTCTATTAATGTTGATTGGCTTGTTGATTGATAATGTTCAAGTCTTCTGTATTCTTACCGATTTTCTATTCTATCAGTTATAGAGAGAGGGTGTTAAAATCTCAATTCTGTTTGTTTTTTGCTTCTTGTATTTTGAAATTTACTTATAAGGTACATAAACATTTATGATTGTCGTCTTGATAAATTGGTCTCTGTCATTTTGAAATGACAGAATTTACTTTGTCTCATAATATAGCTACTCATGCTTTTCATTTGATTAGTGTTTATATGGCATATATTTTTCTATTTAAAAATACTTAATCACCTGTGTCTTTATGTTTAAAGTGTTTTTTTTTTTTCAAGCATCATGTAGTTGGATCTTGCTTTTATTCAGTTTGATAGTGTTTGCCTTTTAATTGGAGTTTGTAGACTGTTTATGTTTAATGTGATTACTGATTTTTTTTTTGAGATGGAGTCTCGCTCTGTCACCCAGGCTGGAGTGCAGTGGCACGATCTCAGCTCACTCCAACCTCCACCTCCTGGGTTCAAGTGACTCTCCTGCCTCAGCCTCCCAAGTAGCTGGGACTATAGGCACCTGCCACCACACCCAGCTAACTTTTGTATTTTTAATAGAGACGGGTTTCACCATATTGGCCAGGCTGGTCTCGAACTCCTGACCTTGTGATCTGCCTGCCTCGGCCTCCCAAAGTGCTAGGATTACAAGTGTGAGCCACTGCGGCCGACCGTTTACTGATTTTTATAGAGTTTAAATCTACCATCTTTTCTGTTTGTCCGATGTGGTGTTTGTTTGTTTTGTTTTTTTAAAATGGACTGTCACTCTGTCATCTAGGCTGGAGTGCAGTGGTGCAATCTCGACTCACTGCAACCTTTGCCTCCTGGGTTCAAGCAGTTTTCCTATCTCGGCCTCCCAAGTAGCTGGGATTACAGGTGCCTGCCACCATGCCTGGCTAATTTTTTTCATTTGTTTGTTTGAGACGGAGTCTTGCACTGTCACCTGGGCTGGAGTGCAGTGGCGTGATCTTGGCTCACTGCAATCTCCGCCTCCTGGGTTCAAGCTATTCTCCTGCCTCAGCCTCCCATGTAGCTGGGATTACAGGTGCCCATTACCACTCCGAGCTAATGTTTTGTATTTTTAGTAGAGACAGGGTTTCACTATGTTGGCCAGGCTGGTCTCAAATTCCTTATCTCATGATCTGCCCGCCTCGGCCTCCCAAAGTGCTGGGATTACAGGCGTGAGCCACCGTGCCTGGCCTAATTTTTGTATTTTTAGCAGAGACGGGGTTTCACCACGTTGGCCAAGCTGGTCTCGAATTCCTGACCGCAAGTGATCCCCCGTCTCGGCCTCCAAAAGTGCTGGGATTACAGGAGTGAGCCACACCATGCCTGGCCTGGATTGAGAATTTTTTGGTGTTTCATTTTTAGCTTCTTTCTTGGCTCATTAGCACTTTGTTATTTTAGTGGCTGCTTTAGTGTTTATTGAATTCAACTTGTGAAACTTGGTCTTTAATATTATTCCACTTCACCTACATTATAAGAACCTTACAGCAGTGCACTTCATTTTCCTCTCAATCTTTGTGCTTTGTCATACACTTCACTTGTACCTATGTTGTAAACTTCACAATACATTATTATTTTTCATTTAAGTAGTCAATTTTTTTTTTTTTTGAGGCGGAGTCTCGCTCTGTCGCCCAGGCTGGAGTGCAGTGGCGCGATCTCGGCTCACTGCAAGCTCCGCCTCCCGGGTTCCCACCATTCTCCTGCCTCAGCCTCCCGAGTAGCTGGGACTACAGGCGCCGCCACCACGCCCGGCTAATTTTTTTGTATTTTTAGTGGAGACGGGGTTTCATTGTGTTAGCCAGGATGGTCTCGATCTCCTGACCTCGTGATCCGCCCGTCTCGGCCTCCCAAAGTGCTGGGATTACAGGCTTGAGCCACCGCGCCCGGCCGTAGTCAATTTTTTTAAAACAATTTTTTGAGATGGAGTCTCACTCTGTTGCCCAGGCTAGAGTGCAGTGGTGCAATCTCGGCTTACTGCAGCCTCTGCCTCCTGGGTTCAAGTGATTCTCATGCCTCAGCCTCCTGAGTAGCTGGGATTACAGGTGCACGCCGTCATGCCTGGCTGATTTTTGTATTATTAGTAGGGATGGGGTTTTGCCATGTTGGCCAGGCAGGTCTCAAACTCCTGAGCTCAAGTGATCCGCCTGTCTTGGCTTCCCAAAGTGCTGGGATTACAGGCATGAGCCACCGTGCCTGGCCTAAAAAGATTTTAAAAGTAAGAAAAAATATCTTTTACTTTATGTATTTTCCATTTCTGGTGTTCTTTATTGCCTATGAGCAGTTCCAGATTCTCATCTGCCAGATTTTCTTTATTTTTTCTCATCAGTTCAGATTTTCTTTCTGCCAGAGGACTTCCTTTAATGTGTTTCTTGCAGTGTAGGTCTGCTGGTGATATCTTTAAGCTTTTGTGTGTTTGAAAAAGTACTTCCTCTTGTTTTTAGAAAGATATTTTCCTTTGATACAGAATTCTAGGTTGACAGGTTTTTTTTTCTCTTTGTGTACTTTAAACATGTTGCTCCACTGTCTCTAACTTGCATTATTTCTCCTGTGAAATCTGTTGTTATTTTAATCTTTATTCTTCAGTGAGCATTTTATCTTTTTTGCCTTTTTTGGTTAATTTTTAAGATTTTCTTTTTATCACTGCTTTTCAGCAATGTGTTTATTATATACTTTGTTGTAGTTTGCTTCATATTTCTTGTGTTTGAATTCTCTTGAGCTTCTTGGATAATATTTAAGTATTCAGCTATTATTTGTTGAAATATTTTTCTTTCTTTTTTTTTTTTTTTTTTTTTTTTTTGAGACGGAGTCTCGCTCTGTCGCCCAGGCTGGAGTGCAGTGGCGCGATCTTGGCTCACTGCAAGCTCCGCCTCCCGGGTTCAGGCCATTCTCCTGCCTCAGCCTCCCGAGTAGCTGGGACTACAGGCGCCCACAACCGCGCCCGGCTAATTTTTTTTTTGTATTTTTAGTAGAGACGGGTTTCACCGTGGTCTCGATCTCCTGACCTTGTGATCCGCCCGCCTCGGCCTCCCAAAGTGCTGGGATTACAGGCGTGAGCCACCACGCCCGGCCGAAATATTTTTCTTTTGTACTTCCCCACCGCATATGGAGTCTGTAATTACATGTATATTTAGCTGCTTGAAGTAGTCATTCGCTCACTGACGCACTGTTTGTGTTTTTAGTCATTTTATTCTCTTTGTTTTGGGTAGTTTCTACTGATGTATCTTCATTTCACTAGTCTTTATCTTTCCCGTGTTAAATCTGCTGTTACTGTCATCCAGAATTCTACCTTTTATCTTTAAAAATTCAGTTTGTTTTTTTTTTTTCTTTTTTTTTTTTTTTTGAGACAGAGTCTCGTTCTGTCACCCAGGCTGGAGTGCAGTGGCATGATCTTGGCTCACTGCAACCTCCGCCTCCCAGGTTCAAGCGATTCTCCTGCCACAGCCTCTCAAGTAGCTGGGATTACAGATGTGCACCGCCATGTCCGGCTAGTTTTTGTACTTTTAGTAGAGACAGGGTTTCACCATGTTTGCCAGGCTGGTCTTGAACCCCTGACCTCAGGTGATCCACCTGCCTCAGCCTCCCAGAGTGCTGGGATTATAGGCGTGAGCAACGGCGTCTGGTTTGTTTCTTAAAAACATCTTACATTTCTCTGCTTAACATGCTCAATGTTGAACACGTGAAATATAATAACTGTCTTCATAATCTCTTCTGATTTCATCTCTGTATCATTTTTGGGTCTGTTTTTATGTCTTCTATTTTTCTTGTCATTATGGGTCAGATTTTCCCGGTTCTTTATAATCCTAATACATTCTGTTTAGATGAAAGACATTGTGAATTTTACTTTGGGTTGTGGATATTTTTGTATTCATGTCGGTATTTTTGAGCTTTGTTCTGGAGTGCAAATGAGTTAGCTGGAAACTAATTCTTTTGAGGCTTGCTTTTTAGCTTTGTTAGGTAGGGCTTATCCTTTGTGTGTTTATTTTTGTAAGGGTATACAGATATACATGTTTTCTCATTTCCCTCCTTATTTATTCTTATTTAATGCTATAACAATCTTTTTCCTTATATTCCTAACATTCTTAGTTAGGGAGTAATTACCTCTTGCTGAATTGTTGCATTAGCTTCTTAATTGGCACTCTAGTTCCCAGACTTTTTCTGTCTCTAATGCAGTGTACAAACTACTGTCAGAATAATTCTAAAGCACAATTCTGATATTGTCACTGCATTACTTTTCAGTGCCTACACCATAGGATTCACTTAAATTATTCCCCTAATGGTAATATAAAAAACATTTTTGAGCTCAAACTCTCATTCTCTCTCTGTATACATATTTGTTTATACATAAGGTCACATACTACATATGTAAGTTAGCATTTTTTATGTGTTCATTTTGAAATAACTCTAAACAGTAGTGTCCAATCTTTTGGCTTCCCTGAGCCACATTAGAAGAATTGTCTTGGGCCACACGTAAAATACACTAATGATAGCTGATGAGCTAAAAATTAAAAATCGCAAAAAAGAAAAAAAAAGAAAAAAGAAAACAACCAAAAAAACACGCAGTGGCTTTTTTTTTTTTTTTTTTTTTCTGTATTTTTCTTTTTCCCGAGATGAAGTCGTGCTCTGTAGCCCAGGCTGGAGTGCAGTGGCGTGATCTTGGCTCACTGCAACCTCCACCTCCCAGGTTCAAGCAGTTGTCCTGCCTCAGCCTCCCAAGTAGCTGGGATTAAAGATGTGAGCCACCATACCTGGCTATTTTTCTTTTTTTTTTTGTATTTTTAGTAGAGACAGGATTTCATCATATTGGCCAGGCTGGTCTCGAACTCCTGACCTTGTAATCCACCTGCCTTGGCCTCCCAAACTGCTGGGATTACAGGTGTGAGCCACCGATCCTGGCCTTTTTTTTTTTTTTTTTTGAGATGGAGTCTCACTTTGTCACCCAGACTGGAGTGCAGTGGCACGATCTCGGCTCACTGCAACCACCACCTCCCAGGTTAAAGCAATTCTCCTGCCTCAGCCTCCCAAGTAGCTGGAATTACAGGTGCACGCCACCACTCCCAGCTAATTTTTTGTATTTTTAGTAGAGATAGGTTTCATCATATTGGCCAGGCTGGTCTCGAACTCCTGACCTCAAGTGATCCACCTGCCTGGGCCTTCCAAATGCTGCTGGGATTGCAGGCGTGAGTCACCGTGGCAAGCCAATTGTGTTTTAAGAAAAGTTTGTGAATTAGTGTTGGGCCGCATTCAAAGTTTACAAATTTGTGTTGGGCCGCATTGAAAGCTGTCCTGGGCTGTGTGCGACCTGCTGGCCACAGGTTGGGCAAGCTTGCTCTGAGACGTAAGTTTAAAAGTATAGGCCAAGTGCCTTGGCTCACGCCTATAATGTCTTTGCATTTCATCAGTTTTTCCACTGTTATTTTTCTGTTACAGTACACAATCGGAATACCACATTGCATTTAGTTGTCATGTTTCCTTAGATGTGAAACAAATTTACCAATTGTAGTATAGTATTTATGTATAGATCGGTTCGTTTGTAGCCTTATAGTATCTAATCAAAACACCGTTATAAAGTTATTGTTATGTATCGTTTTGGCTGTGGTTTCTTTCCTTAGAAAAATACATTTAAAATTCATTCATGTTGTTACATGAATCAATAGGTTGTTTCTCTTTTAAAAATTGAGATGAAATTCACATAACAAAATTAACTATTTTATTTTATTCTTTATTTTATGTATATTTTCTGAGACGGAGTCCCACTCTGTCACCCAGGCTGGAGTGCAGTGACGTGATCTCGGCTCACTGCAACATCTGCCTCCTGGGTTCAAGCGATTCTCAGCCTTAACCATTTTAAAGTGCTCAGTTAAGTGGCATTCAGTACATTCACAGTGTTGGGTAACCACCATATCTATCTGGTTCCAAAATATTGTTTTTACTCTAAAAGAAAACCCTGTATTTATTAAGCATTTTTCTCTCTGCCCTTTTCCCTTCACTAGCTTCTGGCAAACACTAGTCTGCTCTGTTTCTGTGGATTTACCTGTTCTGGATATTTTATACAAATGGAATCATAGTGTATGTAGCCATTTGTGGCTGATTTTGTTTTATTAAGATACTTTTGCTGGATTAAGAATAAAGGTTGGGCTTGGGGTGGTGGCTTGTGCCTATAATCCCAGCACTTTGGGAGGCTGAGTCGGCCCAGCCTGGCCAACATAGTGAAATCCCATCTTTACTAAAAATGCAAAAATTAGTCGGGCATGGTGGCAGGCACCTGTAATCCCAGCTACTTGGGAGGCTGAGGCAGGAGAATTGCTTGAACCTGGGAAGCAGAGGTTACAGTTAGCCAAGATCGTGCCACTGCAGTCTAGCCTGGGTGACAAGAGCGAGACTAGTTGCAAAAAAAAAAAAAAAGAATACGTAGTTGACAGGTTTTTTTCTCTCAGTACTTTAAAGATGATATGCCACTGTCTTGTCACTCACCTTGTTTCTAACAAGAAATCTGCTATCTTTGTTCTGTATTTTGCATGCTTTTTTTTCCTTGCTGTTTTTATTATTTTCTCTTTATTACTGGTTTTGAGCATTGGATTATGATATGCCAGTATGGTTTTTCTTGTGTTTATTGTGCTTGTGGTTCATTGATGTTCTTGGATATGTCGGTTTATAGTTTTCTTCAGGTTTCAGATTTTTTTTTTTTTGCCATTTTTTCAAATTACTTTCCATCTGATTTCTCCAGATATCTTTATCCAAACATTAAGCTGCTTGAAGTTGCCCCATAGCTTACTGATAGTTTTTGTTTTTTTTTTAACCTGTGTTTTATTTGAAATATTCTATTTCTGTGCCTTTGAATTTACTTTCTTTTGCAGTATGTAATCTGAAATTAGTCACATTTAGCATTTAAAAAAAAAATTTCACATATTTTACTTTTTTTTTTTTTTTTTTAAGACCAAGTCTCTGTTGCCCGGGCTGGGGTGCAGTGGCGCAATTTCAGCTCACTACAACCTCCATCCCCTGGTTTCAAACGGTCCTCCCGCCTCAGCCTCCCGAGTAGCTGGGACTACAGGCATCCGCCACTATGCGTGGCTCATTTTTGTATTTGTAGTAGAGACGGGGTTTCGCTATGTTGGCCAGGCTGGTCTTGAACTCCTGACCTCAAGTGATATGCCTGCCTCAGCCTCCCAAATTGCTGGGATTACAAGCATGAGCCACCATGCGCGCCATATTTTACCTTTTTTATCCTTAGAATTTTGATTTGGTTTTAAAAAAAAAAATCTTTCCTGTCTCTGCTTAAATTTTTGAATATATGAAATGCAGTTATAACTCTTATAATGTCCTTGTGTACTCATTCTAACATCTGTCATTTCAGGGTTGGTTACAATTGACTATTCTCTTTAGTATACTTTTTTTCCCCCTGCCTTTTGCCTGGTGATCTTTGATTGGATGTCAGACAGTGAGTTTTACCTCGTTGGGTGCTGGGGATATTTGTATTTCTACATATATTCTTTAACTTTGTCATTGGATGCAGTTAAGTCACTTGAAAACCGTTGATTCTTTTAGGTCTTGTTTGTAAGATTTGTTAGCTGGTAACAGTGTAGTAGTTGGTCTATGGCTAATTCCTCACCACTTCTGAGACAAGATTCTTCACAAATCTTGAGGGTTGTCTTGAGATTTCCAGTCTAATAGCTACTTGAGTGGGTAAGGGCAGAGTACTGTTCATAATCCTTTTGGGTGTTGTTTTCCTCTCCTTGCTGCCCATGGTCTTTCATCACACTATGGGCCAGTGAGTACTTAGCTGAGTACTTGAGAGATTTCCTCTCTAGATCGCCGCAGCCCTCTACTATGTGGTATTGTCCCATGAATTCTAGCTGCCTAAGTCCTGCACTCTCAGCTGAGCTCTGTCTCTTCAATTTTGAGTTCTGCAGCCTCCATAGGCCTTCTGCTTCTGCATGGTGCCCAGGAAACTCTCTTCAGGCACTAAGTTTGGCAATCATAGGACTCATATCTTTGGTTTCCCCTCTTTCGGGGATCACTGTCTCTCATTGCCTGCTGTGCAGCGTCTTGAAAGCTCTAGTTTGTTTCATGTTTTGTTAGTTATTTTAGTGGTTTAAGGTGAGGGTAAATTTGGTCCCTGTTGTGCTTGAAAAGTTTTTTTCAACTTTTCTTTTAGAAATAATTGTAGGCTTACTAAAAACTACAGAAATAATACAGAGTTCTGAGGTATCTTTCACCTACTTCCCCCATGATAACATTTTGCATAACCATAGTATAGTTATTAAAACTAGGAACTTGACATCGGTATAATAGTATTAACTAAACCTCATGCCTTATTTCGTATTTTCACATGAACTCTTTTGAGTTGGCATGGTTAATGTACAGTTCTATGAAGTTTTATCACATGTATAGATTTCATGTAATTATCACTACAGTCAGGTTATAGAAGTAGTCCATCATTTTAATGAAATGCCTTTGTAGTCATCATGTCCTTCCCCCATCCCCCCCACCACCAACTTTAATCTCAGCAACCACCGATTGTCTGAATTGTATCACTTTCGCTATAATTTTATCTTTCTCAGAATGTCGTAATACAGTAGTCCCCCCTTATCTGTGTTGATATGTTCTAAGACCCCCAGTGGATGCCTGAAACCAGCTGTAGTACTGAACTGTATGTGTGTGTGTGTGTTTCTTTTTTTGAGACGCAGTCTCGCTCTCGTCATCCAGACTAGGGTGCAGTGGTGTGATCTTGACTCACTGCAACCTCCGCCTCATAGGTTCAAGCGATTCTTCGGCCTCAGCCTCCTGGGTAACTGGGGTTACAGGTTCATGCTACCATGCCAGGATAATTTTTTTGTATTTTTAGTTGAGGCGGGGTTTCACCATGTTGGTCAGGCTGGTCTCGAACTCCTGACCTCAAGTGATCCACCCACATTAGCCTCCCAAAGTGCTGGGATTACAGGTGTGAATCACTGCACCTGGCCTACTATACATGTACACCTGTGATGAAATTTAATTTATAAATTAGGCACAGTAAGAGATTAACAGTAATACAAAATTATAACAATTTACTGTAATAAAAGTTATGTGAATGTGGTTTCTCTCTCAAAATACTGTAATATTTTCAGGCTGCAGTTGACCATGGGTAACTGAAAGCAAGGGTAAGTGGTGACTGCTGTAAATAGAATCATGTAATATGTTACCTTTGAGATTGGCTTTTCTTTTTTAACTCAGCAAAATGCCTTTGATATCGATCCAAGTTCTATGTATTAACAGTGTTTCTTTTTGTTGGTGAGTAGTATTCTATTCTTGGGCACACTACAGTTTACCCGTTCTTCCATTGAAGAACATTTCCCACCCCCCCAGTTAAAAATAGAGACGGGGTCTTGCTTTGTTTTTGGTCTCCAACTCCTGGGCTCAATCTGTCCTCCTGCCTGGGCCTCCCAAAGTGCTTGGATTAGTCATGCGCCACTGTGCCTGGCCCCACTGAAGAACGTTTGAGTTGTTCCCAGTTTGGGGCTATTACAAATAAAGCTGCTGTGAACATTTGTATGCAGATTTCAGTGTGAAAATATTTTTATTTTTCTAGGATGAATACCCACCTGTGAGTGGAATTGCTGGGTCGTATGATACCTGTATACTTAACTCTGTAAGAAACGACTACATTGTTTTCCAGAGTGGTGGTAGTTTTTCATTCCCACTAACAATGTATGAGAAATCCAATTGTTCGCTTTCTTATTCGCACTTGGTATTGTCAGTATTTTTCCTTCTGTTCATTGTAATAGGTGGATAGTAGTATCTCATGCCTTAAATTTGCATTTCCGTAATGACTAATGATGTTGAATATCTTTTCATGTACTTAGGTTCCATTTGAATATTCTCTTTGGTGTAGTTTATGTTCAACTCTTTTCTATTTTCAAATTGGATTTTTTCTTGTTGTTGAGTGTTCTAGGATACAAGTTATTTGTTGGATATGTGATTTGCAAATATTTTCTCCTAATCTTTTAGTTTTCTTAAGAGTGTGTTTCATAGAGCAAAAGGTTTGAATTCTTATGAAGTCTAATTTATCTATTTTTAAATTTTATAGTTTTTTTTTTTTTTTTTTTTTTTTTTGGTGTCGTATCTAAGCACTCTGGCTAACAAAATTTTCTCCTATGTTTTTTTTCCTAAAAGTTGTATGCTTTACATTTAAGTCTGTGATCACATTTGAATTAATTTTTAAATTAAGCATAAGGTTTTATCAATGTTCATTTTCCTTTTTGGGGGCCAATTATTCCAAAACCATTTGCTTAAAATGATTATTCTTTCTCTATTAAATTGCTTTCTCACCTCTAGCAAAAGTCAGTTGGCCATATTTTGTGAAAAGTTCTGTTCCTACACACACTGTTCTGGCTCACTGACCTATACATCTATTCCTCTGTCAATACTGTACTGTCTTGATTTCTGTAATGTAGCTGTATAGTAAGTCCTAAAATCAGGTAGTGTTATTCCTCCACCTTCATTTTTCTTTTTCAGAGTTGTTTCAGCTATTCTGGTTTCTTTGTCTTTACATGGAAATTTTATTTATTTATTTATTATTTATTTTCTTGAGACGGCCTCAGTCTGTTGCCCGGGCTGGGGTATGGTGGTGTGATCATAATTCACTGCTGCCTCGAATTCCTGAGCTCGAGGGATCCTCCTGCCTCAGGCTTCCAGGTAGCTGGGACTACAGATGTACACCACCACTCCCAGCTAATTTTTACATTTTTTGTAGTGCTGGGGTGTCACCCTGTTGCCCAGGTTGGTCTCAAACACCTGGGCTCAAGTGGTCTTTCTGCTCAGCCTCCCAAAGTGTGGGATTAAAGGCATGAGCCACCACAGTTGGCTGTGTATAAATTTTAGAATCGTATTATCTACAATAAATTTTGGTGGAGTTTCAATAGTAAATGCATGAAACCCATTGGTTAGTTTGGGGAGAAGTGAATCTTGGCCATGTTGTCTTCCAGTTCATGGATATAATATGTTTTTTACATTAATTTAGGTTGTCTTTTTAAATGTACATAATTGTTGATATTTATGGGGTGCATGTGATATTTTTATACAGGCATTTAGTGTATAATGATCAAAGCAAGGTATTTAGGATATACATTACCTCAAATATTTATCACTTCTTTATGCTGGGAACTTTTCAACTCTTCCCTTCTAGGTATTTTGAAATATACAACAAATTATTGTTAACTACAGTCACTATACTGTGCTGTTGAACGCTGGAACTAATTTCTTCTGTCTAACTGTATGTTTGTACCCATTGACCAACTCCTCTTTATCTCCCTGCACGCTTCCCAGCTCTGGTAACCATCATTTTACTCTCTACCTCCATGAGATCAACTCTTTTAGCTCCCACATAGGAGTGACAACATGTAATATTTATCTTTCTGTGCCTCTTTCTTTACTTAATGTATTTAGGTCGTCTTTGATGTTTTTTATCAGCATTTCATAGGTTTTAGCATGCATATTTTGTGCAGTTTTGTTAGATATATACCTAGTTTTTTTTTTTGTAAACTATTATAAATGAAATTGTGCTTTTAATTTTTGTTTCTAATTGTTGATTGCTAATATATAGATATTATTGATATTCGTGTGTTGATCTATATTGTGTGACCTTTATAAACTCACTTATTAGTTCTACAAGTTTTTCTTCTAGAATCTTTAGGATTTTATCTGTTAGACCATCATATCATCTGTGAATAGGGCCTGTTTAATATGTTCCTTTCTGATATGTGTACATTTTATTTCCTTTTCTTGCCTGGGACTTGTTTGCTGTGTCGAATATGAGTGCTTAGTGTGGACATCCTTGCCTTATTCCCAGTTTCAGATAGAAAACCTTTAGTCTTTCACCACTAGTATGATGTTAGTTATAGATATTTTATAGATGGTCTTTATCAAGTTGAGGACATTTTCTTCTATTCCTGGTTTACTGAGAGTTTTTATCATGAATGTATGTGTTGAATGTTTTCAAAGTTTCTGCATTGATATAAATAATTATGCTTTCTTTTCACATCTCATTGTTTTAGTTTGCATTTCCCTGATGATGAATTCCTTTTCATATGCTTGCTGACCATTTTATCATCTTCCTGTGTGAATTTTCTATTAGTTTTGCCCATTTAAAAAATAATTTTTATTTTGTAGCAATTTTAAGCTTTCATAAAGTTCCAAGTACAGTACAAAGAACTTTATTTTTTCCTGACCCATTTTAGAGCCCAATTGCTCCTTAATATTTTTATTTATTTATTGAGACAGGGTCTGTCACTCTATCGTACAGGCTGGAGTGCAGTGGTAGAATCATAGCTCACTCCAGGGCATAAGCGATCCTCCTGCCTCAGACTCCTGAGTAGCTGGGATTACAAGTGTGTGCCACCATGCCTGGTTAATTTTTTTTAATTTTAATTTTTTGAACTTCTGGGCTCAAGTGATCCTTTTGCCTTAGCCTCCCAAAGTGGTGGGATTACAGGTGTGCACCATCGTGCCTGGCCCTACCCTTAATACTTTAGTATTAATACTTTAGTGTATTTGCCTTAAAGTTAATGACATTCTCCTTGCTACATGTCCACAATACGTTCGTAAAATTTAGAAAATTACATTGAGTCATTATTACCATCTAATCTTCAGATTTCATTAAAGTTTAGCTAATTGTCCACGTAATGCCCTTTTTGTTTAAAGGGTCTAGGTCAGAATTATGTGTTGCATGGAGTTGTCATATGTCTTTGGTATCCTTCATTATAGAACAGTTCTTTCATCTTTCTTTGATATTCGTGACCTTGACTCTTTTGAAGACTACAGATCAGTTATTTTGTGGAATCTTTTTCAGTTTGAGTTTTTTCGTAATTGGATTCAGGTTTTGCATCTTTGTCAGGTATAGCAGAGAAGTGATGCTAGGTTCTTGGTGCGTCCTGTCAGGTAGCTCTTTATTTCAGTTTGTCCTATTATTGATTATCTCTTTGATCACTTGGTTAAGGTAGCGTCTGCCATCCTTCATCACTATAAAGCTCCTTTTTACCCCCCTCCCCCCTTTTTTTTTTGAGATGGAGTTTTGCTCCTGTTGCCCAGGCTGGAGTGCAATGTCTCAAAAAAAATTAATAATATTATATACAGTCATATTTAGAAGCTAAGATCTAGTTTCTAGGTATGTTTGCTGCTATTGGAGTGTTGGTGATCCCAGTTCCTTTCAGTGGGAAGGGGCTAAGGAATATATGAGTATATTTACATACATACACATATGTTCACTCAATCTATATTTATATCCAGCTTTATCTAAATATGTTGAAAACTATGAGCTTACCCCAATAATACAAGTTCTAATGCAGTCATTCTAGTTTTTTCCCTTTCCATAGTTGTAAGTCCTTTTTCCAACAATAAGAAATCTGGGCTGGGTGCAGTGGCTCATACCTGTAATCCCAGCACTTTGGGAGGCTGAGGCGGGTGGATTGCTTGAACACATGAGTTCAAGATCAGCCTGGGCAACGTGGCAAACATCATCTATACGGAAAAAAAAAAAAAAAAAGTTAGCCAGGTGTGGTGGCACATGCCTGTAGTCCCAGCTAGTTGGGAGGCTGAGGTGGGAGGATCGCTTGAGCACAGGAGGTCAAGACTACAGTGAGCTGAGATTGCACCACTGCACTCCAGCCAGCACTACTGAGTGAGACCCTCTCTCAAATCTGGCTTCTCTTTTTCCTGTTATCCCTAATATATTTACCTATTTATTTAATCACCCACTCCTCACTGTTGCAGCCCTTTCCTCATGCAGATGTTCTCTTTACTTCTCTTGGACTCCAACACCCTGTGGTGGGTTGACTCCTCTCATCCCATGGATGAGTTCACTCACTTAAGCTCTGACCAGTCCCATCAGGGTGTTCTCCCATATACATGCCCTCCTCAACCCACTTGGGCTTCAGTACCCTATCCTTTGTCATTCCCTGTTTGGGCATTTCACTCTTCTTTTTTTTTTTTTTTTTTTTTGAGACGGAGTCTGGCTCTGTTGCCCAGGCTGGAGTGCAGTGGCCGGATCTCAGCTCACTGCAAGCCCCGCCTCCTGGGTTCACGCCATTCTCCTGCCTCAGCCTCCCGAGTAGCTGGGAGTACAGGCGCCCGCCACCTCGCCCGGCTAATTTTTTTTGTATTTTTAGTAGAGACGGGGTTTCACTGTGTTAGCCAGGATGGTCTCGATCTCCTGACCTCGTGATCCGCCCGTCTCGGCCTCCCAAAGTGCTGGGATTACAGGCTTGAGCCACCGCGCCCGGCCCATTTCACTCTTCTTGATGTCAGACTCCCACGTCATACCACACTCAGATACACACAGATACCTTCTGTGTTTCACTCAGCCTCTGACTCTCTTGTCTACCTAGCCTCAGGCCCCCACTTTTGTATAAATGCCTACCTTGCTGTGTACCACTTAAAGGAAGGGAAGGCTAGTTTAGGGGAAGAGAATGGCAGCTCTTCCCATTTAAAAAGATTGGTTTGTCTTTTTGTTTTGGTTTATATAATTAAAATATATAGGCTGAGTGTGGTGGCTCATACGTGTAATCCCAGCGCTTTGGGAGGCTGAGGCAGGTGGATCACTTTGGTTTAGGAGTTTGAAATCAGCCTGGTCAACATGGTAAAACCCCGTCTCTACTAAAAATACAGAAAAATTAGCTGGGTGTGGTAGAGGGCACCTGTAATTCCAGCTACTTAGGAGGCTGAGGCACAAGAATTGCTTAAATCTGGGAGGTGGAGGTTGCAGTGAGCTGAGATCGTGCGACTGCTCTCCAACCTGGGCAACAGGCTAGACTCCATCTCAGGGAAAAAAAAAAAAAAAAAGAATTGAAATTCTCTCTCTCTCTCTCTCTCTCTCTCTCTCTCTCTCTCTCTCTCTCGATACATAGTGTATCCTGAGTATGTGTATTGCAAATATTTTCTCCCAGTCTGTGGCCTTTTATTTCTTTTCTTTTTTTTTTTTTTTGAGACAGGGTCTTGTTCTGTCACCCAGGCTGGAGTGCAGTGGCGCAATCACAGCTCACTGCAGTCTCAACTTCCTGGGCTCAAAGTAATCCTCCCACCTCAGTCTCTTGACTATAGACATGTGCCACCACTCCTGGCTATTTTTATCTATTTTTTGTAGAGATGAGGTCTCACTGTGTTTCCTAGGCTGGTCTCGAACTCCTAGGCTCAAGTGATCGTCCCACCTCAGCATCCCAAAGTGCTGCTGAGCCACCATGCCTGGCCTGGCATGCCTTTGCATTTTTATTAAAGTGTCTTTTGATTAGAAGTTTTTTATTTTGAGGAAGTCTGTTTTATCCACATTAAAACAATGTGTTTTTAGAAATTTTTGCCTATTAATAGTAGCACAAAAATATTTTTTGCCTTCATATTTTTGGCTCTTAGGTGTGCGATTTATGTCAAATTATTTTTTGTTTTTGAGAGGGAGTCTCGCTCTGTCACCCAGACTGGAGTGCAGCGTCACGATCTCAGCTGACTGTAACCTCCATCTCCCAGGTTCAAGCGATTCTCCTACCTCAGCCTTATGAGTAGCTGGGATTATAAGCACTTGCCACCATGCCTGACTAATTTTTCTATTTTTAGTAGAGACGGGGTTTCACCATGTTTGCCATCCTGGTCTTGAACTCCTGACCTCAGGTGATCCGCCCACCTCAGCCTCCCAAAGTTGCTGGGATTACAGGCTTGAGTCACCATGCCTGGCCTAAAATTAATTTCTATATATGATTTGAGGTATACATTCAGGTTTGCATTTTTACGTGTTTATCTTGTTTCAGCTTTATTTGTTGAAATGATGTTCCCCTCTTTAAATTGAATAGCTTTGGTGCCTTTGTCAAAAATCAATTGAGTCCATACATAAGGATATGTTTTTGTACTCTGTTCTGTTCCATTAATCTATTTATTTTTATACCAATATTTTACTCTCCTGATTTTAGTAAGTCATGAAATTGGATAGTGTTAGTAGTGTGAATCCTCTGTTCTTCTTTCATAAAATTGCTTGGACTGCTTTTGGTTCCTTGCATTTATTTTTCTTTCTTTCTTTTTTAGAGACAAGGTCTTTCTCTGTCGAGAGGCTGTAGTGCCGTGGCGCAGTCCTAGCTTACTGCATCCCAAAACTTCTGGCTCAAGCCATCCTCCTCCCTCAAGTTCCCAAGGCGCTGGGATTATGTGTGTGAGCCACCATGCCCAGCCTTTTTTGCATTTTCGTATAAATTTTAGAATCAACTTGTCAATTTTTACCAATTAAAAGAATTGGGATTTTGATTGGGGTTATGTTGACTTTGTAGTCTTAACTTCTCAGCAGCATTGATTTTTTTCAATCCATGAACATGGTATAATCTCCAGTTATTATCATCTTTAATTTTTCTTAGTGTTTTACAGTTTCCAGTGAGGTCTTGCATGCCTTAACATTTTTTTCTCAAGTATTTTTATTTTTTAAATTTTTATTTTTTTTATTTTTTATTTATTTTTTTTTTTGAGACGGAGTCTCGCTCTGTCACCCGGGCTGGAGTGCAGTGGCCAGATCTCAGCTCACTGCAAGCTCCGCCTCCCGGGTTTACGCCATTCTCCTGCCTCAGCCTCCCGAGTAGCTGGGACTACAGGTGCCCGCCAACTCACCCGGCTAGTTTTTTTGTATTTTTTAGTAGAGACGGGGTTTCACCGTGTTACCAGGATGGTCTCGATCTCCTGACCTCATGATCCACCCGTCTCGGCCTCCCAAAGTGCTGGGATTATAGGCATGAGCCACCATGCCCAGCCTCAAGTATTTTTGTTTTCGATGCTATTGTAAATGTAATTTGTTTCAAAATTTTGTTTCCCAGTTTTTTGCCCTAGCAGGTATAGAGTTAATTTTGTAATAACTTGTAATTTTGACATAATTTCAGACACGATTATATTTGCTTTATAATTCTATCTACATGTTATTTTTTTCATGTACTAAAGTGCAGATATAATGCCCCCTAACCTCTAAATAGTTATTAACAACAAGTACATTCTCTTTCATAACCACATTGCAATTTTCAGTGTCAGAAAATTAATGTTGATATGGTACTGCTTGCTGTCTAATGTGCATACTTTGAGCTGGGCTTGGTGGTATACACCTATAGTTCTAGCTACTCAGGCGGCTGAGGTGGGAGGATCGCTTGAGCCTAGGAGTTCAGGGCTGCAGTATGTCATGATCACTCTGTGAATAGCCACTGTACTCCAACCTGGGCAACAATAGTGAGATCCCCATCTTTTAAAAAAAATCGGCATATTTTACTGAAATTTTACCTATTGTTTTCTAATGCTACTTATAAAGCAAAATTCTGTTTGAGGATCTCATCCTTGATCACATGGTACATTCGTTTGTCAAATCTCCTTTCCTTTAATCTGAAAAAGTTCTCACAAACGTTGTCTTTTATGACTTAATTTTTTTTTTAAAGTACAGACCATTTATTTTGTGTTAATAGTAAGTTCTCCAATATGGATTTGTCTTGATGCTTTTCATTATTAAAGTAATGTTTTTGACAGGAACCTCAGCATGTCCTCCTCAGTACATTTTATCAGGAGACCCATGGTACTTGTTTGTCTGATTTCTGATAATGAAAACTTCAATCACTTGGTTAAGGTGGTGTCTGCCTTATTTCTCTCCTGTAAATAGTACCTTGTAGAGAGATACAGTAGTCCCCTTTATCTGCTGGGGATGTTTCAAGACCAGTGGGTGCCTGAAATTACAGATAGTCCCAAGCCCCATATATACACTGTTTTTTTTCCTATGGGTACGTACCTATGAAACATTTTATTTTATTATCCCTTTATTTAGTTTTTAGAAATAGGGCCTTACTCTGTTGCCCAGCTTGGGCCCGAGCTCCTGGCCTCAAGTGATCCTCCTCCGTTGGTCTCCCAAAGTGTTGGGATTACGGGTGTGAGCCACTGTGCCCAGCCCCACAGGTTTAATTTATAAATTAGGCACAGTAAAAGATTAACAACAAGAATAAAATATAACAATTGCAACAATATACTGTAATCAAAGTTATGTGGATATGGTCCTTCTTTCTGTTTCAAAATACTGTAATATTTTTGTACTGCTGTTGACCACAGGTTATTGAAACTGTGGAAAGTGAAATTTTGGGTGGGGGGGCTTACTGTACTTTGAGACTATATGAATACTCTCACATACTTTCATTCAGTGGTTTTAGCATCCACTGATGAAGGATTCCTACCTAAAAGAGTTAGTACTCTGAGGCTGGGTGCAGTGGCTCATGCCTGTAATCCCAGCACTTTGGGAGACTGAGGTGGGCAGATCATTTGAGGTCAGGAGTTTGACACCAGCCTGGCCAACATGGTGAAACCCTGTCTCTACTAAAAATACAAAAAAATTAGCCGGACGTGGTGGTGCACGCCTGTAATCCCAGCTACTGGGGGAGACTGAGGCAGGAGAATCGCTTGAACCCCGGAGATGGAGGTTGCAGTGAGCTGAATCCTGCCACTGCACTCCAGCCTGGGCAACAGAACAAAACTCTGTCTGAAAAAAAAAAAAAAAATTAGTACTCTGAGAGTTGTCAAGTGGTGATTTTTTTTTTTTAAGTTCCGCCATTTATCTGACATCTATTAGTTGTGACTCTTCAGTAAAGGAGAGCTTTAATTTCTCCCCCTATTCATTGTGAGTTTATGGTTTCTTTTTTTTTTTTTTTGAGACGGAGTCTCATGTACTTTGTTGCCCAGGCTGGAATGTAGTGGCACAATCTTGGCGGCACTGCAACCTCTGTCTCCCGGGTTCAAGTGATTCATCTTCCTCAGCTTCCCGAGTAGCTGGGATTACAGGCGCCTGCCACCATGCCCGGCTAATTTTTGTCTTTTTAGTAGAGATGGGGTTTCACCATGTTGGCCAGGCTGGTCTCCAACTCCTGGCCTCAAACGATCCACCCGCCTTGGCCTCCCAAAGTGCTAGGATTACAGGCGTGAGCCACAGTGCCCGGCCATGGATTCTTCTTCTTTTTTTTTAATATGAAGACTCACTTTGTTGCCCAGGCTGGAATACAGTGATGCGATCTTGGCTCACTGCAGCCTCTGCCGCCTGGGTTGATCTTGCCTCAGCCTCACGAGTAGCTGGGATTATAGGTTTGTGCCACCACACCTGGCTAATTTTTATAATTTTAGTGGAGATGGGGTTTCACCATGTTGGCCAGGCTGGTCTCGAACTCCTGACCTCAAGTTATCCACCGGCTTTTGCCTCCCAAAGTGCTGAGATTGTAGGCATGAGCCATCATGCCCAGCCCTACCCATGGATTCTTATTTTATTATTGAGTTGTAATCTTACTATCATTTTTAATGTACAAATTGTCTCTGATTTGGCCAGTGGAATTGCATGTACTCCAGCTTTTGTGTCCTTTTAATGTGTCCTCCTCATTCCTGAACACTTCTTTACTTACCTGCTTTCTGACCCAGCAAGATATTCTGGGCTTAACTTGTATTTTCCCAGTCCCACTTCTGAAATTATCCATTTTCCTGGGGAGCTCTGGTTTCTTTTAGCTGAGAATGGTATGCATGTATACATCTATACCTGTTTCTCTATTTGTCTGTCTGTAGGTAAATATAGTATTCATACTAATACCTTGAAGTCAATCTCTTACTGGGAGTTTCATTCTAACTTTACCCTTCTATATATGTGTCTTGCTACTCCAACACTGAGCAATCTGGCTTCTGTTATGTACTTTGTATCTACCTACTTGCTCAGTTTTAGTACAAACACTTAGTAGTTTTATAATTGTTAACCCATTCCACTGTGGAAAAACAAATCTAACTAGAACTCAGTATTTGTTTATAGTTCATTTAGGTTTTTAGCCTAAGGATATGTAGTCAAAATACTTGAAGAATTACTTGGGTTAGATCTATCCTTGTGCCCCTTCAGTGTGGTTATGTTATTCACTTTAAGTATATGTCAGTAAAAATTTTAAATGTATCACAACCACTTCCTCTTTTCAGTGCTGTGGGAAAACAAGCACTGTTGCATTACCCTTAAGAAAAGAAATAATTTTTTTTTGAAACAGGTCTCACTCTGTCTCCCAGGCTGGAGGGCAGTGGTGGCATCATAACTCACATCAGCCTCCCAAGTAGCTGGGACTACAGCTATATGCATCATGTCCGGCTAATTTTTTTTTTTTTTTTCCAGGCATGGGGGTCTCACTATGTTGCCTAGGCTTATCTTGAACTCCTGGGCTCAAGGGATCCTCCAGCCTTGGCCTTCCAAAGTGCTGGGATTACAGGCATGAGCCACTGTCCCCAGGTCAAGAAACAAGTTGATACTTTTTTTTTGTTGGGGAATTTGATACTATTAGTAAAATTATGTTTGCATCTACCTTTTGACACATTGTTTCCATTTGGTTATTCAAGGCAGTAGTATTTGTAGTTGCAGAATATTAAAACCTATCTAAATGCTGGTGGTACATGAGGGAGTGATTATATAAACTTTGATACATCAACATCTTGGAGTATCATGCAGCTAAGAATAAAATGAGGAAGTTTTCTATGAAACCATAGAGTGATTTCCAGAATATATTGTTAAATGAAAAATTGAAGTGCAAAATACTCTCTGAGGCATGCAGATATTTTTGTTGTTGTTGTTTAAGGATGAAGTAGAAATAAAATAGATGTGTATATTATCATTTGTACAAAAAGAAACAAGAAGAATAAACCAGAAACAATGAGGTTGGTTAGGGGACTAGTAGGAATGGAATGGAGAGTTGGAGGGGGATGAAAACGGAAGGGATGGGGGGGAGCAGTGTCACTTACTCTGAGTATAACGTTTTATATAGTTTTGATTTGTAACCATGTTATATTTCACATAATTCAATATGTAGATAAAATAACAAAGATGAGAAATAAAAACAAAATGGGTTACAAACAAAAGATGAAACCCAGTGCTGTTAACGGCTATACAATTCTTGATGTGTTCAACATATCGATTGCATTCTTCTTTCTGAATGTTTGGTCCTGGAGCCATCTTTTTTCCTGCTCTCTGCATGGACAGTTTGTGATGTAAGGTGGCCAGCTATCCTGGTTTGCCCAGGATTGAGGGATTTCCCGGGGTGTAGGACATCAGTGCTAAAAATGGAAGCTCCTGGGCAAACTGGGGCCTGTTGGTTACTCTTTTGACATGCATGTGGCTGTTTTCCTCAGACTTTCCTTTTATGTACCTCGGGAATTCTCTTCACTTTCTCCTGTGTTATGTCCTGCCTTTCCTAGATCTCACACAAATCTCATTTATTGTTACTCCTTTAGTTGTGTGTGCATTCTCTACACAATACATTTATGTAGAGCAAGTTCACGTAGAGTTGCTTCTTGAGAACAGGTGCCTAGGAGGTAAATTGAGGCCTTACATGTCTTTATTCTGTGTTCCACACTGAATTATTGGTTGGGCTCAGAATTCCAGATGTTACTCTTACTACATTCTTCTAAGCTGCTTTTGCGAAACATGCCATTGTGATTTCTGGTTATCATGTGTTCTTTCTGACTGGAAGATTTTAGGATCTGTTTCTCTCCTGTGTTTTGAGATTTCATGATAATGCTGTGGAATGGGTCTTTTTCATTCATTATGCTGAGTATTTTGCCTTATTAAACTTGGAAACTGGAGTCTTCTCATTTTGGGAAAATTTCTTGTATTATTTCTGTCTTTCGGCTTTCTTCCTCTGGACCTTCTATTTGTTGGATGTAGGACTTTCTTAATGGAGTTTCTTTTTCTTTTTCTTTTTTTTCTTTTGATCTCTAGGAGATAATCTGTTGTTTTTGGCATCTCATTTTTAATTTCTAGCAGATTGTTCATGTTCTTTAATGTTGCTTTATTAAAAAAAAAAAATTCTGGCTAACCTGTAGTACTTGTCTGTAGTCCTGACTACTGGGGAGGCCAAGGTGGGAGAATTGCTATGTTGCCCAGGAGTTTGAGTCCAGCCTGGGCAACATAGCAAGACCCCATATCTCATTAAAGAAAAGAAAAAGCACTCTATGTTTGCTTTGGGGCTCTTTGAGAACATTTACTGTGAAATTTTATTTATCTTTGTTTCCTTTCAGTTCTCCTTCTATTTATTGTGGTTGTCTTTCACATAACAATGTGCTTAAATAGCCGGTGGTTCTTGATAGGTCACTCAACAGTGAGCAAACTGATGGATCCTGTGTTTGTGAGCAGTGTTTATTGGCTGTGATAGAGGGTGGGGACCTAGATGCTTTTAGGGGATCCTCGTGTTATCCATTTCTGAAGGTGTTTTCTCCTAGGCTGGTCACTTTTTCCAGGAGGAGAAATCCTTTCATCTCTTGCCATCTATATGAGAGTAGGCTGAGGGTTGGGGTCATAGTACTACCACTATTTGGGGCACTTTGGGAGCCAAGGTGGGGAGGGAAGGTAGTGGCGTCATAATTTTCTGGTGTTTGTTGTTGTTGTTTTGTTTTGTTTTTTGAGACGGAGCTTAGCTCTTGCTGCCCAGGCTGGAGTGCAGTGGCGCCATCTCAACTCACTGCAACTTCCACCTCCTGGGTTCAAGCAATTCTCCAGCCTCAGCCTCCCTAGTAGCTGGGATTACAGGTGCCCGCCATCACCCCTGGCTAATTTTTGTATTTTTAATAGATATGGGGTTTCGCCATGTTGGCCAGGCTGGTCTTGAACTCCTGACCTCAGGTGATCTTCCTGCCTCAGTCCCCCAAAGTGCTGGGATTACAGGTGTGAGCCGCCATGCCCGGCCTGCATCACGATTTTCTATGTGGTCTTTGACTTACTGGTCTTATTTAGAGTATGGCATCTCACTCCATCCCCCATCCCTTGAGCTGTGCCTCTGGTCTTCTATTCCAGAACTTCTCTGGTTCGATTTAATCAGAATATAAATCTGTTTTCCTTTGGAGCGGGAGAAGGGTATTGCCTTACTGTTTAGGGACAGGAAGGAGACCTGAGGGGGTCTGACTTCTTATTCAGAGTTTGAACAGTTCTCCTGTTCTCAGCCACTGCCTCTCAACTCTTGTCTGCAGTGGTTCCGGGTGCTTCCCACTTCCCTGCCTGCTCTGGGCTTTTGAAGCACTGGGTTGTTTTTTGTGGCTTTTCCCTCTGCAGCCGTAAACTTCAACTTCCTTCTTTGCTGAGTCAGTTACTTCTTATCTTCCTGCTCTCCATCTTTCAGATTTCTGTTGACATCCTTCATCTATTGCCTTTTTCCTTTCCCTTACTCTTTGTATTTATGCATGTATACTTTCACTATTCCCTTATAGCCATTCTAGTGAACCTTCAGGAGGATGCAAAGAAGTATGTGTTCATTTTGCCATGTTTATCCACAACCCCCAAATAACATTAAACAAAAGAAAACAAAATAAAAAATATTAAAAAAAGAAAGCAAAATCAAAATAAAACAAACCCCAAATAAATGGAGAGCAGCTATACCATGTTCTTAAGAAGATTCTATATCATAAAGATGTCATTTCTTCCCAATTTGATTTGTAGATGCAATGCAGTACGTTTGAAAATTGAGATATAATAGTTATATGTATTTTGGGGGTACAGGTGATATTTGGATACCTGTATGCAATGCATAGACATTTTTCTTTGTGTTAGGAACATTAAAATTCTTCTTTTCTAGTAATTTTGAAATATATAGTAAACTATTGTTTACTATAATTTTCCTGCTCTACTATTGAATATTAGAACTTATTCCTTCTATTTAACTGTTATTTTATACCCTTTAAGCAACTTCTATTTTGCCATGTTTAAATATGGAAGCTCAAGCCTTTGTACAGAGAAAGTGGGAAATGCCCTTGGCTTTTATGCCAAACTCCACCCCCTCTGTCCCCACCTGCCACCCTGGCCTGTTGCCCCTGTTCTTCCCAGTAGCAACCGCTATCATTAATTTAATATGCATCCTCCTATTCATATTGAGGTATGTGGTGTGTTTGTTTATATAGGTGTATTTTATTCTCTTTAATGTTTAATAGTGTACCATATCAGTATAGCTACATTTTATTTATCCAGTCTCCTGTTATGAATATGTACGTTTTTCACTGTTTTCTAATCTCTGTTATAAACACTGCAGAACACTCATCCTTAGTCTGCATGTACAAACGTGTGAGAATTTCTCTAAGGGACTATTCCCTTACCTTTTCATATTGTATGCTTGGGTAAAATGGAAGTGACCTGGAGGCTCTTTCTGTGGGGATTGGTGAAATGATTTCATTGCATATTCTTTGCATTTTGTAATTGTGATGAGAAAAATAGAATTATAAAACTTACAAATCTTTTTTAGAAGTTTTGAGAAACGTGGCCGGGCGCGGTGGCTCAAGCCTGTAATCCCAGCACTTTGGGAGGCCGAGATGGGCGGATCCACGAGGTCAGGAGATCGAGACCATCCTGGCTAACACAGTGAAACCCCGTCTCTACTAAAAAATACAAAAAAATAGCTGGGCGAGGTGGCAGGCGCCTGTAGTCCCAGCTACTCGGGAGGCTGAGGCAGGAGAATGGTGTAAACTCGGGAGGCGGAGCTTGCAGTGAGCTGAGATCCGGCACTGCACCCCAGCCTGGGCGACAGAGCGAGACTCCGTCTCGGGGAAAAAAAAAAAAAAAAAAGAAGTTTTGAGAAACGTGCTTTGTTATGATCATGACATCAAGTTTTATGCCTAAAAAGTCTGTATGTATTTCCTTGTGTTTAATGATGAACTCTTCAGATGCCTGATACAGATCTATAGTCCCTTATTAACAATTCTGAAATCCAAAATATTATGAGAACTGAACTTTTTCCCCCTTGACTGATTTAGTAGTAAAACCTGTCCTGTCCAAACTCATTTTGGTGTCAAAGCTCTGATGTAGATTTAGAGGGCTAGGTTAGCCTATTTTATTTCACTTGGTCTTTGTCTACATTTTATTTTTTTTTAATTAATGTGTTTGATTATGGGTTGCTGGTGGTGATAATATACAATATATGCATATATTAGCATTCTAAAGTTCAAGAAATTCTAAATTCTACAACGCATTTAGACCCAAAGATTTCAGATGAGGGATTGTGGGCCTGTGGTCACCATTAGCTAGAAACTTTACTTTCAGCTATGGGTGGCAACTTACAAGAATTTATTTCTGGTTGATAGAAATTCCTTTCTTATTATTAATAAGAACTCAGACAATTTATTTAAACTATATTCCAAGAGTGTGTTCATTTTTTAAATAACAGCTCTTCCTTTTCTTTCATTGACAGCTATAATATTGAAATTGCTTTTGATAATGCAAATGGATTTCACATTCAGTAGAACCTTTTTATGTTAAGTATTTTGTTTAAATGGTGAAGCCTTTTCTCAAGCATGCATGGAGATTGCTTTATTAGTTTTAATTCTTCTTTAGGATTTTCATGAGAAAATTAAAACGTCATTAGTGGACCATGTTAGCCACAGTTTTCCAAAGTTGCATTTTGACTTTGGATCTGTAAACTTTCTATACACTTCAATATGTATGTGTAGGTTTTAAAAAAAAAAAAAAAAAAAATTTTTCATCAATCTTTTTTTTAGGCCGGGTGTGGTGGCTCACACCTGTAATCCCAGCACTTGAGGCCCAGGAGGGTGGATTGCTTGTGCTCAGGAGTTCAAGACCAGCCTGGGCAATATGGCAAAAAACCCATCTCTACAAAAAAATACAAAAATTGGCCAGGCGCGATGGCTCATGTCTGTAATCCCAGCACTTCCGGAAGGCCGAGGAGGGTGAATCACGAGGTCAGGAGTTTGAGACCAGCCTGGCCAACGTGGTGAAACCCCGTCTCTACTAAAAATACAAAAAATTAACTGGGTATAGTGGTGGGTGCCTGTAACCCCAGCTACTCGGGAGGCTGAGGCAAGAGAATTGCTTGAACCCAGGAGATGGAGATTGCAGTGAGCTGAGTGCAGTGGTGCGATCTTGGCCTACCGTAACCTCTGCCTCCTGGGTTCCAGCGACTTTCCTGCTTTAGCCTCTTGAGTAGCTAGGATTACAGGTGCGCGCCACTATGTCTGGCTAATTTTTGTATTTTTAGTAGAGACGGGGTTTCACTATGTTGGTCAGGCTGGTCTCGAACTCCTGATGTTGTGGTCTGCCCACCTCAGCCTCCCAAAGTGCTAGGATTACAGGCTTGAGCCACCACGCCTGGCCAAATTGACATCTTTATGATATAAAATCTTCGTAATCAAGAACATGGTATAGCTCTCCATTTATTTAGGATTTGTTTTTGTTTTTTTGAGATAGGGTCTTGTTTTTGTTTTTTTGAGACAGTCTCTCAGGCTGGAGTGCAGTGGTGAGATCGTAGCTCGCTGCAGCCTCAAACTCCTGGGCTCAAGCAGTCCTCCCACCTCAGCCTCCTGAGTAGCTGGGACTATAGGTGCACATCACCATGTCCAGCTAATTTTTGGATTTTTTTGTAGAAGGGGGAGTCTCCTTATGTTACTCTTGTTGGTCTTGAACTCCTGGGCTCAAGTGATCCTCCTTCCTCGGCTTCCCAAAGTGCTGGGATTACAAGCATAGCCAACACGCCTGACCTTTTTAAGGTTTTAAACCTTTCTTGATAAAGTTTTATATTCATAAAATGATTATATTTCTTTTGTGGAATTTATCCCTGGGTAACTTACGTTCTTTTTTGTTATAAATTGTATTTTCTTTTTTCTTCAACCCTGGCAAATGGATATATTTTCTTTTTTTTTTTTCCTTCCTTCTTTTTATTTTTTGAGACGGTGTTTCGCTCTTGTTGCCCAGGCTGGAATGCAGTGGCACCATGTCAGCTCACTGCAACCTCCATCTCCCAGTTAAAGCGATTCTCCTGCCTCAGCCTCCCAAGTGGCTGGGATTACAGGCGTGTGCTACCATGCCGGGCTAATTTTTGTATTTTTAGTGGAGATGGGGTTTCACCATGTTGGCCAGGCTGGTCTTGAACTCCTGACCTCAGGTTATCCACCCATCTCAGTCTCCCAAAGTGCTGGGATTACAGGCATGAGCCACGCGCCCGGCCAATGGATAAATTTTCTAATTGATGATGTTGAGTGGTGATGTTAGTATCACTTGATTTTTCTTTTTCTTTCTTTCTTTTTTTTTTTTCATATGATCGCAGATGTCACAGTGTGGCTAAAATCTCTTACTAGGTCTCAGTCTCTTGGATCTTTAATGTAAATAATTATGCTGTCTGGAAATTATGACATGCTTATCTCTTCTAATCCCTTGTTTCTATTATGCATTGAAAGGAATTCTAGTGTACTGTTGAATGGTTGGTATATTCTCAGTTTTTGTCAGCCTTCTCCTAAGAGATAGTATTTATATTTGCTCAGGAAAGATATAAGGAAAGGCATAACTGACATTTTGCTTATTTTATTTATTTATTTTTGCTTCAGAATCTAATCTTGGACAGTTTAAACTTTTTATCAGTTTAAATGTTAGCTCTCCTTTGCTCAGATTTGTTACATTCGTAGTGTGTTGTATTTTTTGAAACATCTGACCTGTGGGAGAACATTTTATTTTGGTTTACTTATTACTGATGGGTTTTTTTTTTTTTAATCACTAGCTTCTTTTCTAGTTACCTTGCCAAACTAGTATACTTGATGCATTTTAGAAACACTTATTTGTATTAATAGATGAATGTGAGTAAAAAGTATAAAAAGCAAGTCTTCTTTGTACTGTTTTACTCTTGCAAAAGTAGAATGAAAAGCTCTTGCAGCTTTCCTGTGAAATTGAATTTCTTTCCATATAAAAATGTTCAAAATGTATTTGTAAAAGTAATATATACTCATCAGTATCAAAAAGGTTCAAAATAAAGAATTCCTACAACAACAGTTTTTAAAAGACAACTCAAAAAAAAAATGGGCGAAAGACTTGAACAGATACTTAAAGAGGAAGATATGAATATGGCCAATAAGCACATTAAAAAGTTCTCATGCAGCCATAAAAAGAATGAGTTCATGTCCTTTGCAGGGACATGAATGAAGCTGGAAACCATCATTCTCAGCAAACTAACACTGGAACAGAAAACCAAACACCTCATGTTCTCACTCATAAGTGGGGGTTGAACAGTGAGAACACTTGGACACAGGGAGGGAACATCACACACTGGGGTCTGTCGGGGAGTTGGGGGAAAGGGGAGGGAGAGCATTAGGACAGATACCTAATGCATGCAGGGCTTAAAACCTAGATGACGGGTTAATAGGTGCAGCAAACCAACATGGCACATGTATACCTATGTAACAAACCTGTACATTCTGCACATGTATCCCAGAACATAAAGTAAAATTAAAAAAAAAAAAAAGATCTTCAGAAAAAGTGCTCAACATCTTGAGACATTAGGCAAATTAACATTAAAATCATTGAATTCTAGCACTCTGAATTAAAATTAAAACCACAATGAGGTACCATTATACTCCCACTAGAATGGCTAAAATAAGACTGCCAGCTTCAAATAATGGTGAGGATTTGGATCAACTGGAACTCTCATCAAGTACTGTTGGGAGTATACTTTTTTTTTAATGAAGTTAGCTTTCATCCATCTTGTGACTCAGCAATTCTCCTAGATACTTATTCAGGAGAAATGAAAACATGTCTACAAAAAAAGAAATGAAAACATGTCTACAAGAATGTTCAGGCTGGGCGTGGTGGCTCAAGCCTGTAATCCCAGCACTTTGGGAGGCCGAGACGGGTGGATCACGAGGTCAGGAGATTGAGACCATCCTGGCTTACACTGTGAAACCCCGTCTCTACTAAAAAATACAAAAAACTAGCCGGGCGAGGTGGCGGGCGCCTGTAGTCCCAGCTACTTGGGAGGCTGAGGCAGGAGAATGGCGTGAACCCGGGAGGCGGAGCTTGCAGTGAGCTGAGATCCGGCCACTGCACTCCAGCCTGGGTGACAGAGCGAGACTCCGTCTCAAAAAAAAAAAAAAAAAGAATGTTCATAATAGCTTTATTCATAATAGCCAAAGCCTGGAAATAAACCAAATGTCCATCAAGAGAGAATATACAAATGGTCATATATGAGACTATTACTCTGTAATAACAAATAATGAACTACTGATGCATGCAACAACGTAGATGAATATCATAAACAGGCTGAGTGAAAGAAGCCAGACACAAAAGAGTTTATGTGTTTGAGTCCATTTACATGAAGACCAAGAACAGGCAAAAGTACGTTATGAAGACAGAAGTCAGAACAATGATTGCCTTAGTGGGGTGAGGGGGTGGTTTCAAATAGGGGTTGACTAGGAAGGGGCACAAGGAAGCTTTTGGGGGTGTTGGAAATGTTCTATATCTTGATATGCATTTGTTAGAACTCATTAAATGGTACACCTGAGATCTGTGCATTTCACTGTGTTTAAATTAAACTTTAATTTTAAAAAAGTAGGGGAAGGATATGAGGAAGTATACATTGATCCAAGGGCATTCTCCTACATAAGCACAATACAGTTATCACACTCAGAAAATTTAACATTAATGCAGCACTACCATCTAGTATGCAGTTCACATTAGAATATCCCAGTGTCTTAAAATTTGCTGAGAGTAGATCTTAATTGTTTTCACACTTCCCATCTCACACTCTCCCTCTCATGGTAACTGTGTGGTGAAGGATTGGTTCTTTTTTTTTTTTTTTTTTAAGACAGAGTCTTGCACTGTCTCCCAGGCTAGAGTGCAATGGCATGATCTCGATTCACTGCAACTCTGCCTTCCAGGTTCAAGTGATTCTTGTGCCTCAGCCTCCCGAGTAGCTGGGATTACAAGCATGCACCACCATGCCTGGCTAATTTATTTTTAGTAGAGACAGGGTTTCACCATGTTGGCCAGGCTGGTCTCGAACTCCTGACCTTGTGATCCACCTGCCTTGGCCTCCCAAAGTGCTGGGATTACAGGCATGAGCCACCGTGCCCCGCCTATAGAATTTTTTATATGTAGGATTCAGTGAAAGATCACTCATTATTAATTTTTAAAAAGCTTCATGATGGAAATAATTCTTGTAGAATGTTAAAATCTTGAATCCCAGGGCATGTTTTCTGGCACCTGTTATTTTCAGTAACCCATTTCGTTTTTGTCATACATATAGAGTTAATGTATGAAAAGTCAATTATGTCAAACTTACACAGTTTGTATGAAAAGATTAATGATCTTGGCCGGGCGCGGTGGCTCAAGCCTGTAATCCCAGCACTTTGGGAGGCCGAGACGGGCGGATCACGAGGTCAGGAGATCGAGACCATCCTGGCTAACACGGTGAAACCCCGTCTCTACTAAAAAATACAAAAAACTAGCCGGGCGAGGTGGCGGGCGCCTGTAGTCCCAGCTACTCGGGAGGCTGAGGCAGGAGAATGGTCTAAACCCGGGAGGCGGAGCTTGCAGTGAGCTGAGATCCGGCCACTGCACCCCAGCCTGGGTGACAGAGCAAGACTCTGTCTCAAAAAAAAAAAAAAAAAAAAAAAAGATTAATGATCTTTTACAAATGCAGAATTGGCTGGATGTGGCTAATTGTAGAATTGGCCTGTAATCCTAGCGCTTTGGGAGGCTGAGGCGGGAGGATCGCTTGAGTACAGAATTTTGATTCTTCTTTTTTTTTAAATTTTTTATTTTCTGAGACAGAGTCTCTGTCGTGCTGGCTGAAGTGCAATGGCATGATCTCAGCTCACTGCAACCTCCACCTCCCAGGTTCAAGCGGTTCTTGTGCCTCAGCTTCCCAAGTAGTTGGGATTACAGATGTGTGCCACCAGGCCCAGCTAATTTTTTTGTGTGTATATTTAGTATAGAGGGGGGTTTCACCATATTGGCCAGGCTGGTCTCGAACTCCCAATCTCAGATGGTCCGCCCATCTCGGCCTCCCAAAGTGCTGGATTACAGGTGTGAGCCACCATACCCAGCATTTATATTTATTTATTATTATTTTCTTTTTTTTGAGATGGAGTTTCACCCTGTTGCCCAGGCTGGAGTGTAATGCCAAGATCTTGGCTCACTGCCACCTGCACGTCCTGGGCGAGCCTCCTGCCACAGCCTCCCGAGTAGTTGGGAATACAGGCACGTGCACCACACCCAGCTAATTTTTGTATTTAAGTAGAGTCAGGGTTTCATTATGTTGGTCAGGCTGGTCTCGAACTCCTGACCTCAAGTGATCTGCCTGCCTCGGCCTCCCAAAGTTCTGGAATTACAAGCGTGAGCCACTGCGCCCGGCCAAGCCCAGGACTTTGAGACCAGCCTGGGCAACAGACCAAGACCCTGTCTGTATAATAAAAATTATGCAATATTAGAATAGCAAATCTTGCTCTTAAAAGTTTTGTTTTCCTCGTTGCTTTTTTACTGAAAATGCATGGCTTTAGAAACTTCTGGGTAGTTTGAATTGCAGACAAGCAGGCCCTATTCTTGTTTGTTTAATTAATGAGATTTGTAAACAGTACTTGGTTTCCCCAGACTCTAGGACTTAGAGGAAGGAAATTTTGATTTAGCTCTTGGTAAAGCTAGATGCACCTGATTTTTCTTTTTCATTGTTATTTTCTTGATCACAGAAAACAATACACGTTAATAGTAGAAAATACCCACAATTGAAAAAAATATAAAGCACTTAATAAAACTCTACCACCTAGGCTAGGTAAGGTGGCTCACATCTGTAATCCCAGCACTTTGGGAGGCCGAGGTGGGTGGAACAGCTGAGGTCAGGAGTTCAAGACCATCCTGGCCAACATGGTGAAACCCCATATCTACTAAAACTACAAAAATTAGTTGGGCGTGGTGACAGCCGCCTGTAATCCCAGCTACTCAGGAGGTTGAGGCAGGAAAATTGCTTGAATCCAGGAGGTGGAGGTTGCAGTGAGCTGAGATCATGCCGCTGCATTCCGGCCTGGGTGACAGAGCAAGACTGTCTCGACAAAACAAAAAAACTGCCACCTAGAGATGGTGGTGGTCAACATCTTAGCAAGAATTTCTTTTGCGTTTTTCTGTGCAAACACAGACAGATTTTCATTTTTTAAAAAAGATGATAGAATCATACTGTATGAATTTAACTGCCTAATTAGCTTGCTGTATCAGCGTCTCTCTTGTCATTAAATGCTCTACAGCTTTTTTTAAAATTGCTACCTGTGGTAGTATTCCTTGAAGGAAATACCTTAAAATTTTTTGTTTTTAAACTCCAAGATACGTGATGTTTGGCTAAAACTAATGAAAATAAATTGATGAAACTTCAATGTAGTGGATCAAGAGACCCATGAAATTGATGAGTTAGATTGTTGTGGGCACCGCTTTTAAATTTATGGTGCCTTCTTAGCAGAATCATGACTTCATCAACTCTTTTTTTACATACTTTTATTCAAAGAAGATGTTCTCCTCCTCAGCCCCAACTTACCTCCTTCTTGTCTCCAACTGCCAGTATTCATCCATACTCTTTGTAGTTTTGAGGTGTGAGATAGCTCCGAAGTTCTTGGGAATGGGTAGAGTTTAATTCTGAGTCTGCATATAGTCTATTGGAGGAAGCTTTTCTTAGGAGGTGAAATTTGGGATGGAGTTCTCCTCTACACTCTAACCCTGTGGCCACAATCTTTGGTTTAGATCTTTGGCATTTTTCAGTGGATGTCTGTCATAATGTCTAACTCTTCTTCCTGCCTCCAGGCTTCCTGTGATTGCCAGATGAAATTCCGAAAACCCAAATCATTCCCCTAGTTAATATCCTTCAGTGACTCCAGATCAATCAAATTCTTGATCCCTCCACATGGGTCTTACCATCTACCCTCGTGCCCTCTCTAGCATCCTACATATTGAGTTCCCCACACCCTAGTTCCCCACACCTCTAGTTTCCCTGAGTTTGGAATATTCTTTCACATTTGCTTATCCCACTATCTAGAACTTCCTGCAGTCTCCCTACTGCCAACCTGTCTGTCTAGTTGCTAATTTATTTTAAAACCCAGCTTAAGTAACACATCCTTTTGGAAGTATTACTTCCCTGATCGTTACTCACCTCCATGCCATCGTTCGCTCAACTCATTGAAGTTAGGTGCCCCCTCTTCTGGGCTGCCACTGCTCTCCATATTCACTTATGTACTGTACTTTGTATTGTAATCAGTTTGACACCCCCCCCTTTATTTGAGCTCCTTGAGAGCCGGACCCTGATTCTTGTTCCTTAGCACTCCACCCTCCCCAGAACCAACATGGTATAGCTTATAGGAGGCACCCTATAAATGTTTAATGAATGTTTGAATGCAAAAGTGTATCTAACTTTATTGATGGTATAGTTATGAAAAGAACGTGTTGAGAAAAAGGTCAGAAAGGGTTAGGAACTTGTCAGTATTCTAAATCCCTCTTTTTCAAAAGCATACACATTTAGGAATGACTGTCTTGCTTTAAGAATTTGTAGGGCTTTGTTCACCTGAGTTGTACCTTGCTATCACAGAAGGATGCCCTGCAGTGGTCCCGCCATCCGGCTACAGTGGAGGGAGAGGAGCCAGAGGACACGGCTGATGTGGAGAGCTGTGGGTCTAATGAAGCCAGCACTGTGAGTGGTGAAAACGATGGTAAGGACCCTTTACCGGATGGGTGAGGGAGCCACAGCGGGCACTAGGGACTAACCTTTATTTTCCTTTTTTCCAGTATCTCTTGATGAAACATCTTCGAATGCATCCTGTTCTACAGAATCTCAGAGTCGACCTCTTTCCAACCCCAGGGACAGCTACAGAGCTTCCTCACAGGTAAGGAAGAGGTAGAGCCTAACCCGGGAGGATGAATGATGACAGGTACAAGGCAAGATGCTTCCTTCTCCTGTTGTAAGCTGTGGACATGTTCAGAGAGTGAAGAATAGAAGTCTGGTCTCTAGCTGTTAGTAGCATTTAACAGTGGGCTGTAGGAAAAGTGAACAGTAGGTCTGAGCAGAGTGAGTTTTTTCTTTTTCTTTACCTTGGCTGATTGATTCTGTTCGTTCTTTTTTTTTTTTTTTTTTTTTTTTTTTTTTTTTGAGATTGAGTTGCACCTGTCGCTCAGGCTGGAGTGCAGTGGTGTGATCTCCGCCTCTGGGGTTCAAACAGTTCTCCTGCCTCAACCTCCCGAGTAGCTGGGATTACAGGCACGTACTACTGCACCTGGCTAATTTTTGTATTTTTAGTAGAGATGGGGTTTTGCCATGTTGGCCAGGCTAGTCTTGAATTCCTGACCTCAAGTGATCCGTCCGCCTCAGCCTCCCAAAGTTCTGGGATTACAGGCATGAGTCACAACGCCCAGCCTGATTCTGTTCATTCTTGTAATATACATGTGAACATCTGGGGAGAAGTGGGGTTAGTGCAGAGTAGTGAGAACAGGAGATTGGGAGTGAGCAGTTTGAATGGTGACCCTGCACTTACTACCCTTGAGACTTTGGGAAAACTCCTTGCCTGTAAAATGGGGATAACAGTACGTTTTGTAGCTTGGAATGATGCTTGGCACAGTGACCAGCACGTAGCTCAGTAACATTAACCAGTGCTCTCGTCAGCATTATTCGACAGATCTGGTTGAAGACGAACTTCATTTTACAAGAGAGTGAGTAGAGAGTGTCGCCAGGGAATGCTTTTGTGGCTCTGCAGTTGATTGGGGCTCTCTTTTTGTTCTCTCTGGGAATGTAGGCGAACAAACAAAAGAAAAAGACTGGGGTGATGCTGCCTCGAGTTGTCCTGACTCCTCTGAAGGTAAACGGGGCCCACGTGGAATCTGCATCAGGTATGTGTAAACTCATGGTTGTGATGCTTTTTCCTCAGGTCCTGGGGACCTGGCCCCCCTCTGTCAACAGTTTCTGACTTAATAGTGTGATGCCAGGAGAGCTGTCGGGCCACAGGCAAGAGCCCTGCCAGTGGGTGAGGCCTGCCATAGGTTCTAGTGCTGGGCTCTGCCGTGTGCCTTCCTCTTTGTCTCCCAAGGCAGTCGTGAGGATCCAATGGAGGATTTGATTGTGCCAGTGCTTTGTAAAAGGTGTAGTGCTATACAAATAAAGATGGCGGTTTGGCATCTGTAAGGTGGTATTTTTAAAGCCAGACCATGAGGTGGTGGTTTCTCTCAGCCTAAGGCTGGGAGATGGAAGTATCCCAGTATTGCTGGCAGCATTTCAGGGAGAGCTGGGAGAAGTGAGCTTGTCTGAGAGCCGTGGGCGCGGCTTGTGATACTTTTGACCAGTGGAATGCTGTGCCTTCAGGGTTCTCGGGCCGCCACGCCGATGGCGAGAGCGGCAGCCCGTCCAGCAGCAGCAGCGGCTCTCTGGCCCTGGGCAGCGCTGCTATTCGTGGCCAGGCCGAGGTCGCCCAGGACCCTGCCCCGCTCCTGAGAGGCTTCCGGAAGCCAGCCACAGGTGAGTGGCTTGGCACTTATTTCTCTGCCTGTAAAGGGGGCCCCTGCAGGCCTAGTGAGAAGATGTCTTCTATTCTAGTTCCTTTACCAGTTTATTTTTACTTCTTGGGTGGCCCTCTATTTTTATTTATTTTTACCTTGTAGTTTGATGATTTCATTTGTAGCTCTCTGCTAGACTGTGAGAACTCCTTTCAGGCAGAGATGATGCCACATAGTTTCTCGTATGTCCCTGTAGGCCTAGTCTATGCCTGCCTTGTACTGCTTAGTAAGTGTTTGAGTGACTGAAAACTGCTTCTGAGCTTCTCAGTGAAGAATTCCAACACCCCTTTTCTCTCTTCGGTAGCATCCTGCCACGTTCATTCCCAACATCTGTAGTCTCTATCAGACGCTCCCTTTTTTCCAACCTAGTCAGTATGTTGAGTGGAAGCATGTGTTGAATTTTGGGGATGCAAACAAATTCAGTAGTGCTGTATCTATATCTCCCACCCCTCACCCCACCCCACCCCCATTAGGGTTATTTGCAATACTGGTATGCTCTTTGCTATTTCAGGATTTAATTCTTAATGGCCCACGTGCTGGGTTTTTTTTGTAGATGAGCCACATGAAACCATTAAGAAGACAAACTTGCTTCTGAGAATTAGAGTAAACCTTTGTCCATGTGAGAACTAGATTTGCTGTCTTGCTGCTTTTCTAGCTCATCAGCAGTGCTCAATCTAAGGTCTCACAGGTCTCTAGTCCTAGTGAGTTTTTCACATAAAAGTAACATTTGCTGAGGCTTCTGTGAGAGGTATTAGCATCTCAGTTGGCTTTGAACAGTGCTTAGTACATTTCTGCATGGAGATCATCCCTCTCCAGCCCATTCATAGAAGGCTTCTGCAGATTTTTCTATAGTAGACTAACTGGATTTACTTTTAGACAATTTCCATGATTTCTCCAGTTGAGCTTTGTGGAACCTGTTCTCCAGCTTTGGAGGGAAGCTCAGAACCTGCCCCTTGCCTGGTTTTCTGTGGGAAGTGTCCTTTTCAGGCTGTGACACAGCATGGTACAGAGTTTTGTCTGAGGGGATGCAACCCCAAGTGTTCTCCTAGGTTTGATGGCAATGACAGTAACCTGGAAAGAACAATTGTAATATGCAGGTTAGGATGGATTGAGCAGATTGTGTGCAGATAACTTCTGGGTAGTTTGGGTGCTGTCACCAAAGTTTTCCCATCAGTTGGCATTTGCTTTTTTCTTTTAAAAAGCTGAAATCTATACCTTGCTGCTTCTTGCTTCAAAAATCATAGGTCAAATGAAGCGTAACAGAGGGGAAGAAATAGATTTTGAGACACCTGGGTCCATTCTTGTCAACACCAACCTCCGTGCCCTGATCAACTCTCGGACCTTCCATGCCTTACCATCACACTTCCAGCAGCAGCTCCTCTTCCTCCTGCCTGAAGTAGACAGACAGGTGCACATGGGCAGCCTCCCCTTTGCCTCTTTCTGGATGGGCTTCTGTTCTCTTTTAAGTTTATTTATTAGGATTTTTTCCCCCTTGATCCTTCTAGGTGGGGACAGATGGCCTGTTGCGTCTCAGCAGCAGTGCACTGAATAATGAGTTTTTTACCCATGCGGCTCAGAGCTGGCGGGAGCGCCTGGCTGATGGTACGTAGACTTGATCATCTCAGACGGCTTGCGATGCACCTGACATGTGTGGTGTTGCATGTCTCCTGGTACTTAAAATCCAAGCTCTTTCTTCTCAAAGGGTTATTTAGTATAAGACAGGCTTTACTCATTATCAATAAATGTGGTGGGTATTAATGTGCCACATAGCTCTGAAGAAATAACAGAGTGTTTAGGTTTAGACTTTCACTATATTGTATGTATATACTCATTCTTCATCTCCTTTTTATCATTAAAACTATAAACACCTATTCCAGTAATCATGGCATCATCTGGAAGGGTGGAGGAAAGTACACTGTGGAGTTGACAAGCTCCATCATGCTCTGTCTTTAGGCATTGTCACATGGAGTGATTGTTAGCTTCTATTAATTTAATTTTGTAGGGAAAGTGTTGAGAGGGTTCTTTTTTTTTTTTTTTTTTTTTTTTTTTTTTTTGAGACGGAGTCTTGCTCTGTAGCCCGGGCTGGAGTGCAGTGGCCGGATCTCAGCTCACTGCAAGCTCCGCCTCCCGGGTTTGCGCCATTCTCCTGCCTCAGCCTCCTGAGTAGCTGGGACTACAGGCGCCCACCACCTCGCCCGGCTAGTTTTTTTGTATTTTTAGTAGAGACGGGGTTTCACCGTGTTAGCCAGGATGGTCTCGATCTCCTGACCTCGTGATCCGCCCGTCTCGGCCTCCCAAAGTGCTGGGATTACAGGCTTGAGCCACCGCGCCCGGCCGAGAGGGTTCTTAAGAACACCCCTAGGTTTGATGATTTGCTAGCAGGACTCAGCATATAGTTACATGTATAGGGCTGTGGTTTATTACAGCAGAAGAATACAAAGTAAAATCAGCAAATGGAGAGGCACATGGGGTGAGGTCCAGGGGAACCATGTGTTGGCTTCCAAGGTCCTCTCTCAGTGGTGTCACACAGGATACATTTAATTCCCACAGCAACAAGTTATGACAACATGTATGAAATGTCTACTAGGGAAACCTGTTAAAGACTTGGTGCCCAGGGTTTTTATCAAGGCCAGATCATGTAGGAAGCCACTGCTTGGCACATACCGAGATTCCAGATTCCCAGAAGGAAGGCAGGTGTTCAGCATAAGCCATATTGTTTGCATAAACAATTTAGGCACAGTGAACAACTCATCAGTTAGGGTGATTGGGAACCCTCCTGAAATCGTAAGTTCCCAGATATCAGCCAACAGCTGTTCTTTTAAGTAGGCCTTTCTAAGAATAAACAATCAGGCCTACTATGTTAACTTTTTGTCTACACGGGAAATAAGAATGGTTCTTTTTTTTGTTGTTTTGGTTTTTCGATCAAGGAGTTGCTTGGTCTGACTTTAGGGAAGAGTCAATTTCCCTTATAGTAGACGTGTTAGCTCTGTCCCTGTAAGAGCGTGATGTGAGAGAGCCTCTAGAAGAGACATGTTTTAAAACTGGGAGATTCAGCTGTCCATAAGACAGACATTAATATCCCGAATGCACTTACTAGAAGAGGTTTATTTCTCCCTAGGCGAATTTACTCATGAAATGCAAGTCAGGATACGACAGGAAATGGAGAAGGAAAAGAAGGTGGAACAATGGAAAGAAAAGTTCTTTGAAGACTACTATGGACAGAAGTAAGGCAGTTGGAGCTATGAGTCCTGGTCTGGGGTTTTGAGGGGATAGAGGTAGATGGTCTCAAAGTAGTGTATTACTTACATGTTGGACAATAGTGTGGAGATTGCAGTGACACTTGGGTCATTTATCATAATGCCATTCATAGTGAAGCTAACAGAAGTTTTTCTGTGGTTAGAGTTATGCACCATGCAGATTTATTTTGTTCTGAGATATCTATGTTTCTGGGTCCATATTATTCATAGAAATAAGACATGTCCACTCTGGCCTGAAACTGATGGTGTGATTTTGATTTGCAGGCTGGGTTTGACCAAAGAAGAGTCATTGCAGCAGAACGTGGGCCAGGAGGAGGCCAAAATCAAAAGTGGCTTGTGTGTCCCAGGAGAATCAGTGCGTTCACAGCGTGGTCCAGCCACCCGACAGCGAGATGGGCATTTTAAGAAACGCTCTCGGCCAGATCTCCGAACCAGAGCCAGGAGGAATCTGTACAAAAAACAGGAGCCAGAACAAGCAGGAGTTGCTAAGGATGCAAAATCTGTGGCCTCAGATGTTCCCCTCTACAAGGATGGGGAGGCTAAGACTGACCCAGCAGGGCTGAGCAGTCCCCATCTGCCAGGCACATCCTCTGCAGCACCCGACCCAGAGGGTCCCGAATTCCCAGTTGAGTCTGTGGCTTCTCGGATCCAGACTGAGCCAGACAACTTGGCACGTGCCTCTGCATCTCCAGACAGAATTCCTAGTCTGCCTCGGGAGACTGTGGATCAGGAGCCCAAGGATCAGAAGAGGAAATCCTTTGAGCAGGCGGCCTCTGCATCCTTTCCCGAAAAGAAGCCCCGGCTTGAAGATCGTCAGTCCTTTCGTAACACAATTGAAAGTGTTCACACCGAAAAGCCACAGCCCACTAAAGAGGAGCCCAAAGTCCCGCCCATCCGGGTAGGAGACTGTTTGATTCCTGGCTGCCCTGGAGCCAGGTTTTCTTTGAGGGTCATGAGATTATAGAGCCCTTAACTCTGGGGCCTTGAAGTTAATTATGTGGGAATGTAGAGCCTTTTATGAGAGGCTTTCTTGAGACAGCCTTAAAGTTTAGTGAGATAGGTTCTTTTCTTCCTCACTTTTTTGTTCACTCTGTTGAAGTTATCTCCAGAGGTCAAAATCCTTTGGAGTTTTAAAATCTTTTTAAGATAGTGTTAGGTTCTTTGCTGTAGTGACTCACACAGTCCCACCAGAAATTAAATTTAGAAGTGTGGCATATAACAGCCCTTGAGCAGAATCTTCTCTGAATGGTGTGGTGTTATGGCAGCCATTTTACTATGATGATTTCGTTGTTTTAAGGAAATTATTTGATTCTGTATGCCATGACCCTTAAGCTATTAGAATCCTAGTTTTGCTTTACAGTCCCTAGGTCAGATCACCCAGTCAGTTAAAACTGTTTTCTAATTCTTTTTTTGCAGATTCAACTTTCACGTATCAAACCACCCTGGGTGGTTAAAGGTCAGCCCACTTACCAGATATGCCCCCGGATCATCCCCACCACGGAGTCCTCCTGCCGGGGCTGGACTGGCGCCAGGACCCTCGCAGACATTAAAGCCCGTGCTCTGCAGGTCCGAGGGGCGAGAGGTCATGACTGCCATAGAGAGGCGGCCACCACTGCCATCGGAGGGGGGGGTGGCCCGGGTGGAGGTGGCAGCGGGGCCACCGATGAGGGAGGTGGCAGAGGCGGCAGCAGTGGTGATGGTGGTGAGGCCTGTGGCCACCTTGAGCCCAGGGGAGGCCCGAGCACCCCTGGAAAGTGTACGTCAGATCTACAGCGAACACAACTACTGCCGCCTTATCCTCTAAATGGGGAGCATACCCAGGCCGGAACTGCCATGTCCAGAGCGAGGAGAGAGGACCTGGCTTCTCTGAGAAAGGAGGAAAACTGCCTACTACAGAGAGCTTCAGTTGGACTCAGAGATGGGCTGGGAGATGCCTCCCAACTCTCCATTGCTCCCACTGGGGACCAGCCATGCCAGGCCTTGCCCCCACTGTCCTCCCAAACCTCAGTAGCTGAGAGATTAGTGGAGCAGCCTCAGTTGCATCCGGATGTTAGAACTGAATGTGAGTCTGGCACCACTTCCTGGGAAAGTGATGATGAGGAGCGAGGACCCACCACTCCCACAGACAATGGTCCTATTCCGTCTCTAGTGGGAGATGATACATTAGAGAAAGGAACTGGCCAGACTCTTGACAGTCATCCCACTATGAAGGATCCTGTAAATGTGACCCCCAGTTCTACACCTGAATCCTCATCAACTGATTGCCTGCAGAACAGACCGTTTGATGACAAATTAGGTCTTGGTGACTCATGCCTTCCTGTGAGGGAAAGTGATACTAGACAAGAAAACTTGAAAACCAAGGCTCTCGTTTCTAACAGTTCTGTGCATTGGATGCCCATCCCATCGAATGATGACGTAGTGAAACAGCCTGAACCAGAATCCAGAGGACATGTACCATCTGTTGAGCCCCAGGTTGGAGAGGAGTGGGAGAAAGCTCCTCCCACCCTTCCTGCATTGCCTGGGGATTTGACAGCCGACGAGGGTCTAGATCCTACTGATAGCCTTACTTCACTCTGGACTGTGCCATCTCGAGGAGGCAGTGACAGCACTGGTAGTTACTGTCAACAGATGGACGCTGAAAAGCTGAAAATCAATGGAGACTCTGAAGCACTGAGTCCTCACAGTGAGTCCACAGATACAGCCTCTGACTTTGAAGGTCACCTCACGGAGGACAGCAGTGAGGCTGACAGTAGTGAAGCTGCAGTGACAAAGGGATCTTCGGTGAACAAGGATGAGAAACCCAGTTGGAACCAATCTGCCTCACTGTCCAAGGTGAATGGTGACCTGCGTCTGGTTACAAGGACAGATGGGATGGTTGCTCCTCAGAGCTGGGTGTCTCGAGTATGTGCGGTCCGCCAAAAGATCCCAGATTCCCTACTGCTGGCCAATACTGAGTACCAGCCAAGAGCCATGTGTCTGTCCAGGCCTGGGTCCTCAGTGGAGGCCACTAACCCACTTGTGATGCAGTTGCTGCAGGGTAACTTGCCCCTAGAGAAGGTTCTTCCACCGGCCCACGATGACAGCACGCCAGAAGCCCCACAAGTACCGCTTACAAACGAGCAGAGCCATGGCTCCCTGTGCCTGGGATCTTTACATGGTCTTGAAGAAAACAGTGGCATGGTTGGTGGAAGCAGCCCCATTTCTTTAAGGGCTTTGAAGGAGCCTCTTCTACCAGATAGCTATGAAACAGGCCCTGGTCTTGCCAGGATTGAGGTCACCCAGGCTCCTGGAGCACCCCAAAAGAATTCCAAGACAGTCCCAAGTTTTGACTCCTTCCATCCAGTGACAAATCCAATTACTTCCTCTAGGAAACTGGAAGAAATGGATTCCAAAGAGCAGTTCTCTTCCTTTAGTTGTGAAGATCAAAAGGAAGTCTGTGCCGTGTCACAGGACAGTAATTCAAATGCTGCTCCAGGCAAGAGCCCAGGAGATCTTACTACCTCGAGAACACCTCGTTTCTCATCTCCAAATGTGATCTCCTTTGGTCCAGAGCAGACAGGTCGGGCCCTGGGTGATCAGAGCAATGTTACAGGCCAAGGGAAGAAGCTTTTTGGCTCTGGGAATGTGGCTGCAACCCTTCAGCGCCCCAGGCCTGCAGACCCGATGCCTCTGCCTGCTGAGATCCCTCCAGTTTTTCCCAGTGGGAAGTTGGGACCAAGCACAAACTCCATGTCTGGTGGGGTACAGACTCCAAGGGAAGACTGGGCTCCAAAGCCACATGCCTCTGTTGGCAATGTCAAGAATGAGAAGACTTTTGTGGGGGGTTCTCTTAAGGCAAATGCCGAGAACAGGAAAGCTACTGGGCATAGTCCCCTGGAACTGGTGGGTCACTTGCAAGGGATGCCCTTTGTCATGGACTTGCCCTTCTGGAAATTACCCCAAGAACCAGGGAAGGGGCTCAGTGAGCCTCTGGAGCCGCCTTCTCTCCCCTCCCAACTCAGCATCAAGCAGGCATTTTATGGGAAGCTTTCTAAACTCCAGCTGAGTTCCACCAGCTTTAATTATTCCTCCAGCTCTCCCACCTTTCCCAAAGGCCTTGCTGGAAGTGTGGTGCAGCTGAGCCACAAAGCAAAGTTTGGTGCGAGCCACAGTGCATCACTTTCCTTGCAAATGTTCACTGACAGCAGCACAGTGGAAAGCATCTCACTCCAGTGTGCGTGCAGCCTGAAAGCCATGATCATGTGCCAAGGCTGCGGTGCATTCTGTCATGATGACTGTATTGGACCCTCAAAGCTCTGTGTATTGTGCCTTGTGGTGAGATAATAAATTATGGCCATGGGAAACGTTGTATATTTAGTGTGTGTATTTTGATAATGATTGATCTTAAATCTGTATACAGAATATCATTGATACAATACTCTTTTTAGGCAGGAGCACTCTTGCCTTCCCCCAGAATTTATAGTGCTAAAGGCCTCTGTCTCTTGTTGACCCTTCTGGTCTTGCTGGAGGGGTTTCCTGGGTATAACCCATTGGGCTGCCCAAGGCCAGCCAGCCTGAGCTCTCCTGCAGACAGAGCCTGATGTGGCATGGAGTGGGGTTGTGGGTGGTGGGGGGACTGCCTGACTCCCAGAGGGACTTGAAACTGAAGCAAGAAGGTTGCATTCTCCATCAAGGGAATTAACATACCTGAACTAAGTAGAAATGCCAGTCTTCCACTGCCCCCTCCCTGCCATCTTTTCTTCTACTTTGGGGAGTTGATGGCCAGGAAAAAAGGCAGCACAGGGTTAAAGTAACTCCCAGCATTGCCCACCAGGGGGCTGGTGCATGTGCTGACCTTAGGGTCACAGTTGAGTCATTTGCCAGATGACGGAGCAAATTTGGAACTTTTCTGTCTCCGTGTGATCCACTAGCCCACAGGATCATTTGGAACCTTGAATAGCTCTGCTTGGACAATGGGGTTGGGGAATAGGGTTGTCTTTCCTATGAAAATGCCATCTGTAGACCTTGTGAGTCAGCTGTCCAGACGTTTGCAGGTGAATTCCTCTGCTTGACATCTTCCCTGTCACTTTGGACCCTATGGGAGTGGGCATCTCCACGCACCTGTGTATGTGAAAGTCATTTTACATTTCAAAGCAGTGTGTGTTTCATATTTTTATATTTTTAACTCTTTATTCTTGGATGTATAAAGTGAACTTTTTGGCTTCTGTAAGTATGCTCTATGCACCTCTAATGTTTTATCATGTATTTATATGTTGTACACAGTACTGGCTGATTCTGTAAATGGATGTATTGTACAGAGAACATGAACGTCTCTTCCTAATTTTACATCTTCAGCATCATTGCATTAAAGTGGTGTAATCTACTTCTCTACACCTGTTGTCAGAGCCACTGAGTGCTGTGCTGCTCGACGTGAGGGTGATATGATTGACTTGTGACCTGCCAGGTTGCCCGATGCCCTGTTGGGTCACCGGGTGAACCTGCTGCAGCCTGCAGAGCCACAGTCAGCCTGCCCACACGCCGCCAAGCAAACTCATCTTGCTTTTCACATCTCTCCTACAGCCTTAATGGCTGCTCGCTGCCATATGTGACAAATCACCACCACCAGTGTTAAGTGCTTCTGGATTCATGGGTGAGTTCCCTGGGCAGCCCCCAGGAAGGCCTTCCAGATCTGGCTCCAGGGCCACCACCTGTCACAGCAATACCTGGGACCATGCTCTCCTGGGACTGTGAGGCTCCTTTTGACGTACTTTTGACATCGGGCAGGTTTGGGAAGAAACAAAGCCATGCCTGCTCCTGCCTCTCTCCCAACATGTTTCCAGCAAGTAGATGCCCCTGTGTGTGTTTTCCCTTTGCCTTGTTTCCTGCCTTATATCTTGTATTTCGACTTACTACAGAATTGAGGGTCCTTGCTTAATTTAGGTCAAGTATAAAATTTGTATGACTTCAACAAGTTTGAAAGGTTTTTTTCTCATTTAATCTGATGTGGCATTTTCGTCATCTGAAGCATGAGTGACAAGTTGGGAATGATGTGATTTAGAATGCAGTATTGGCCAAGTCAAAATTGCCAACTTAAGTGTCTGTTTACCAAAAACCGGGAACAGGGGCCCAAGCACGTCCAGTCCTCTTTCCTCTGCTGGAACCTTTGGGGACACTCAAGGTTACAGTTTGACACTGATCTGGTCCATGGGGGCTGCCCAGAGAAAGCACTGCTTCTGTATGTCTGTTGTGGTATTGGAACAATAAACTGTACAACCTGCAGTTGTGGTCTCAGTCATCTGTGGCTGCCTCGCTGGTGTGGGAAGGTCAGCTGAAGTGCTGAGCTGGAAGGGAAGGAGTAGACACCAGCTGTCCTCACCTTGGCTCTGGAGCTACTGTTCTTATACTTGGAGCTCTTCTTTTGGGAGGTTAGTCCAAAAGGAATGACTTGGCAGCTTCACTGGTCTTTAGCTGTTCATGACTTGTCGGACTACACTACATAGACTGCAGTCATCAATCTATCGAGAGCAATGAGAATGTTTCCCCTGGTGAGTGGGAGTCATGAATTGTGACATCCCTCTGAGCAGCTCGTCCAAACAGCTTCACCGAGCTTGAGGTTGCCAAGTGGCTTCCTAATGGTCAGTGGTCTTCTGTAGGTGGGTGACTAGCTCTGACCTTGGAAAACTTTAACCCCAAGCACCTCTTTCTGTAGCCTCTGGTGGCAGTGAGAGGAAGGTGCTGGCCCAGGGTGGGGTGTCTGATGCTGGTTGAGTGAGCCTGAGTAGATGGCCTGCTTCAGGGATTGACTTCTTGACTGAGAAGTCCTCAGACGTCTCTAGAGTACGTAAATACATTGACTTTGTGCTTATCAGAAATAATTTTATTAGTATATAAATAAGCCAAAAGACCAAATGATGGGAGTTTAAACATCTATTCATTTATTTTTTCCTGTGAGTTGGAGGAAACACTTCGTGGTGGGATATCCTTTGGGCAGTTCAAGCTGCCATTTTGTAGTGCTGCTGTTTGATCGACATGCAGTTTTGAGAACTGATGATTCGGAGGCCCTGTAGTGACTGAGCAACTGCCTGGTGGTGGTGATGTGTCCTTGTGTCACAGGACCCATTTGCCCACTTACGTCTGCAGGAGCTCAGAATGCATTAGGGTCCCAGATGCGGGACCTTCCTGTGCCTATTGCCTCTCCTCAGGGAGGCAGAATGATGTAGTGAGTTCTTACAGTACAGCCTCTGCGACACGCCAGCTCTGTGGTCTTGGGCCATGTTATTTAACCAGGCTGCCAACTATCATCTGTGAATGGTGTAATAGTTCCTACTTCACGAGGTTGTTAGTGCCTGCCTCCTAGGACATGATGACTGTTAGTTCACAGCAGGCCAAGACAATAATAGGTGAACTACAGTAGAAATCTAGACAGCTACTGCCACCTACTTCACTCTTGCTCCAGAAAGGAGCTGTCAGGATGTAGGCCTTGTGCCCGCTGTGCTGAGGGGTGATGCAGGGTATGAAGTCCCTTTGGACCCTGGCTTTTGGTCTCAGGCCACAGACCTGACCGAAGGTTGGTGTAGTCCTGAGTTTAGATTGAATATTTGGTCAGGAAGGCTTATTTTGCTCATGGTCCAAAGGACAGGGAAAATAATGTTTCAGAATATAGGAAAAGTGGTATTGGCCTGGCAAGGTGTCATTTATTTGCTATCCAGCCTGCTGTAAGACTGTGTTAGAGAGAGGGGTGTGTGGGTATGTGTGCCTGCTAAATAGAGCTACCTGCATCCATCAGGGGTCTTGATGGCCAAAGCATCTGCCTGCCCTGTCTCCCGGAGAGGAGGGGACCCAGGCTGTGTTGCCCTTATGTGTGGGTGTTGTTTGAAGCCATGGAAGGGGCAGGATGTGGAACTTTGGAGATTGCTCCAAAATTGGACAACATCCCCACGCTTCCTATTGTCTCTGGTAAATTTGAAAGCCTAGAATGAACATCTCTACCACAAGCCGTAGACGAACGCCTTGTAAGAACAACAGTTGTCAGTGCTGTGTTACCTGATATGGGTGGGTCTTAATCGTTTTTTTGGGAACTCTCCCCCCATGGAATGCACATACAAAGCTTTTTGGGTTTTTTTTTTTTGCAGACTCTCACTCTATTCAGGCTGGAGTGCAGTGGCATGATCACAGCTCACTGTAGCCTCGAACTCCTGAGCTCAAGTGATCCTTCCACCTCATCCTCCCAAGTAGCTCAGACTACAGGCACACACCACCACGCCCAGCTAATAAAATTTTTTGTAGAGACTGTTGCCCAGACTAGTTTTGAACTCCTGGCCTCAAGCAATCTTGCCGCCAGCACACCTGGCCTCACAAAGTTTTGCGTGCTGTGTCAGGATTTACCAGCTCCTTAGGCAGCTGGGGCCCTGTGTTTAAAAACTACCGGCTGAGAATAAACCTAATAAAATCTGTGTTTATACAAAAGATCAATTAAGGGAAGATAGGATTTTGCAAGGATTCTTCTTGCAAAGAAATGTAACTACTACGCTTCCCTAGTGCATTTTAAGTTGTTTTTCATAAAGGGAGATTTGCCTGTTTTGTCGTTGAGTACATTTTAGTTCACTCTTCTGAGGGGACATTCCCATTTGATGAAGTCTTTTATCCACTGTTAACAACAGTGGTGTGGAGCCCTGTTTAAAGAAGCCAGACTGGAATCAGCGAGCGGGAATCCCAGTGCTCCGGTGGAACAGCAGCATTTCCTGTGGAAGGAGGTAAGTGTTTGCGGGGCTGGCCAGCAGGCCAACGGGGTCTGTGTTCTGGAGCTGTTGTCCCAGGTTGTGGGTTTCTAATAGTCTCAATAGTTTGAGCAGTCTCATTGGTGATCATTTTAGGCAGGACAAGGAATTTCCGTGGTATTAACTGAGGATTTGCTGCCCCTTGATTCCCCACATCCATGGGAAAACGGAGGCATCAAGGGCCATCTTCTGTGCCCGGACCTCCTCCTGTCTTCAGTGAGTCTCAGCCCCAAGGTCATGCCCTTTTCCATTTTATATATTTGGCTACTGTACGGAATTTCTATGAGAAAAAGGATTATGTCATTATTTAAAAATCAAGGTTGGCCGGACGCAGTGGCTCACGCCTGTAATCCCAGCACTTTGGGAGGCCAAGGCAGGTGGATCACGAGCAGGAGTTCAAGACCAGCCTGGCCAAGATGGTGAAACCCCGTCTCTACTAAAAATACAAAAAATTAGCCGGGCATAGTAGCCTGCGCCTGTAATCCCAGCTACTTTGGAGGCTGAGGCAGAGAATTGCTTAAACCTGGAGGGTTGGAGGAAGTGAGCTGAGATCACACCACTGCACTCCAGCCTGGGCAACAGAGTGATACTATCTAAAAAAATAAAAAGGTTTTAATAAGTCCCATAAATGTATACACATATACACACACACACACACAGAATTTTAGCAGTAAAATGTATGCTTTTAACATGCCTAAAGTTTTTAAATCCATGATCACATTTGTTCCCAGCCATATTCCTACAACTTTTCCTTAAAGCTTAACCTAAACCACATATATAGGATGAAAAAAAATCAGCACAAATAAGTATTTTTGGAAAAAGTAGCCCTTTTGTTTCCTTCAAGGTGGGATCCAGGGTTTTGCATAGAATGGAATGTTAAGCACCGAAGGTTCAGAACCAGAGATCGTGTTTGCTCAGTTTTCCAAATTAGCACTTAGGGATTATTATGGGAATTTGGTTTCAGTCAATTGCCCACGTGCTAGGGTGAGAGGTTGTGGAAAAGCAAGTTTGTTGCTGGTCACTGAATTTCAGCAGGGCGTGTACTCCGTGTGCCTGTGTGTCTGCGTGTGGCGGGTAAGGGAACTGAGATTTAAAAGGGTGCATGAGAGCTCTGCATGTGCTCAGCAACTGAAGAGCGCCTGGGAAAGTTTCATTTCCTTCCCTTTTTAACAGATGAGGTGCTGGAATTACAGGTTTATTTGTTCTGGAAAATGTACTGAGGACCTTCTGTGTGCCATACTGTTGGCTAGTAGATTCCACTAGTAGAAAGATGTTTCAGTGCCAGACTAGATGAGGAAGGGTGAGAAGTGGCAGGTGGTGCTGCTGTTGATAGGACACAGTGGAAGCAGAGCATTCAGTTTGTTGTTCAGTGTTTATTAAGTAGATTCAGTCTTATATATGATATACAGATTCAAAAGGAAAAGGATTCCACATACTTATGAAATCAGTGCATTTAGCAAGTAATACCATGGAGATAACAGCTCGATTAACAGCTCATTGGTCTTTTGTTAAGTGAGGGAGAGAGGGAGTCGGCCTGTGCTAGTCATTCCACAAACAAAACAGAATTTAGTCGCATCACGTACAGAAGACACATTCTAAGAATTAAAATATTAAGCCACATTTACTGGTAAAACTCACTATATAGAACACAAATGATTTTTATAGAGAGCATTGAGGAGGAAGTCCTCACCTGCTTAGAAGAGCCACGTTAAGTTGCATAGGTGCATTATCTGTAAAAATATAATTTAGAGGTGAAGCCATTGATTCACCTTGAATCAATGAGTCAAAGAGTCACCTTTAAAAGTTGGTGCCATCCACTGTTTGCCTTAAGTGCTTACTATCTGGAGTCCTGTGCCCCTCCCCGGAGGTGGGACCTCATGAAGGAGCTGCCCCCGGAGGAACCCTGAAGAAATGGCTTGTACTGTCTGCACTGAAAGTCTTAACATCTCATCTCAGATACGGAACTCGTGCTCTTCCAAAACATGTCTAAATCACGCCAGAGGACTAAAGACCTCTTGGGTTGTCCCTAAATCCTGGTTGGCTTGATCCTGAAGGCCACGTGAGTCATTCTGACCTTCCCACTCCCAGGCTGCCCAGGGAAGAACTACATTCATCCCATAGCTCTGCAGCAAAGTCCTGCCCTCCCTTTTCCTCTGTCCATGCAGTTACCCACCAGCAGCCAATAGGAGGTCTCTCTTCTGACTCCTGCTCCTAAATGGACCACATAATAGAGGCATATGGGCCATCTACCAGGTGGAAAGTTTTTCAGCCAATATGAGTTCTATATGGTGTAGGTTTTTTGTTGTATTTTTAGGTGGAAACGTAGGTAAAAAGTGAGAGGTTTTTGTTTGTGGCTTTGCTAAGCAGATGAGCTTAGTGAGGTGCATCTTCCTCCTCAAGAGCAAGTCTTGCAGAACACACAGGGACTGGGGGCATCTGTACATGTAAACAGTACACTTTCACTGAGTCCAAAATTAGGAGCAAAAATACAAAGGTTCACATTGGTCTTAGGTAGATACAGGCGAAAAAGGATTGAGCTGTTTAGCTCAGAAACAACAAAAACAAAGTTTCTAAAGCACCACTAAATTATATAAAAATCAGACCATGGACGGATTGAAACTGGTATTCTGGTGAAATACTTTACTATTTTGTAAAAAGTTTTACAAAAAATTACAAATTAAAAGTATCAACCCTCTGAGTTCAAAGCAGCATTTTGAAAATGAACTGGTAGTTAATCCTATAACCACCCTTGGAGTTGTAAGTGGCCCTTGGGAATAGGGATGGATGGGTTCCACCTGTTTGAAATCCTCGAAAACCCTCCTAACTCCCTGCCTGTCCCCCTCCCTGTCAGCACTGTCCTTGGGAATAAACTGTCCTCTGTAAGAGTGGCGACGGTAAAATGAGTTTCAGATGGGTTACACACACTATCACTTGTCTACCTCATGGTCCACCACTAAGACCAATGCCCACTTCTCTGATGCTGCCCTTCTCATGGGATTAGCCCCTGCAAAGACTCTGGAATTGGAGTATCCTACTCTTGCATTTCCTTTTTAACTTAGGATCCCAAATGATTACTTTGTGCCCTGAGGCCCGTCAGAAGATTTTTAAATGGCTGCGGGACAGGGCTTTGGGAGCTCCTTTTGGGAGAAGGCAGTCTCTCTGGTGAGGGTGAGACAGCAGCGAGCTTGGTTCATCAGAACCAGCTCTTTGGTGCCCTCCAAGTCAGGAGTAGGGGGAAGGGGTTGAAGCTGTATCTTTTAAAACAAAAGCAAAACAGAACAAGTTCCCTGACTGAGCCAGCTAAATGGAATCCCGTTTCCATGCAGAAACTTGCTCCTGATTCTGCCATCTCCAGGGCTTCAGGTGTAGTTTCACTGGAAAGGAGGAGCCCACCCAAGAGATGGGGTCAACATGATGAAATCCCTTGTCCTGGAGGGGCCTGGGAGGCCCCATGGACTTTAACCACGGACATATTCTTTCCTTTCTCTTGAAAACACATTGAACCTATGCTCTTGCCGCAGTACTAAGGCAGGCTAGAGGGTGGTCAGTTCCAACAGCTTGAACTCAGAAAAACGTGATTTCAAACTGTAGCTTATGCTGATCTTTTAGATCTAATCCTTGTGTGGGTAGTGGGAGGGAGCCCCTTCCCCAGTCTTTCTCACTCCTGTCTGCCAAGAAATTCAAACGGTCCACGTCTAGCTTGGGTACTGCCTCTGGGAGGAGAAGTGACATGTTAAGTAACTGATACCAGGAATTCTAGGGTGGCGATTGTCTCTGCCAGGTTTTAACATTAAGATTCTCACAAATTGCCTGGGGTAACATTTTGCAAAAGATCTCACTGATTACTTTGTAGTATTGTTCACACACAAAAATAAATATTTACACGAATTCAAATGTTGAGGGGAGTAGTACTGAGCAGGTGGGGCTGGATGTGTGGATGGCTGGGGTGTGGGAGAGGCCTTGGGCACTGGAGGTTGTGCTGTGCTAAGGGTGAGTCTCAGGTGTCCTGGCCCTGACCAGAGGCCTGGGGATTGGTCAGATGGAAGGCAGAGGTGGTGTGGCTGGGTGGGTTGTTGGAGGCCACTTGAGAGAGACGACCACCCCCAACATCTAGGGGCCGGAAGTAAGCACGGGGTAGGCACCCTACCTTTCAGAGTTCTGGACCTGAGGCAGGATGGGGCATCTTCACTGGTGCCCCCTCCCTGTCCCTCCTCGGGGGGAGTCTGCCACAGTGCCAGGAGGCAGTGGCCACAGCTGCAACAGGCAATTGGCTGCAGAAAAGCTGGTTTGGGAAGGGGTGCCTGTTCTAGGAGCGAGTGGCTCTCTGTGGCCATCCTAGGATCCACTCGGCCCTGGCTCCCCTGGGGCCTCGCTGCTCTGAGGGAGGAAAGGCAACAGAGGGCTTCTGCCAGTTCTGGGCAGGGGCGGGCAGCAGAGAGCTGCTGTCATGGCTACGGAGTGTTGCATGGAGAGGCCCTGGGGGCCTGCTGAGGTCTGGGCGAATCCCTGGTTTAGCAGCACTGGTAGGTATTGCACTGAGCAAGAGGAAGTGCCTATCAGGGAGGAAGGAAACCAGGCCAGCTTTTTCTTTTTGCCCTTTTTCACACTCCAGGGATTATGGGTTTCTTCCAGGACTGGCCCCTCCAGAAGGGCTGGTCTTAGGAGAACCCCAAGTGGCTCCTCCACTTCCGTTGATCCCTTTACTCCAAACATGGCGCAAGGGGATGGGAGCTGCAGTCCGCCCTGGAGCTCACAGCTGCCTGACAGCCGGGGCTCACCCTGAAGCAGCGGCCCCTCTTGGCAGGAGTCTTAGGGCCCAGGCCTGTGCACAGAAGTTCAGACCGGCAAGGGCCCTGCCGACCGGCTGCCATCTCCCAGCAGTCCGTCCCGTCAAGCAGCCGAGAGGGCCAGAGCTAGAGGACTGCAGTGGCTGGTTAGGGACAGGACGCTCTCTGGGTTCAGCTCCTGAACACCCAGTCTGGACTTACCTCCCAGGCAGACACATTGTGTGGGGGAGTTGGGGTGACAGCTGTTCCGAACAGGCTCAGGGCACATCCTGGAAAAAGCCCACGCTGGAGTGTGAGGTAGAATACAGGTGACCATGGACTGGGGCTTCTGGAGAATGGGGTGGGGGTACCTCTTTTGTTTTGCTTTGCCATGGGTGTGAGTGAGGTCCTCCTGCTTGGCGGTGCCTAGGGAGGTGCCTGGTGGTGTCCCTGTGGCAGCACTGGGCTCTGCAACAGGATGGCCTGGCCATGGGATAGTGGCCACAGGGTGCGCCAGGCATGCAGAGGAACAGCCAGCCTGGCACCTGCCCTGCCCCTGGCCCCAGCCCACATCAGTGTAGTGATATGGAATGTTAGGTATGGGGATACATCCTTCTGATCAGACAGACACAGACTAGCAATCTGTACAAACACAAAAGAATCCATTTTCAGAAAAATAAATTACTAAGGGGAGAGGAAGAAAGGGTCCACTTTGTTTTTCTCAATAAATATGCAATTCTGCTCACCTAAGACTTGAAAGGTAATTATCTGGGGGTGGGATTCTAACATCAGGGTCCACGAAGGTGATTCTAAACAGAGCTGCAGCCCCAGCGCCTTGTCAGGGGAGCCCCCAACCCTTCCAGAGCTGCCCCGTTGGCCTCTTCCAAGCAGGTCAGAGCACCCGTGTGGTGAGATTCCAAAAAAAAAAGTGTCCTTGTGCCCAAAGTCTCAGGTGCTTGGAGTGTGGCTAGAAACAGCTCTTTTGGATCCCACCTCTTTCAAAAACAAAAGGTACCAACTGGTGAGGCAGGAAGCTGGGTCCAGGCTGGGACAGCCTCTTTCCCTAGGGCAGTGCGCTCCAGGTGCCGCTGGGGTCAGTTCTGCTGTAAGATGAGGTTTTCCAGTTCGTCTGCAGAGCGCAGCAGGAAGGCAGCAGACTCCCGGTAGCCCGCGATGAGCTGCCGCACGGCGCTGATCTCTGTGGGACTGAGCTGAGCGGTGGGCACGGGCCTGCTGGTGCTGGTGCTGGAGGGGGTGGGTGTGGGGGTGGTGGAGGTGGTGGAGGCCCCGCCTTTCATGCTGAGGTCCGTGGGCCCTGTGAAGAGGGAAGTAGGGTGAGGAGGGAGCGGCCACCCTGCCTGGCATCTGGGAGGTGTGTCTTCCTTGGCGCTGTCATAACCTATGGCCTAGTGCCCATTGTGAGTTGAACACTGGAGTCTGTGGCTTTGGTCCATCTCCCTGATGCCTCTATCCCTAGTGCTTAGAACGGGCCTGCGGGCGACAGGGTTCTCAGGGAATCCTCAGGGTGATCTTGCAAAGATCTGGTTTTAGGTGAGGAAGAGGAGGACTTGGGGCAAAGGAACTCCTAAGATCTGCCTCTCAGTGTGGTGAGCAGAGCGTGGGAATGGGAAATACTCCCACCACTGAGGAACTGTGGGCCAAGTGCTAAAGCCTCTGCCAGCATGCCTAAAGGAGCAGCACCCATCCGTGTGCTCTTCCCCCACCCCAGACATCGAGGCTGGAAGGGGAGATGGTGTGCAGGAAACTCTGCAGGTAGGCAGGGGCCTAACACACCTGAGAGATGTGTGTGGGGAAAGCCCAGGAGGAGTTCAGAGTGGAGCCACAAAAGGCCAGGAGAAGAAACATCTGTGTGTGCTTCTGTCCAGCTGGAGAGAGACCAGCTGCCTTGGTTGTCTGGGGGAAGAGGTACAGGCCAGACTGGCCAGGCCATAACTGCACCCCCAGGAGGGACCGTGGCAGCCAGTGGATGGAGGAAGGGGCTGGCTGTGTGAAGCCTCTTTCTGCTAAGCCTCAGCACCTCGAATACCCACTCCTGGGAGGAGTCCTGTGCCTGAGTGAGGTGGAGGGTTCATGCTGCTGGGATACGAGGGAGTGTGGGCCGAACGATCAGGACAAGACCCAGACTGGTTTCTGGAGAAACTGCCTGCCCTTTGTCCTCAGATGATGATGGCGAAGAGGGAGCCTGCCATCTTCTAAAACACACTAGGGGTGTGCGTATTGGGGAGGGGACCGCCAGGCCCTGTCCTCTCTTGGCCTTTCCCAAGAAGCTACTGGCTTTGGAGTCGGGCAAGTGTGGATTCAAGTCCTGCTCTGCTACTTCATTGGCAAATCCTTTAACTTCTGTGGGCCTCAGAGCCCTCGTCTGCCAAAAGTAAGCGGCTCCTGTGAGCAGAAGCTAATATGCCAGGTGTGAAACACTCGGCCCAGGCTAGGGCTCCTTCTCAGCCCGCAGGAGGCCTGCCTGCCTAGACTGGCACAGTAGGGAAGGGCTTCCAAACAGGTTTCACGGCTTTCTGAGTGGGCTCCCAGGAGACCTGGAAGCTCCTGGAATTTGAAAAGCATCCTGCAAGGTGTTCACAGCAAGAAACAACCAAAGAAGAGAGAATCTGGGCAGGTGCAGGCAGCGCTGCCGCTTCCCTGGGAAGCCTTCTCTGATGCAGCCAGGTCAGCTTCTCTGTTCTCTGCCCTCCCCCTGGAGTCCCTTCCCCACAGCTTTCTCTTCCACGGGGGTGTGAGACTCCCCCAACTACCCTGAAGGTTCTGATGGCCACATTCACTCATGATTGCATCTCCATGGCAGTTTTTATGGTGCTATGAAGAGGGACAAGCTCTTGTCCCTGGAGGCATCCAGACTGGAAGCGACATCTTGGGATAAACTATGGAACCTGACTGCTGCTAAAAGGAAGCTGCTGCAGCCCCCGAATGGGGAAGGAAGCTGGAGCCTAAGATGGGACAGTTTGTCACATGGGGTTATTTCCTCTCTGGCCAGAGAACGTGGACACCAAGGAGGAGGTCCTAGGAACTATTTTCTAAACAGCGTCCTTGGAATTGAGAGTTAAGGAAACAGTTAAGTCTGTTAAAGTCAAACACAGGGGGAAGGGGTTGGGGCCGTGTCTAGAAACAGCAGCCAAGCAGGTCACTGACTCCCAAGGTGTTGTCACAATGGGGGACTGAGAAGCTGGGAACAGGAGTACCTCTGCTGGCTTCTGGATATTGCAGGGGCTGGACCCAGAGGGATGGGGAGGAGAGGGTCTGGTTCCCTCTAGGGTGGCTCTGGTCCCCTCTGCATCATGCTTGGGAGTGGCCAGAGCCTCCTGGCATAGTCAACATGAGCAGTGGCCTCAGGTCCTTCCTTTTCTCCTCCTCTCCCCAAGTGCTGTCCTGTTCATGCCTGTGCTCAGAGCTTCCTCCCTTCTCTCCTGGGCGGTAGCTGAGGCTTGGAAAGGAGAAGGTCCCTGTTTCCTGTGGCCAATCTGATCTGGAGACATCCCATGCAGACTCTGGTTACAGCCAGATGCTCAGGTTGCCGAGTGACTACTGTATGGTGGGTAGAGGGATAGGAGCGAGCATGAGTTACCCAGCACTCCAGGCAAGACAGGGTGAGCCTGATTCTATCTAAGCTGATTTGCATCTCCAGATGACAACATAATGAACAAAGTGAGGAGCTCTGAGCCATTAATACGGCTGCCCAGCCGAGGTACCAAACTGATTGAACAATCACTTGAAAGTCTGAGGCTGGGGAGGCCAGTGGAGCTGGGTGGCCCTGCAACCACGTGGCTGCCTGTCATCTTCCTTCAACCGCTGGAGGATCTAAACAATGTTCTCCAGACGAGGTACTAGTGCTCACGGACAGGGGCTGCCCCAGGCGAGGAGGTAAATGACCAGATTTCTGCCTCAGTGGCCTCCCTACCCACCATGAAGGAACCAGGGTGTTCACAGATGGGAGACTGAGGCCCCAGGATGCACAAGGGCAGAGCCAGCTGCCTCCCTGAAGAATCATTATCTGGCTGCTGTTTGTGCCTCTTGGGCAGGTGTGAACGGGGCAGGCCTGAAACAGGCCCAGCCCCACCATGAGAGGCCCTTAGGAGGGTCAGGGGAACCTGGCAGCAACACCCCTGAGATAGGTCATGCTGGGTGGACACCAGATAGAGGCTTGTCACCATCACCTGCTGCTAGGAGGGAGCAGACCCCAGGCCACCCTCACTCATCTGCTGGGCCGCAGACTCCCACGTGTAGGGAGGGCAGGGCTATGGGATGGCTTTTCTTCCCGGAATGAAAGGAGCCCACCTAGGACAGCCACTCCACCTCTCACTGTGCTGGCCACTCCGGCCTTAGCTTCAGGGATTAGGGCCAGGCGGCCTCTTATTTTAGGTTAAGAGGCATTAGGAAGGGATGAGGAGTTAAGCCCAGGCACGAATCTTCCAGGGACCTGCATACACTTCCTGGTTCTAGGGGGTGGAGGGTCAAGGCGAGTGGAGGCGGCCTGGGTTTCCTGCCATGGGTGGGGACTAGCTCCCTCCCTTGCTCAGCCCAGGAACAGTGAGGGGTCTCCTGCAGCCAAGGACTGGGGCTTAGGGAATCCTCAGGCATGTTTAGCCAAGACCTCGCACCAGTGTTCCCCAGCTTACAGGTGGCACCTTTCTCCAACCTACTCAAGTTCCTCAATTCTTCCCTTCATTCCCTGGCTTCTGAACGACCCCCAAAGCACACGGCTTCTGCCTCCTGTTCTCCCCATTCAAACCTTCTTACAAGGGCAGACAGAATGACAGACCACACAATTCAAGGCCTTTCTGTGCTTAAAACCTAGCAGGGGCTCCTCCTGCACACAGAACACAACCCGAGTGCCTGGCCCAAGAGGTCCTGTGACCCACCAGGCTGACCCCACTCCTCCCCTGCTTCCCTTGGCCTCACAGTAAAGGGGTCTGAGGTTCCCCACTCCAGTTCGTGCTCACGGCAGCACCTGACTCCATGAGGAAGCCTCTGTCTCTTCGGGGGCTGTCTCCTCTAATGGTCTGTGCCCCATCTGCGCAGAGTAGCCTGGGAAGTTACCGGAAAAGCACCTACTGAATCACCCAGCTACAGCAGCGGAGCAAGGGAGCAGGTGTGCGCCATCACCCCGGGTGTCTCAGATGTAGGCTCCATGAGTGCAGGGGCAAGAACTGAGGCCTAGCACCTGGGTGAGAAAAGCTTTCACCTAGAAAGGCAGGCCCTGCGCTGAGGCCTGGGGAGGGAGCCGCCCTGCAGGCCAGCGGGGCCACAGCTGGGCCAGGCCAGCAGCCGTCTCACTGAGCCTTGGTCACTATGGGTGAGATGGGGCTGTGGAGATTCAACTCAGGTCAAGAACAGGCCCTTGGCTGGGACTCGGCACCCACAGGGTCCCTGGGGGAGCGGAATCAGTGAGAGGCGCTGGGAGTGAAGGTGGGAAGCGGCGGAGCAAGCGCCACTGGCGGTGAGAAGGGGGCGGTAGCTTTTTGCTTTAACCAGCTAAGTCTCCTTCACCTTCCAATCTAAGGACCAGCTGAGACGATGAAGTGGGAGGGTGCCAGAGCCGCCCCTCCTGCTCCCTGTGCTGTGAGGCAGTCCCTTTCCATCACAGGCCTCTGCTTCCCCCTACCCCTTGCCCTGCCGGGGGCTGCTCTGCAGACCCAACTGGGTGCTGGTCAGGGAGCCAGAGTCCAGGCCTCCCCCGACTCACCATTACTGTGGTTTCCTGTTTGGAGGGAGGCAGGGGGCTGCAGGTTGCTGCTCAAGGCCCCGTACCCGCGGTAACTGTAGTTGAGGCCGCCGTTGGCGTACACAGGGTCCTGGGAGTAGGAGGAGGCTGGCAGTGAGTAGGTGGAGTGGGTGATGGCTGTGGAGTCCCGCGAGTGCTGCTTGTCCAGGGCTATGGGCTCATCCTGCAGAGGGGAGAGGGGGGCGCTGGGGAAACCAAGGGGCAGCTGGCCCCAACTACCATCCCTGGACACAAGGTGGATAAATGCTGCGGCCCCAGGACTCCTGGGACCCAATGCTGTGGTTTGACCTGCGGGATTCTGTCTGTCCCTCCCCCGGCCACCTTCCCCGCTGGGGGCTTTTCCCGACTCTGCTCATCTCGCTGTCAGCATATTTGATCTGGGCCCTCTAGTCTCGGGATGAAGTCCAGGCTTCCATATGAGGTCTGAAGACCTCTGAGAACACCACCCCTGACCTCCACGCACCTCCTCTCCTCGTCTTTGCTCTCCTGTTCCCCCTCTGCCCCTCCCCGACTGCACCCATCACAGCTCCCTCAGTCCACACCCGTCTGAGGCCTGCCCTCCCTGCACCTGCTGTCCCTGGCTGCCCGGGAGCAGCCCCTGTAGTGGCTGCTGTGGCAGGTACCTGTGAGGACTGGTAGATCTCCAGACGCATCCGCTTGGCTGCCTTTCTCGTCTCGCTCTCACAGGCAGCTGCCAGGATGTTCTCTGCCATGGCCGAGGTCAGGTGGGGTGGCGTGGGTCTGGTCTGCAGGCAGAACGGGGATGGAGCTAGCATGGGGTCGTGGGGGCCCTGGGCTTGTGCAGAGACCTTGCCCCAGGGGTGGGTGGCACAGGGTGGGGTTTGGGCTCCAGTGCCTCAGTCTACGGAGCTATAGGACCTTTCTAGGCCTTAGTTCCCTCATTTGCAAACCAGGGATTATGGTACTTGCTTCCAGGACTCCTGGGAAGACCCTGGGTGAAGGGGCCCGGGCATCCTGGGCGTGTGGCAGGAGGTCAGTGGTGGCGCCGAGGGGAAGTGTGGGCCAGGGAGGAGGGACTCACCATCTCCATGCCGTTCTTCTTCATGCGCCGGCAGGACTTGAGGTACGTGCGGATGCGCTTGCGGGCCCGCTCCTGGAACTCGGGGAACTGCCGGCTGCAGGACTCGATGATGGCCTGGATCTTCTCCTTGGGCTGCTTGGAGATGGGCACCATGCGGTCCAGGTTCTCGTCCACAAAGAGACGCACAAACATCTGCAGAGACACGGGCCATGGGAAGGGCCGACCCTGGCACTGTTCCCATCCCCATCCCACCTGTTTCTGGCCGGTGCTCACGTTGAAGGCCTTAAGACGCTCAGGGTCCATGCCTTCAGAGTCATTCATCTTGTCATTGTCCTCATGGTCGTCATGGTCATCATCGTCGTCATCTGCCATCGGGGCCCGGCCCACTGTCAGGTCCTCAGGGCAGCCGCTGACCTCAGTCTTAATGGAATCGTAGCTCCCAGAGCTGTAGGGGGGGGACTAAAAAGAGGGCAAGAGGCAGAGGGTTGGGCCAAGCAGCTGCTCCTGCCCTTGCTGGGTCTCCTACAGGTGGTGAGCCTGGGGACCAGGGTGGCACGCACGCCCTGCTGCCACGAGAGCCACAGCTGCGAGGCCCTGAGCAAGTCACTCCTCTCTTCTGCTCCCTTCATCTGTGCAATGGGGACAGCAATGCCACCACCTCCTCCCTCCCTGGGCTGCCGAAGGGAGGACCGACTGCAACAGTATATGCAGAGACCTGGCTCCTGGGGGTGCCGAGCACTTAGGAGGGTGTCACCTGTTTCCTCAGCAGAGGTCCACACCAGGACCTGCCACGTGTGCAGGGGAAAGGCAGACACAGAAAGGACTCCCACCACCCGCCAGCCTCCTCTTGTGCCAAGATATGTTTTGGCTTCAGGGTTTTCCTCCCTGATCCCCAAGGGGCTACAACCCCAAGCTGACAACCGAGCTGTCACCAAAGCAGCGAGCATGCTGTCTGTCGGGAGGAGGAACAGATGGGCTGGGCGAGGTAGCCAGCCAAGGCGACAGGTCCATTAAGCAGGATGTGTTCCCGCAGCTCCTGGCCTGGCCTTCTCCTGTCTGCACCCCCACCAGGACAACACAGTGGCCCCTTGAGAATATATGGGTAGAAAGGGAAAGGGAACCAGATCCAGCTTCCACCAGCAGTCTCCTGTCCTCCAGCAGAGAAGGGCTCCAGCCCTCTGCTCCCACCATGAGTTCCTCCCTGGACAAGCCCCCTTGCCCATCTCCCAGCCCTCTGCTCCCACCATGAGTTCCTCCCTGGACAAGCCCCCTTGCCCATCTCTCCTTAAGAGGCAGCTTCCTCTTTTCCTCTGTGCTTCCTCCATCTTCTCATCCTTCATGGCTCAGCTCCCACACCACCTGTCTCCTGCCCCTGCCTCGGGGCACTGCTCTGGGATGGCTGAGGACCACTGTTGTCTTTTGGAAAGTTTGTGCCTTCGATGTGTCCCAACTACTCATTCAGATCCTGACTGGCAGTAGCCTGGGGACACTGTCCCTGCCCTCAAGGAGGCTGGCATCTAGCAGGTAAGGCAGGCTCAGGGAACAGGTGGCTGCATGGTCAGACCTTGTGATGTGGCAGCATGGCCATGGCACAGCCCAGGGGGAACAGCACTCACTGAGGAGCAAATCCAGGAAGAAGTGTACTGCCTGGCACCTGGTCCCACAGCACGGCCCCTGACAGGCCTCTCTCCCTGGGACTAGGCCCACAGGGGTCGGTCCCCTAGGGTCACTGGCCTGGTGCCTGTCACTTTGTCCACATACAGACTTGGATGGGGCAGGATGCCAGGGAGGGAGAAGAGTCTGGCCAGAGGTGCGGGCTCCAGGAAGGCGCCTCTGGCCCCCAGGCCCAGGTGGGAGAAGAGGCACTACTGCAGGAAACCTTTGTGGCCCGGAGGCAGCTTGTGGAAGTGTGAGGGAGGCCCCAGGAAGCAGGGGGGATGCCCATTGGTAGCGGTACCTACTGTGCCCACCCTCTATCAGCCTGGTCAAAGGAGGAGTTCCACTGCCCACGTGCCTGGGCCCTTGCCCCTTTTTTGCACCACCTATAAAATGGGGACAGGCACGCAGAGAAACCAGGCAGTGGGAGGCCTCGTACCTGGCTGTGCCAAAAGTGGCCACTTGCTGTTATCCACAGCAGATGCTGTGCTGGGGGAGGGGACGGGTCGTGGGGATGCATATCCATCTACCATCTTTACCAAGGCAGGGACCATCAGCTCCACTTCACAGATGGGGAACCAGACTTGGAGAAGGGGGCCTGGCTTGAGGGCACACTCCAAGCCATCTCCCATCCCAGAGCTCCACCAGGAACCCGATGGCATACCAGCCACAGCCACCACCCTGGCTTGGTGTCACACACATGGGCTGGCTCCAGCTAAGTTCTGGGTGTATACAATTTCATTCTCGCCTCACGACAGCCCTCTACAGAAAGAAAGAGACTGAGCCCCCAGCCCCACACACCTCAGGGGTGGTCTTCACCCCGTATTTGACTCGGCTCCGCAGCCCGTCGGCACCACAGCCATCGGAGGGGTAGGAGGGTGTGCCAAGTGCCGTGGCCGGCGGGAGCTTGTCACACAGGTTGATGGGCTGATCCTCGGCGGCCGTGGTGAAGTCCATGGGGGCCACGGCGCCGTTGCCATTCATCTCGGGGAAGGCAGGGTCGCCCTGCGTGCTGCTCGATGTGGAAGGGTTCAGGGTGGAGGAGCCATTACCGCTGCCACTCTCAGAGGAGGAGTCATCTGGAATGAGAGGCCTGGGTGTGAGGCCCCATCCCACGCACTGTGGCCACTGCAGCCACCTCGGAGTATCCCACCCTGTGTCTTCCTCATGAGTATCCCTGGGTGGGGATGAGTGCTGCTACCCCACCTCAGAGGCAACTTGCCCCAGCCCACAGCCTTAGCTGATGCAGCCACAGGGTCCCCTCTGCCAGAACAGAGGGGCCATCAGGAGGGGAGTGGCCAGGCAGGGCTGTGCAGGGCATGGAGGGTCTTCCTGCACCCCAAACTTGCAAGCGTTATGTCCAGGCTTAAGGGAGGCCCAGCTCCAGGGGTTTAGGAGTGAGTGGCCTGCCAGAGGGCCCTGGAGGCCCTCGAAGCCCGGCCAGGCTCTCCCTTCTCCCCAGCTCCCAGGACCGCACCTCCCACCCACCCTGCTCCTGCTGCCCGGCACTGCCTTGCAGCTTCAAGCTCTCAAAGCCCCTACCCACAATGGGCCCTCAAATGTCTCCTTCCTCTGCCCAAGGCAGGAAGGATGGCTCTGTTGTGACCTCCAGCCATCCACTCCCTCCTGCAAGCAAGCCCAGCTCAGCCCTGGCAGCCTAGGCACAGGCACGGTGGCCCCCGGATCCGTGCTCCGTGCAGGCCCCGTGGCCTGGGACATGCCAAGCCGGGGCTGCAGGGTCTGGGGTCTGCACGCGGCCCCCGAGTGGGCCTGCCCGGCGTCTCAGGGTGGGCAGCCTCGGCAAAGCACTGCGAGGGCGCCCCCTGCCGCGAAGAGTGCGGCACCGCCAGCCTGCGGGCGCCGGGGAGGAAACTTTAACTGGGAGACCAGACAGTTCCAGATACATTCCAGGCCTCTCTGCCCACCCAGCCCCAGCTCCAGCCCCGGCCTCCTGCTTGCTCAGCTGAGACGGCAGAGGCTGAAGCTGCACGGGAACTCCCGGGGTCACTGTCAGGTAAGCACCCGCGAGGGTCCCAGGGATGCACGGGTGACCCTGGCAGCTCCGCACCTGCACCCAGCGTGGATGGGGGAGGGGTGGTCACAGCGAACCCTGCCACCCCTTCCCCCCGGCCAGGGTCACGCTGGACCCCACCCCCACCCTCCCAGCCGGCAGATTATGAAGATTTAGTCCCCGGTGCAGGGCACTGGGCACGCGCGCCTCCAGAGCGTCCCCATGGCGACCGAGCGGCTCTAGCGCCCCAACCAATTGCTGGCTTCCCGGCTGCCCGGGGGCGGGTCCAGGCTGCCCATCAAGCAGCCGGGCCGGGCAGAGGGGGATGGGAGACCACGGTGGCGCAGTGCACCCCTCCCCCTCGGCTGCCGCAGGTCCCCTGGGCCAGGCGTCTTGTCCTCCTCCGGGCAGCCTAGCTCCACCACTCCCTCCATCCTCCCGCAGGGCAGCTCCGGGCTCTGCTCAAAGCCCGCCCATAGCTGCCCCTCACTGGCTGCATCCTCGGAGTCCCAGCCCGCGCTGGCAGTCCCCAGGACCCCACAGACTACTCGCGCCCAGTCTGGAGTGAACACATTCCTTAGCATCTTTACTGAGCACCTACTGAATGCTGGCCTGGAAACAAAGTAATGACTGCAACCAAGGTGCCAGACCTCCTGCGGGGACAGATGTGTCTTACTGAGCCTTGTGGGTAACAGGGAAGGTGAATTGTGAGAATGGGGGTGCCCACTGTCCTCCACCCGGGAACCAGACCAGCTCCCCATGCAGCCCCCGCTGGCTGCTCTCCAGCGCCCAGGCCACCCACATCCTGCCTGTGAGAGCCAGGCCTAATCCTCACTCCCCTGTCTCATGCTTTCCTGCAGCTGAATAAAAGTCCGGCCCATGGCCACTGGCACTCTCAGTCCTGTGACCTCTGCAGTCCCCCAGCCCAGCCTCACTATCCTCTGCTGGGGCTCTACAATCTGCCTGCCATGATACCTTCAGCTAAGCAGATGGCAGCCAGCCTTCAAGGTCTGGTTCCATGCTGCCACCTCAGGCTGGCACTTTTCTCCACTGTCCCTACGAAGGAGGCATTCACGCCTCCAACCCCAGCTTGCTGTCCAGCCCTGCCAGGGACCCTCGTGCTTCCTTCACCTGGCCCAGGGTCATCGTGAGGGCCATCTGCCCCACCAGGACAGACCCTGTCACCAGAGAAGCCCCTGCACCTGAGGTCCATGGGGGACAGGGATGACACCCATACTGGCTGGTTACCCCCGCTCCCATGAGCTGCGGGGGCCCATCCTTCACCCACCTTGTAGGTGTGACTTCACATACCGACACAGACCACTTGCTTGACCTTGGAGGGCCTTAGATTCCTCCTCTGGAAGGAGGGGCTGCTCCTCAGTGGGCATCGTGCCTGGCACACAGCAAGCCAGTGGTCACTGCATTCATCACAGGCACCAGGCCCAAGGCTGGCTGCAGTGCCACACCGTGCACGGGGCCAGAGGTGACATCCCATCATCCCATCACCCACCTCCCAATCAGGTTTTCCCGAGAAGATGGACTTGCCCTCCCTGGGTGTGAGCTCCTGAGACTCACACGCTGCTCAGGGTGCTCCTGGAGCCTCCGCCAGGTCAGATGCCTGACACGGGGGCCCCGACTCTCCAGCTACCAAGACCTTTGCCTCAGGGCTGTGCCCCCGGCTGCCTGGCTGGGGATTGACATGCGAAGGGCAGAACCTCCCCTAACTGTACTTAGACGCCACCCCAGTCTGGCCAGGGAAGTGGTTGGGTGGGTAAGACCCGTAAGGCACCAGGTGCTAGGACCTCGTATGGCCACGTGTTCCAAGCTGTTAGAAGAAACTGGAAATCTGCACCATTATGTAAACTGATTTTAAAATACTGGCGACTGATTTACATGGCTTATTTTTTTTTTTTAGGGTCTTGCTGTGTTGCCCAGGCTAGAGTGCAGCAGTGCCATTAGGGCTCACTGCAACTGCTGCCTCCTGGGCTGAAGCGATCCCCCCCCCAGTGCACACCACGATGCTTGGCTAATTTTTCTTTCTTTTTTTTTTTTTTTTTGAGACGCAGTTTCGTTCTTGTTGCCCAGGCTGGAGTATAACGGGGTGATCTTGGCTCACTGCAACCTCCGTCTCCCAGGTTCAAGTGATTCTCCTGCCTCAGCCTCCCAAATTGCTGGGATTATAGGCACCAGCCACCATGCTCAGCTAATTTTGTATATTTTTAGTAGAGACACGGTTTCACTATGTTGGCCAGACTGGTCTCGAACTCCTGACCTCAGGCAGTCTGCCTGCCTTGGCCTCCCAAAGTGCTGGGATTACAGATGTGAGCCACCGCGCCCGGCCTCGGCTAATTTTTAAAGTTGTTTTTTTTTTTTTGTAGAAATGAGGTCTCACTATATTGCCCAGGCTGATCTCAAACTACCAAGACTCAAGCCATCCTCCCACCTTGGCCTCTCCATGTGTTGGGATGACAGGCGTGAGCCACTGTGCCCAACCCATTATTTGTATTTTTAAAAACCCCGACAAGTAAATGAGTACACAAATGTGGTCTATTCATATGATGGAATAGTATCCAGCCATGAAAAGGAACAAAGTTTGGATAAGTCCTGCAATGTGGACGACAAAAACATGAGGCTGTGGGAAACAGGCCAGACGGGCAAGGATGGCAAGTGATTCTGCTTCTGCACAGCATCTGGAGCAGGCAAATTCACAGAGGCAGAAGGCACAGTGGGCTCTACGGGCTGGGGGAATGGGCCGTTATTACTTAATGGGTGCAGAGTTTCTGTTGGGGGGGATGAACAAGCTGTGGAAGTAATGGTGCTTCTGGAGTGTACACTTAAAAATGGTTAAAATGGCAAATTTTATGTCACACATTTTACCACACACACAAAAAAACCCAGAACAAAAACAGCCCCTTAGCCCTAGTTTATAGACTAGTTTATATCTGCCATTATCTTATTTTCTCACGCCGCACACACAGAGCCCACTCAGAGGCACAACATGGATCGCAAAAGCCTGCCTTCCCCAGTGACACCAGGGTCTCGCCTACCCCCAGGCTCCGCTCAGGCAGCCACCACCCCACACAGCTGCCCTGGCACGACGCGCTCTGGGGAGCTGCCTACAACCTGAGGCCCATGTTTTGCTGACTGGGGAGTACACAGGTTTGAGCCGTGGAGTGGCTGGAAGAGGCTACTCCACCTTCCGGAGCGTCCGTTTCCTTTCAGAGCGGGTCTCACGGCCATAAAACACGGTTCTAAGGTGCGGATGCCCGGGATGGGGCAGGAGCTCAAAAGGAAACTCCGGTTCCCTGCACCCCACCTTTTCTCACATCATGACTCACCCACTGCCGACGCACAAGGCTCTCCCAGACTGCAACGGGGGCTTCTGGGGATCCTGGAGCCCAGCATGTGACAGTCTGAGGTGGGCCCAGTGAGGGACTACTGTGGGGATGGGGGTGACTGCTACCCTCCAGGCTTGTGCTCCAGCAGTGACAAATCAAACATAAGGGCTCCAGAGGAGACGGGCCTCCAAAGGGGTGTCACCAGCTTTCTGGCCCCTGAGCCATGGTCTCTCCCTACTCTCGGTGACTGCTGCTTACCCTTCCGTGCTAACCCGAGCACCACCACCTCAGGGAAGCCCTCCCTGCCTGCCCCAATCTCCACTGTGGCACTGGCTCTGGGCCATGGCTCTGCAGAAGCCATCCCAGGGATGGTGGGGCAAGGGCTGATGCCTCCTGAACCAGCAGGGGCAGAGGTGCTGCTCGGGGTGGGGTTGGTCCAGCCTGTCCCTTGGCCCCACAAGCAGTGGATTTGATCCCAGCTGTAGCCACACAGGCTGAGTTGACTCCAACTGGAAGCCAGGTCCCTCCTTTGGGCCCACCAGGCCCTTCCAGTGAGCCCCTACGGCTCACCCACCCGCCCCAGCTGTGACCCAGCCTTGGCACTTGCTGTTCCCTCTTCCTGCTCCACTCTGTCCTGGGTGTCCCCTTGGCGCAGTCCCTCACTTCCAGGGCTCTGCGTAAAGGTCACCTTCTTGGTAAGCCCAGCTCCCGCCCCACTCTGGCACACTGACCCCTCTACCTACTTTTTTTTTTTTTTTTTTGAGACAGAGTCTCGCTCTGCTGCCCAGGCTGGAGTGCAGTGGCGCGATCTTGGCTCACTGCAAGCTCCGGGTTCACATCATTCTCCTGCTTCAGCCTCCCGAGTAGGTGGGACTACAGGCGCCCGCCACCATGCCCAGCTCATTTTGTGCATTTTTAGTAGAGATGGGGTTTCACCATGTTAGCCAGGATGGTCTTGATCTCCTGACCTCGTGATCTGCCTGCCTCAGCCTCCCAAAGTGCTGGGATTACAGGCGTGAGCCACCGCGCCCAGCCCCCTCTACCACAGTAGTATTGCAAGGAGAGGATAAGTGCTTGGAAGAAATACTACTGTGTTTATTGTGTCTCTGGCCTGTGCCCAGCCTTCACAGAAGCGGCCCCAGCCCTGGAGACCCAGAGTTGGTGCAGCTGTATTGGGTGGACCTGGATGGCTCCTGCTGCCCCCTAGATCACACCCCTCCCGCTGGTGAGGGCAACTGAGTCTTCCTGGGTGCCCCAGGGTGAGTGCATGCCCCAGGCCTGGCCAGTCAGCCCATCACAGCAACTGGTGAGAGCGTGTGACCAAGCTGGACCCGAGGACATCACGTGGGGGCTCTTGCTGCGATGGCTGGGAAGGCACTCTCTACCTGGGGTTGCTGGGCCCATGGCGCAGGGAGGCCCACGCTGGGGAAAGCAGGGCTGACAGGGGGCACAGATGATCCCCTGGAATCCATCTGTGCCTGCTACCTAGGAAGGCCCTAGAGGTTTTGGTGAGGGAACTGACAATTTCCTTATTGCTTAGGCTGGCTAGGGGCGGGCTCACACCAATGGCTTGGTCTCTGAGTAGTCCAGGGTCTTCTCCCTGGCAGAGGCCAAGGGACGGGACCTGGGGGCTGGGATCGCTCCGCATGGGGACCTCACCATGACGCCCAGCTCAGTCCTGAGGAGGCTGGTACCCACAGAAGGAGGTGGTGCCCACGGAAGGGCTGATGCCCACGGGAGGGACTGGCTGCAACCCTCGCACCCACCCCATACTGCACCTGGCCAGGAGAACGCGCCTGTCACTGGGGAAAGAAGGAATAGAGAGACTGGGGGCAGTTGGGTTTTGATCCAATTGGAATTCTGCCTCCCACAACCCTTAAAAAAAAATGTGATTTAGGCCAGGTGCAGTGGCTCACGCCTGTAATCCCAGCACTTTGGGAGGCAGAAGCAGGTGGATCACAAGGTCAAGAGATTGAGACCATCCTGGCCGACACGGTGAAACCCCGTCTCTACTAAAAATACAAAAATTAGCTGGGCGTGGTGGCACATGCCTGTAGTCCCAGTTACTCAGGAGGCTGAGGCAGGAGAATCGCTTGAACCCGGGAGGTGGAGGTTGCAATGAGACAAGATTGCACCATTGGACTCCAGTCTGGCGACAGAGTGAGACTCTGTCTCAAAAACAAAACAAAACAAAAAAACTGATTTAAAAGAGACACAGGCACACAAACCCATGCTGGATGGAATGCAGTGGGGCCTGGGCAGGGATGGTGCAGGTATAGGGTCCTGTAGTCTAGGCGACCTTGGGCACTGCCACCTCCTGGGCCTCCTCTTATCTACAATCCTGGGAGTTGCCGCTGACGCCCTCCCGGGCTCTGGCACTTTATGACTCTGTGAAGAAACCCAGCTGGCTCCATGGGCACTGAAGCCCCAGCACACAGGCCTCACAGGGTGCAGGCCTCCAGCTGGGAGGCTCAGTGGGAAGCTGGGAGTTTTAGATGGACCCTCCACACCTGGAGCTGGAAGTGGAATCTAAGGGTGCCCAGGTGACCTCTTGTCCCCACCTGGTCCCCATCTTGCTGTTGCCAGGAGGCCTCTCCAGGAGGGTCACCCCTGAGGCCAGCCTGCCGGGGCCCAGCGTGATGGCAGCAGGGTGGGCCCGCCCCCAGCCTGTGGCTGCGTGGGCAGCAGAGAGGTGTCCTGAGGGGCCTTGGGGAAGCAGCCAGGGATGGACCCCCTCTGAGCATTTCTACAAAACTAGGCCTTCCTCACTGTGGCAAAGGGTGACTCCTTCATCTGGGCAGGACCCGGAGCCCACCACCTGTGCCCAGAATGCCTGCGGGCAGGGAAGGACTGCCGTGCCCATCTATTTGAACATGGGGCAATGTGCTGCTATTCAAATGGAGGAATTAGTGATGAATGGGGAAAATTGTTCCTCCCTCTGTCCCGTCTCCAGAAGGAGACAAAAACCCCTTTTACCTCAGCAAACAATGCCCTTATGTGGGCGCCAGTGCCCCGCAGCCCGCACAAGCCCAGCTCTGTGTGAACCACCAATCGCCACACCACGCTCTGGGGCCCAAAGCCAGTGGCACCCTCTCCCGGTGGGCGACTCCCGCCAGCTCCCAGGCTAGGCTCGGAGAATGGGAAGGCCCACCATCCCTGGGACCATAGGCCAGGTACACGGCCACTGGAGGCCAGCAGGCCCTGCGTGCAGACTGCCTTCTGTGGCCAGAGGTGTGGCTGCTGGAGGCAGTGCCGCCTCCATGAGACTGTCACAGCAGCAGCCAGGCAGGGGACGGGAGGGGCATCAATAATTCACACACAACAAGGCGACGGGGCAGGAGGGGGTGGGAGACTGCTGCAGCCAAGGCCCACCATGGCCAGGGAGGCGTGGACAGCAGGGCTCTGGGCTATGGTCTGGGGGTGCTGACTCCGCTCTGAATTTGAGGCGTGCACCTCCCCAGGGCTGGCCCCCTGCCTGCTTTGACAAAGGCCAGCGCCCAGGCCGTGTTTACATGATGCATAGTTCCAAGGAGCACCAGGCTCAGGGCGGGCTGCCCAGCTCTTCCTCCGGACAGGCAGGAGGGGCGCAAAGGTCAAATGGGGGACACTAGGACCCTACCATCCTGGGTGATGAGGCCACATGGGGCACCTACATTCTCCACGTGGCCCTCAGGCCCCGGCTGCCTGCAAAGCTGCTCTCCTGAGTACCCTGCTCTGTCCCTGTGGTTCACACAGCCTGACCCAGCCCCAGCCGTGGGGCAGGAAGCCCATGCCCCCCATCTGGGTGCCACACTTGCCCCCTGATTTCCAGCCCTGGGGCGCCAGTGCCTCTACCTCCACAGCACCTGCCTCCTCTGTGTGTGCCCCTCAGTGCCCGGGCAGCAGGCATTCCTGCTGAAACTCTAGTCACTCTTTCCTCAGGCAGGTGCCAATCTAGTTCCTCACAGTCAGGAGCAGTGCTGTCCGACAGAAACAGAGAGTGAGCTACATGAGGGATTTTAGTGCCCTAGTACCCACATTTTAAAAAGTAATAAAGAAACAGGTGAAATCAATTTTAATCATCTACTTTATTTAACCCAATATATCCAAAATATTACCATTTCAATAAATAGTCGACACCGTGTTATCAGAGCTGAGGTATTTCACCTTCTTTCCTATGGAGCCACCGAGACGCAGCATGTATCGCATGCCTGTCTGCACCAGCCTTTTCCAAGGCTCGGTAGCCGTCCCTGGCTACTGAATTAGACGTCGTACACCTAGATTTTCCCCCAAAACTGAAATCATTTCTCTCTGCAGTGACCCTGGGGGTCCTCGCCCCTAGACAGGTGTCCAAGCTGCAGATGATATTCAGGCCTTGGGACAGGTGGCTCAAGCGGTGGGGCCCTGGAGACAGACACCACCTTCAGTGGAGGGGAAGGCGGACACCAATTATGCGTCAGGTCCCAAGTGTCAGGCTGTGGGTAACTCATCATGCCTGATTTGCACAACCACCCTCTGCAGCAGACATCAGGGAGGAACCAGAGGCTCCAGGGGGAAGTCACTGGCCCATCACCCGGGATGAACGGCGGCACTCAGACAGCCCCAAAGCACCACCTAGGCCACCCAGTGCTCTCAGGCATTCTGGGAACCTCCAAGGCCAGCCTTGATTTGCCCATCTGTACTGTGGGACAATTCCCTACCCCTGCTACCAGACTGCCCCATTTCCTAGAGCCCCTCCCCCAACACCCACTGGCCCCTGATGCCCCGGGGAAGCGCTCCCAGGATGAACTGCCGGGATGTGGGTGTCCTCTGGGTGTCCTCCCTGGCCCCGTCCTCCAGGCCAAGCACAGGCGGTAAGAAATAAACGCTAATTCAGTGTGCAAAGATCGAGCTGAGACACACACAGCCTGCTCCCCGTGTTCTCAGAGCAAGCAGAGCCACTCCAGGCCACCATGTGTGAATGATTCATGGGGCAGGGCCCTGGCCCCAAAGCCCCTACAGGCCTCCTCCAGCCCTCCCGGGAGCCAGTCTGGGTTTGGTGCATTGCAGTCCTTAGGTCGGGGTGATGACGCCAACGTGGCCTGGTCACTTCCTGGTTCCTAGGAAAGTCACCCTTGAACAGGCTCCCGGTGGAGGTGCCTCAGGAGGGCCTGGCCTGACAGAGGAGCCTGCTGGACAAGAGCTCTGTATGTATCCTGGGCTGAGGGGCAGCTGCGAGGGGCAAGGGCACTGATCCCCACATGGCCCCACTGGCCCAGGCTCACCTTCACCTCCATTTTTTTTTTTTTTTTTTTTTTGAGATGGAGTCACTCTGTCACCCAGGCTGGAGTTCAGTGGCGTGATCTTGGCTCACTGCAACCTCCACCTCCTGGGTTCAAGCGATTCTCCTGCCTCAGCCTCCTGAGTAGTTGGGATTACAGGCGCCCATTACCACGCCCAGCTAATTTTTATATTTTTAGTAGAAGTGGGGTTTTGCCATGTTGGCCAGGCTGGTCTCAAACTCCTGACCTCATGTGATCTGTCCGCCTTAGCCTCCCAAAGTGCTGGGATTACGGGCGTGAGCCACCATGCCTGGCTCACCTCCCCACTTTCTCAGTAGGTGAACCTCTCAGCTCGTCAGGTCCCAGAGCTTGTCCTCTGGAGACCCAAGGCCCCAGCACCCCGGACAAGGCCAGGGCTGTGTAGGCCCTGCTCGCTCCTGGATAAAGGGATCTCTCGGTGCTGTCTCCCGGCGTCTCTCACCCCTTGGCGGGCCAGGGCCCAGCACAGCCCAGCATTGTCTGTGCCGCCCGCGGCCCAGCTGATGATGGACACTTTCCTGTGACCGGGGACTGCCAGTGTGGCCTACAGCCAATCCCTGGAAGGCCTGGGCCCCAGCTCTCTGCTCCTGGGGGAGGGGAGGCCAGGAGGCCGCCGCCTGCTCATCTGTTGTGGGTGTTTGGAGCCTTGAGGAGGAACAAACAGCTCTTGCTCCTGGGGTGGGGGTGGGTGGGACCTGCACCCGGAGAATGGGGCCCAGTCCTGGTTTCTGGCCTCAGCTGTGAGAATTAGGGTTAGGGCAATGGACATGGCCATAATGAGCAGGTGTTAGGGAGAAGGCTTGGCTTAAAAGCCTACTGCAAGAGAGGCCTTTCAGAGGCCAACCCAGGGAGACTGGTACAGGGGCCACACCTCCTGCCATGCAACAGTGACCAGGGCAGATGTCTGGCCATGAGCGTTGGGTCCAGGGGGAGTCAGCAGCAGGCCAGAGTTCTGTGCCCCCTGGTGGGAGAGGGCTGCTGTGACCCAGGGATGGGCCCGGGGAGGGTGGGCATCACCTGAGGAGGGCACTAGAAGGAGCCGTGGCACAGGGGTAATGCGGGTGATGGTCTCTGAGCCCTGGTGGCCTGGCCGTTACTCCCACCAGCTCCTTCCCCACCAGCCGTATGGCCTCCTGCCTGATCCCTCACTCAAACGGCTTCACCCCTTACTGGGGACACCCCATGGCACCCTGAGTACCAGAAGCCGGAGGCACACTTCTGCCTGGCACCTTCTCCTTGGATGGCAGCACTGACTCCTCACTGCCTTAGCTGCCCATCAGTGTGGGCACCTGGGATGGGTCTGGCATTTGCCAGATTGAGAAGCAGCGTCTTGGGAACTCAGGGTCCCTGGACAGGGCCTGGCTCATGTGGGTGGGGAGGGAGAGACAGGGACTCAGGAGTGCCTGGGTCTTGTTGACACCAAGGACCCCCTAGCCCGGCTCCCTTTCCAAAGAAGCATGACCTGGACGGTGGCTGGGGGCTGAGAGTAGGGACAGGGACGCCGTTGAGGGTGGCTGTGAGGTAAGCTGCAGTCAGGGTCCCACAGGCCTCCATGGCAGAGGGGACCAAGGGAGACCAGGCTGGCTGAGGAGGCAGGACTGGACCAAGGGGGTGGTGTGCAGGGCTCAGAGAATCTGGGGGAGGTGACGAAGACTGCCCACATCCAGTCCCAGCCTGGCCCCTGGCGGGCCTCTGTGCTGTCCACATCTGGTCCTCAACCACCTGGCAAGGTGGGCCAAGATGATCACCCCTGCCTGTCAAGGGGACGGCACCGCCCAAGGCTGCCTGGCAAGGAGGGAGCTGAGCAAGAGCTGAGCTCTGTGTGCCCCCACGCTTCCCTGCAGACCCCTTGGAGGCCAGGGAGGAGGCACCCAGGGGAGGGGGCCAGGCCAAGGAAGAGAGGCCAACAGTGCTGCCACTGTAAATACCGAGCCCTGGGCACTCGAGCAACACACCTGCTCCCCAGAGGCCCGCCCTGCTGCCCAGTTTGCATTTCTAGGTGGCAGAGGGCCCCACCCGAGGGGAGCAGGGGCCACAAGGTAGGAAGCCTTGGTCTTCTAAGAGCTCCTGGGGGCATGCCAGGGTGAGGGGCTGCAGCCCACAGGCCATGTCACAGAGAGAAGCTGTGGCCCAGAGTTGGGGGGTCAGCTAGCTCAGGACCATACTTCGGGGAAGGGCTGGCCAGATCCATGGCACAGAACCCAGGACCTGCCTACAGGATGCCACATATTGGGCCCGACCACTCCATCCTCCCAGAACCCTTCCATGCCAGACCCTCCCCAGATGGCCTGGTTGTGGCCTCTCTGCCCTTCTCTCCTGGTTGGAGCTTCTCTCCTGGGTCATAGGGAGCTTTTGGAAACATGTGACCCAAGAAACCCTGGCATTGGGCACCTCCTCCCTTCCCAGCCCCCTGCTGCCACGCCTCTGCCCGGCTTCCCAGGCCACCTCGTCCCAGGCCCTTTCTCTGATCCCCCATCTATTCCAAGAGTGACTCAGTGGCCATTCGTTGAGCACCTATTCAGTGCTAGGGCCTGGGAATAAAGCCCAGGACAGGAGACTCAGGCCACACGGGGTCAGCCCTGAAGGGCACCCTGTGGCGCCTGCTTCCAGCAATAAAAAACAGGGACTTGGCCAGGCGCGGTGGCTCACACCTGTAATCCCTGCACTTTGGGAGGCTGAGGCAGGCAGATCATGAGGTCAGGAGTTTGAGACCAGTCTGACCAACATGGTGAAACACTGTCTCTACTAAAAATACAAAAATTAGCCAGGCATGGTGGCGCATGCCTGTAATCCCAGCTACTAGGGAGGCTGAGGCAGGAGAATTGCTTGAACCTGGAAGGCGGAGTTTGCAGTGAGCCGAGATTGTGCCATTTGTACTCCAGCCTGGGCAACAGAGTGGGACTCCATCTCAACAAAAAGAAAGACAAACAGGGACTCAAATGTCCTTCCATAGGAGTGGTCAAAACGCTGGCTCTGGGTAGACCCAGTCCCCGTGGTCTGGGCAAGTTACTTCCCCTCGGAGACGACATTTCCTGCCCTGTGGAACAGCGACATGTATAGCTCTGGGCTCACAGGGTCAGGCTGGGCACACAGTGGGCTCAGGAATGGGCCCCCAGTCACTGGGCTGACTGGACAACCTTCGAACTGTGGCTGGCCCACATCAGTGTCAGGGAGGCCAATGACTACGTGAGAAAAAAGGTGGTGCCAATACTGCCTCATTGAAAAGAAAACGAGGCTCTGGTTACTTAGATAATATAAAAGTCTGAGAAAAATAGGCCCCCCAGACATCATTATTTTTCATTTTCTTTTTTCCTCCTTTCTTTTTTTCTCTTTTTTTTGAGACAGAGTGTTGCTCTTGTTACTCAGGCTGGAGTGCAATGGTGCGATCTCGGCTCACAGCAACCTCTGCCTCCCAGGTTCAAGAGATTCTCCTGCCTCAGCCTCCCGAGTAGCTGGGATTACAGGCATGTGCCACCACACCCAGCTAATTTTGTATTTTTAGTAGAGACAGGGTTTCTCCATGTTGGTCAGGCTGGTCTCAAACTCCTGACCTCAGGTGATTCACCTGCCTCGGCCTCCCAAAGTGCTGGGCTTACAGGCATGAGCCATCGTGCCTGGCCTTCTCCTTTATTTTTCTACAATCATTGTAATACTTCTGAAATAAGGGGAGAAATCAGGGACATTTCTACAAAGACATGGCTCCTGCCCTCAGCAAGCTGACAACCGGCAGGGGTCCCACACTGGTGCCTGTTTGGCTTCAACCAAACCCCAGACTCCTCCAGGGAGGTGGAGACAGGGCTCATCACCCTTGAGTGTCACAAGGCCAACGCTGGTGTGACAAAAGTGGCCAAGAAACTGGAAGAGCCAAAGGGCCCTCAGTGCCTTCGTCCAGCCCCAGGCCTGCATGGTGCGGGAGCCCCAGTGTGTCCCGAGGCCCAGGCTGGAGGAGCAGCTTCATCTGAGAGGCGCACACACCAGGCCCTGACCTGCCCCAGCCAGGGCTCCACACCACTCTTGCTCAGCAATCCCCCAACTGCCCACCCTGCGGAAGGTGGAAGCAGGCCCAGCGAGCAGACCCCCGCTCTCCCCTGGCGCTGGCTTCCTGTCTGCCCAGGAGGTGAGTAATGTCCGCTCCCTGCCCCCATGCATCCCTTCTGGAGGCCAGGCGGGCCTCACATTTTCCGCTCAGGAAGGGGCAGAGTGAGAGGCCTGCTGAAGCACATCCAGGGGAAACGGAAGGAGTGGCCCCGCCTGCCCGGTCAGGAACCCAGGCCAGCCCCGGCCTGCAGGAGGCGCACTGGCTCACCTGCCTCTGTGCATGCCTTCGTTCATTTTCTTTTTTTTTTTTTTTTTTTTTTTGAGACTGAGTCTGGCTCTGTCGCCCAGGCTGGAGTGCAGTGGCCGGATCTCAGCTCACTGCAAGCTCCGCCTCCCGGGTTCACGCCATTCTCCTGCCTCAGCCTCCCGAGTAGCTGGGACCACAGGCGCCCGCCACTTCGCCCGGCTAGTTTTTTGTATTTTTTAGTAGAGATGGGGTTTCACCGTGTTAGCCAGGATGGTCTCGATCTCCTGACCTCGTGATCCGCCCGTCTCGGCCTCCCAAAGTGCTGGGATTACAGGCTTGAGCCACCGCGCCCGGCCTGCCTTCGTTCATTTTCATCCACTCATTCACTCAACAAACAGTACCCCAGCACCTGCGCGGTGCCAGGCCCTGTGCTGGGTGCTGGAGTCCTGGCTCTCAGGGTGCTTATGGTACTTGGGGAGCAGACTGCATCAAACAGATCATCCCACCAGTGGGGGCGTAATTACAGACGGATGTGCTGTTCAGCCCCCAGGCAACGCCAGACCACAGTGCCTCTGGACAAAGTATCTCAGGCAGCCAGACTCCCTCCACACCCTATGATGTGCACAGAGCCCTGTTCAGACCCAAAAGAAAGCCCAAGCCCAAGCCTCGGCCAGGGCTTAGCTGAGGGTCTTTAGGGGACCTGGCCCGTGCCTGGGCAGGAAACTATGGCAGGAGCTGGCTTGCATGGCCCTGGGCCCCAAGGAGGGAGTGCCCCAAGTATGCAGAGAGGGCCTTCTTTGGTTCCCTAGCTCCCCTGCCCATCTTCTGGTGACCCTCACACATGGCCCCTACACCTGCCAAAGGGGAGAAAGGAGAAGCACTGGCACCTCCCCAACCCTGGCTGAGTTGCCCCAAGTCTCTCCCTGATTCTAAGTTTCCTCCCCATGAGATGAGAGCACTGTGATGGTGGCTCCCTGCCAAGCACCAGCGGCTATGATCGCGGGGACCCAGGAGCATCCCAGGACTTGAGAGTGTGGGGAGCTGGTGTAAAGAGGTCTGGGAGACCGAGACTCGCAGACAGTGGCAGGGCTGGGGGCAGAAACCCAACTGTGTTTCAGGACAAGCAGACACTCACCCCGGTAGAACCTCAGAGACAAGCTCCCCGGGGAGTGAGAGCTGGCATCCGCACAACGCACTCTTGGGCTCAGTGGTTCCGCCATGGGATTTGCTCTGCCACTCAGCCTTCATCTGCCTTTAAAGAAGGGCCCCGACAAATCCACAGCTGTAGATCTGTGCTAACCGCCTGGCTCCCTGAAATCACTCCCGGCTGGATTACTCGTCAGCAGGGAGGGGGTGCTGATACGGTTGGCATCTGGGTCCCCTCCAAATCTCATGGTGAGATGTGTCCTCCAGGGTTGGACGTGGGCCTGGTGGGAGGTGTCTGGGTCATGAGGGACTTGGTGCTGTATGGAGTGAGTTCTCACTATGAGTTCGCGCGAGAGCTGGTTGTTTAAAAGAGCCTGGTACCTCTTCCCTCCCTCTTGCTCCCTCTCTCACCATAAGACATACCTGCTCCCCCTTCACCTTCTGCCATGTCTGTAAGCTTCCTGAGGCCTCACCAGAAGCCAAGCAGATGCTAGTGCCATGCCTGTACAGCCTGTGGAACTGTGGACCAAATACACTCTTCTCTTTATAAATTACCCAGCCTCAGGTATTCCTTTATAGCAACACCAAACGGACCAACACAGGTGTGTCATCGGCACAGCCTTGGGAGTCCCCACACTCCTGGCAAAGAGAAAAGGCCCAGGTGCTCGGATGGGAAGGATGTCCCTAGAAACAAACAACCCAACTTATCCCCATCAGAGGCGGAGCTCCATCTGCTCTGCAATGGTGTGCTTGGACAGGGCTCAGTAAACGTCTGTTCATTTGTTCCTTCCGGGATAACAGACATTCAGCAGGCACCAACAATGGGCCAGGTTCACAACCGAGTCCCGGGGGCAGGGCAGAGACCGAGACTGAGCTTACAGCAGGCCTCTGACTTCCACGGAGGCCTGAGGGCCACAGCCCACACACCAAGCTCACCTGGGCATCAGTGGGGTTGGGGGGCTTCTGCGATGGAGACCCTCAGGCGGGGAGTGGAGCACACAGAGGGCTAAGATGGGTGCCTCTGCTTGGGCTGTCCCTACCTAGTCCTGCATCAATAACAGGGGCCTGAGAGTGCTCTGATGGGAGCCCCTTGACTCACTCACGGGAGCTGGACCTCACATGTCTGCACCGTGAGCACCTTCAAGAGGGGCTGGCTGTGTGTCTCCATGGGGGCCGGAAGATGGCCCAGGACTCCAGGCTGGAAACCCACTGCTCTGGACAGACACCAACAGGCCCACAGGCCCAGAAGGGGCAGTAGAGGCCAGGCCAGCTGCCTGGGCCTTCCCAAGGCCTGTGCCCTGCCCGGGGTCTCAGCTGGCCAGTGGGGTGGCCCACAACTCCATGAGTGCCTCGGAGCGGACGGTGAGGCCTACGGCCCCGCGGTCAGCAGCATCCTCACTGTCCCAGCTCTGGTGTCCACCAGGAGGGGAAGGCAGTGTGTGAAGGCAGTGTATGACTACCCCAGGCTGGCCCTGCACTGGGCTCTTAGGGACCTACGGATCCCCCAGCCTCCCTGCATCTCTCAGCCTCGTCCTCATGGCCAGCCAGCGTCCGGGCAGCAGGTGCTGAGGGAGCTCCACGGACCCCACAGAAATGCCACTGTCAGCTACCTGATCCTGACAGCCCCCAAATCACCAGACCTCCCCAGGACGTGTCTCCAAGAGAGATCCCACTCTCAAATGGTGGTCATGGGGAATAACAGCAAGAGACCTGCTCGGGAATGAGTAGGGGGACCACGGCCCCTTCAGCCCCACTGCTCTGGGTTTCTGAACAACTGTCCCAGACCCTTCTTGCAGGGACCACAGCCTGCGGCCCCAGTTGAGCTCTGCAGGCACAGCCCTCAGTGTTCCTTGGGTGTGGCCTCAATCAGCTCAGTTGAGGCGGGAGGTCAGCTGCTGAGCTTGTCCCAGTCCCAGAGCCCCCCAGAGCACGTGGCTGCCCCCGCTGGGTCCCCACCACCGTGGGAACGCTGGAAGGCAGCACTGGCCTGGGAGGCTGGCAGCACGAGGGGGTCGTGCAGACCTCACGAGGCATCAGGCACAAAAGCCTTTTCTTTGCCGGCAGCCACGCACCCCACTCCTCCTGCAGCCACTCCCTGTGCTCCCTAGCCCCTGGTCCAGACACCTCCAGCTGCCTCCAGGCTGGGTCTCCTCCCAAACAAAGCCGGATTCAGGCCTGAGAAGGCTGTCGGGAGGCAGGCGCACAGGTTCTGCCATGGAGATGAACTTTGACCCAAACAGCAAGGCTCCTACCCCTTATTTACTCTTTAAGGCTGACCCGTTTCACAGAGTTAACATTACACCCCTTTTTAACCCGTACCTCCCTCCCACATTCCAGGCCTCGACCTTCAACCCCTCCTAATTGCTGGCTCCGGCTCCTACACCCCAGTTCTCTGGGGCCCAGCTTACTCATCCCCTGCCCCCAACCATCTCCTCCGCGGAAACAAAGGCGATGCCGGGCTGCTGTGCTCACAGAGCCACCTCACAATCCTGGCACCAAGGTAGATGCCAGGGCCCCAGAGCCCAACCACTTGGGGGAGTCCACATGGAGGCCAGGGTGGATCTTTGGGGTCTGATTCCTGACCCTAACTCTCCAATCCCTGAGAAGGAAGCCTCGATTCCAAGGGAGGCCAGAGTAGGCTGTCTGGCAGGCCCTGTGCAGGAGGGCCAGGACTAGGGAAGAATCCAGACAGCTCCCCAGCCAGCCGCATCACATCCCAAGGGGCTAGGACGCATGTGGACAGCTGCACTGCCTGGTCACTCACCAGGTGACCCGGGCTATAGCCTCATACATGGCTACAGAAACACAGGTTGTTTCCCTTGCTGGGCAGCGGAACTGCTCTGGGTTAGGTACACAGTGAACCTTCCCAGGCCTGCCCCTGGTAACTCTGAAACCCATATCGCAGAAGCCCATGGCATCTCGGCTATCAAGCAGACCCCCGGCCTCACAGGCTGCCAATCCCATGGGCTCCCTCCCTCATCTTTGGGAGGAAGGAGCCAGGGGCTGGGGCAGTGGGGCCCATGGAGATGCTGAGAACGCTGGGGGCAGTGCAAGCTTGGGTGTGGGCCACCCGAAGGCCTTGGCCCAGATTCCGCCACCCTGGAGTATGTCCACACCTCTCACCTGAGGACAACTGGGAGCAAGGGGCCAGGCACAGCCCCTCCTCAACCGCCACCAAGGGGCACTCACCGTCCTCTTGACTGTGGAGGTTCTGTGGGCTCCGCATCCTCTCGTCCTGGCTGGGGCTCAGGCTGGAGGCCAGGTGCGGGTCAGCTGACATCCATGTGGAGTCGCTCATATCAAAATCCTCGCTGCTCACAGAAGTCTCATCCTGAGCAGGGACAAAGAAGGTGGGCATTCAGCAGGGACGGGCTCTCATCGGCCCGAGGCAGCCTTGTGGGTGGACCCCAGGGCCAGTGGGCGTTTGCGAGTACCCCGAAGGCCTCAGGGAACCCTCAAACCTTGAAGTGAGGGCTGGGTAGTGCTCCCCCTTGCCCAGTGGAAGTGGCCCCAGCTCTGGTTCCTGTCGGAAGCCAAGGCTAAGGGCCGGTGCTGTCTGTAATTGAAGACAATTATGAGGTCTCGCATCCTGCAGGGGCGGATGGCAGGGCCTGGCTCTTACCCTTGTGAGCCAAGGTTGAAACAAGTGCTGTAAACAAGGGCTGCCGCTCCCTGCTCCCAGCCCAGGGACCAGGGCTCACTCTGCACAGGACCCGGCGGCAAGAAGCGGGCAGCAGGACATGCCGGCCACCGGGCACTGAGGCTGAGCTGAGTGCCCCCAGCAGGCCTGGCGCCCTGACTCCCATGAGGCATGCATGGAATTCCTTTCTCCCACTCCCCCAGCCCAGAGGACATTTCTGTCTTCCTCCTTCCTAACCTTTGCTGTGCTTCAAAGATACGCTCTTGGGCAGCTTCCAGGGCTGAAAGGGCCAGCCCCAGAAGTGCAGAGAAGGAAGGGGGCGGGGCAGGCCAGGGTTCGGACCAGACCGCAAAGGGGGTTCAGCTCAAGGGCCTGGGGGGCCGCCAGGGCGTTCCAAACAGCCGGATGGCCTGCTAGAGAGGACCACGCCTGCCTCCTCTCCCCTCGCTGCTGGCTTCGGCGGCCCTTGGCCAGTCATCCGGGAACCCCCGGGGCGGGGCCCCTTCAACCCAGCCCTCCAGCGGGAAGGGCCCCCACCTCCTCCGGCCCAGCCTTTCAGGAGCAGCAAGCAACTGTGCCTGGGAGCTGGCTGTAAAACCAAGAAAGATGACCCAGCAGCTCCCACACCCGGAGTTCTGGCCTCCCCCCAGCAAGACACAATGGCCTCTGTGGGCCCCCAGTGAGGACCTCTGGCAGAGCACCCCCCAAGCCTCCCCTCTGGGGCCCCTCACAGACGCCTCTTTTATAGTGAGCAAACACACTTTGGTTGGAACTTTCTTAGGCTGCTGTCCCTGAGGCAGACACATCTGCTCCAAGTGCTAGGGAACCAGTGTGGATTCGGCTCCACTCCCTCCCCCACCAGCTGGGCTGGTAGGGAGTTTCCTGGAATTTATAGCTTCTGTGCAGTGTGGACCCTCTGCTGAATCCAGAGGACAGGAGCTGGGCTGTGACGACTGCAGTCCCCACGCGGCACACCCAGGGCCTCGGGGAATGGATAGAGCCCACATGTCCTCTGGTGTCCTCTCCCCACACACAGGCACACACACACTCACTCTGCCTCCCTCCCACGGGCTGCCTGCTCCATAAACACAAGCACCTCCACCCACAGCCCTCCTTCATGAAAACTCACTCACACACCCAGACACACACACACACGTTCAAAAGGCTCTCCGCACAAAGGGTACAAAGGGACAACAAAACTCTCCCCTGTGCTAACTGGATGGAGGGAGACGAGGGGGAGGGGGAAGAGAGGCTGGCAGGTGGGGGAAGGTTCCTTGGAGCCTTGAGCAAGGCTGCAAGGGGCAGGCGGCTCCCCATCTTCCCAGCTGGTCCTGCCATGCTGGCTCCAGGAACCAGGAACAGAGCATCTCGCGTGGGCCCCTTGCTACTTCCTGGCTGCCCAGGGGGTGCCATGCTCAGGGTTTGACCTGAAGTCACAGCTGAAGGAGAAAGACTCTGGGTATTGTTCAAATGCTCATGACTTAAAAGACAGAGTATCCTAGTAACAGTTGAAAGCGCCACCTACTCCAAACTCCCCATACATCCATTCGACAGGTATTTACTGAGCACCTACTACGGGCCAAGCTCCCCTCTAGGTGCTGGGAAACTCAGCTGTGGACCAGACACACTCCTGGCCTGTCTGGCACCCCTCATCCACAAGGGAGATGGACAATGAGCAGAAAAGCATTGATGAGGGCCACAAAGCACACAGAAGTGGGGCGAGAGGGCAAAGGGACCTGTTTGCCAGGGCAGCCCAGGAAAACCCCATGGGTCCGAAACGCTGGAGCGGAGGCCTGCAAGAAGTGAGAAGGGGAGCCCGTGAGGTCTGTGTGGCTCCACGCACTTTTCAGGCACAGGCAGCAGCAAGTGGGGCACAAGCTGCTGGGTTTGAGGAGAGGCAAGGAGGCCACTGTGGGCAGGCGTGGGCGGGCACACGGGGCAGAGGAGCCACACGAAAAGGTCCCCTCCCACAGTGCACGCAACCCTGGCAGGGCCGTACCTGCCATCTCTAGCTTGGAGAAAGGCTCTTGAACTCCACTCAATACACGGGGGGTGGAGCAGCGGGGACGGCTCGCACACTCCGGCCTCACTCAGCCAACTTCAAAACCGTAACAACAGAAGGCAAAGCTTCTCAGGGGCCCAGCGCTCCCCTGGGCTTGTGGCATTTCACCCTCACTACAGGCCCACCAGGTAGGTACAGTTGTCAGCCCCGCTCCACAGATGAGGAAACCGAGGCTCCAGGAGGTTAAGGGGCTTGCCCAAGGTCATGGGCTAACATGAGGCACAGCCAGATCTGTGCAGTCGCCAAGGACTGGACACGCCCTCCTAACTGAGTTGGCCCTCGCCTAGAACCCACACTGCTGCTGTGAGCCACAATCCCAACTCCAAGCTGTATCCAGCTGTCGCTGTCTTGTGGATCTCTGCCCTGTCTTTCCCCGGAAAACCTTAGGTCCTTCCAACAGTGGGGACCAGACTGTACGTCCTCTGAATCCTGCACAAGGCAATGAGACTTGTTGAATCCACTGAATTGCCTGGCATGGTGTTGGTTGTTTAATGAGGACGTGGCATTAATTTGACAATTAAGGACTCTGGTCCCATTGCGCATAGTTCTTGAATGGAGGGCATCTGAAGCCCAGGATGCAGGCTGGTGGGCCGGTGGCAGCCGGGTGCCCTGTAATGCCTCCCTCCTGCTGCTGCCAGCCACCCCACACACAGCCAGGGTTTCTCTGGCTCACATCACTGAACTGCTCACCCAAACGCCCCTCCACCCCTCACTTCCTTGATGGGTCCCACTGGGAAAAGGTGGGCTACACCTAACCTGGCATCAAAATTACCTGATTTAGGAGGAGCACCCAGTGCCCACAGGCACGGGGCTTCAGGCTAAGGGTTTTATGAGATTTCCTCCCAAGACCCCATAACACAGGCACCCATGTCAGGCCTAGCTCCAGCTCTGACAACTGCCCCTGCGAGGCCTGCCCCGCCTGCCCCAACGGCCCAGGGGCACGGAGCCAGCAGCACAGCTGGTGTGTAAACCCAGGCGGTCTGTGCCCAGAGCCTGTATCACAGTGTCACCGCACCATGGGCCACCTCACCACATCTCCTCCCTTCAATGGGAGGAACCAGATTCCTTAACGACCAAGTGTCTCAAGATGAGGCCCAGAGGGAACTCATGGGTGATGAGGCTATATTTACACACGCACACACACACAACACACATACACACTCATGCATGCTCACTTTCTTCAATGAGTTGATGTATATTTATTGAGCATCTACTATGTGCTGGCATTGTGCTAGGGACATAGATAACCAAGGCAGGGTTCCTTCACACCAGGCCTTGTTAGCTAGGAAAAGGGACCAGCAAAAATTCTGACCCATCTGTAGGTGCAGTGGGGAGAAACTGTGGACACACTGCCTCGTTACCTAACAATGATTGTTCTCTCCCCAGCTCCCAAGGAGTTTTCCCACAGCCTCCAGGGTTCTGCCAGGTGAACCCCAGTTTTGTGAAAGAAGTTCTAAGATTCTGATATCTTCACTGCTATGGCTTTTTTTTAAAGACAGGATCTTACTGTCACATAGGCTGGAGCACAGTGGTGCAATCATGGCTAACTGCAGCCTCGAGCCCCCAGGCTCCTGCCTCAGCCTCCCAAGGAGCTGGCACTACAGGCATACACCACCACGCCTGGCTAACTTTTAATTTTTTGTAGAGACAAGGGCTCACTATATTGCCCAGGCTGGTCTCAAACCCCTGGGCTCAAGTGCCTCGGCCTCCCAAAGTGCTGGGAGTACAGGTGTGAGCTGCCACACCTGGCTGCTACAGCAATTTTTTTGTTTAAGTGAGAAATCAAGTCTATTAAGCCTAACTTTTCAAAAACACACGATACAAAAATAAGTTTTGGTCAGACTTACACAAACCCTTCAACACCCACACTTTCAAGGGCTGAGCTAGAGAAGACTTCCCAAGACCCTCTGCAACCTGTCTGGCCCAGCACGGTCCAGTTCATGGGTATAAGCCCCCCAGTCGCAGATGGGCAGACTATAGCTCCAGTCCCTCACTCACACCCTAAGCCAAGGCTGGAGAAGCAGGCTAATCACAAGGCAGTTACAGGTACACACAGATCAGAATCTGTCAACGACGACTGTGCAGAAGGGGAAAATACACCCAAGTCCAGAGGGCCATGCTGGAGGCAATGGTGCAGGTTGGAGAGTGACCAAGGCCTCAGGCCTGCTCAGAGACCCAAGGTGCTCACTGGCTCACCCAGAGGTCACAGGGTGCCTCTTACTTTTCCCTTCTGGAATGTCAGATGAATTGGGGCTAATTTCTCCCTTTCTGTTAACAAACTTCAACAAAACTTAGAGAATAAAAGTGTGGGCTGGGTGCGATGGCTCACACCTGTAATGCCAACATTTTGGGAGGCTGAGGTGAATGAATTGCTTAAGGCCAGAAGTTCAAGACCCATCTGGGCAACACAGTGAGACCCTGTCTCTATTTACAACAGAAAAGTGTGTGCAGTCTATTACTTCTGGGTTCCCTCTCCTCAGGCCCCATGTGACTGTCCAGTCAGCTACCCCCCCGGTTTCTCTAGCCTCTGCCCTTTGGAAACCCTGAAGCCCGTGGCCTTGCCCACCCAGCAATCATTTATTCCAGCACCAAAGCCATCATGGGTCACAGGGTAATAGAGCCAAAGCCAAATGCTCTTCTGAAAAGGGAACTTAAGAGTTAGGCAGGCAGATGGGTAGCACCCAGTCAGCCTCTGGGACACACCCCAACCTGGGAGCCCTGCCTCTGGGGCAGAGGGAGAGGAGCTGACCAGACCCTCCCTGCTCTTATCTTCAGTCCAAAATTCATGGGCAGGTTCAGTTTCTCTCCACCCAGCTTCTGAGGCCCTTCCTCTTCTGCAGGGTAACTAGCACAACCACTGCCCAGCCCAGGAGGAGGAGAAAACGGGAGACCAGAGGGGAAATGGTGGAAACGGGACTGTATCCATGGCTTGTAACTACGGGCAGGTGCTATCAGTAACCTGATTATTTTACAACTGGGGTCAATTTCTCTGCAACTGGGTTCCTGGTGCCTCTGAAGTTGAGCCATTTGCATCCTCCAGGACCCGGGATCCTGGGGCGTGCCTCACACAGTATTTTCCAGACCCTTCCTGAGAGCTGTAATTCTATCTCTACGGCTTGAGAAAGAAAAGGAGGAGGATTTGCTGAGAATTTAGTGCAATTGTAAGCCATGAGCCCTGACGAGGAGCCCTGGGTGTGTGTTTCAGAGGAAGGCGGGGGCAGGGGTGTGCAGGGGATGTTTCTGGGCCGAGCAGGAAAGAGACCCCTCTCTAGAAAGCCCCCAGGCTTGTTCGACAGGAGGCTAAAGCTCCCATTGGGAAGAACACCAGCCTCAGGCGGTTGCCCCAGCACCAGCTCTATCCCAAAGTGGAGTCTCTTCTCAACCCACTGGTAGGCACCACCTTCTGGGCACCTGCAGGCCCCTTCCAGGCCCTGGACATTCTTCCGCAAGAGGCGACTCTCCCCCTTGTCTCCATGTCAGCGAGCATTACACACACAGCCTTCTGAGCATGCCAAGAAGGTACTGAACCGCATGTGACCCCAACTTAACCACTTCAGTTCATCAGATGGCTTATTAATAGGAGACGAAAAACCCCCAGGATCTAAAGCATCAGGGGTTCAAATCCTTGTTGTGAAAGGGCTGCACACATGAAATGTGAGGGTGGTCTGCGCCACAGATATATGAAATATGAGGGTGGTCTGAGCTCCTGGGGGTGTGGGGTCCCAAAGCTGTTGCTTCATGGCTACAACCCAAGCCCACATAGCCACCAGGGAAGGAGGCCAGCCTTCCAGCACTCCCTGCACAATTCCACTCCTTCCTGCGAACATGCCTCCTCTGCTTACTAGCCATGCAAGCACCAGCTCTTCTGGGAAATATGAGGCAGGGAGAGCGGAGACACAGCCAATCACCAACCATACTGGAGTCATTCTCGCTGTCTCTCCCTCACACTCACTCACACACACACCGCGTCTGTCAGAAGCGTATTCCCATCTACATGTGGTCCTGTTGTCCCTGCTGTCATGGACGCCTGGATGCTGGAAGTGAGCATTTCCCACACCTTCCCACTGTATATCGAGTGGAAAACAGGCTTTTGTTCCTAAGCAAAGGCACCTGGCTGCTCCCCATCAGCATTCCTCACCACGAGGGCCTCGCTGGTACCCCAGACCCTGCCATTAACAGGGGTTTCTTTAAAGTGAGGTTGGGGAGAGGAGCTTCAGCAGACAGGGATCTTCCAGCCAAAAGGAAGGCTGGAAGGGAGCCGCTGTGAGCTAATCCCCTGCAGGGCTGTCCTTCCAAGAAAGGCACCCAGACAACACAGAAAAAGTTCTTGAGCAACTCCCAGGCGGTCCAGCTCCACAGAGCCCCAGGGTAGCCGCCACAGGAAAAGTTCCCCAAAGGCGTCTTCTCAGCTGGGAGGAAGGCCGCAGTGATCTCTGTTCCCACTGTGCTGCACGAAGGTGCTGAATAGGGTGGCGTCGCCCAGCTCTAGAGGTGCTGTCTTAAAACCCTGCTCTATTAAGCAAGCCTCAGCCTGAGCCTGGATTAGACAGGAGCTTGATATTATTCAAGGACACATTTAGGCCCTAATGGCTTTCCAATGAAGGGGTAATTTACTACCCGGGGGGTTAAACTACCAGGGGGCCTGGGCCATAAATGGGCCTTTTCCCCAGACCAATTCAGTCCAGAATCTGGCCTGTGTCAGGGGTCAAGACAGGGGCCTGGTCCCATCACACAGACGGCTCTCCCCAGAAGAGTCATGAGGTCCCCCAAACACATCTCCGCACACCCCCTTTTTGGTGTGTGTGAGTTGGGGTGGGGGCAGGCTGGGGTTGCCAGCTGATTCTGGGATAAGTAGGGCTTTATCTCAAGGGACAATCTATTTCAAGCCACAATCCTTCTCAGAAAGGGGAGGAAATCACAGAGTCCAAACACCATTTCAGGTGAAATCAGGAGGTTATTCATCTCCCCTCAGAGCAGACAGAAAGGAAAATCAATGTTTTAGAGGGGGGAAAAAAGGTTCCATTTGAATTAATGGGTTTGTGGCTTCTCCATTGATCTGAGCCTCTTCACACTTTCTTTCTGTGCTTTTGTGCTCTTGGGGAGAGGGGAGGGAGTAGGGAATGGGGAGGAGGGGGTGGGCCTCCCATAAGGAAAAGGACGGTCTAACCTTAACCTTTCTACAGGAATAATGCTAATTAGCGAGGCTTAATGAGAACTTCCCCCAGGAAGCGCAGCCCGGTAGGGACGGCCGGACTCGGGCAAACGCAGCTCTGGGTGGAAGCAGGGTCACTTCTGCTCCCGAGTGGCTGGAATAAATATGCGGATTGCACTCCCTCCTCCTCCCCACCCAAAGTGTCCAGCCTTGAGGACTAGGTGGAAGGAGGAGAGAGCGGGCGGAGGTGTAAATCCAACTTAACCCCTGCGCGCGCCCTCGAGCCGGCCGGCTGCCCCCGCCCCGCCGTGTCCCCTCATTAAGGAAGGCCCCTTCGCCAGGGGCCGCCGACGCCCGCGGCTTCCGGTCAGACGGTGCACCTGAGAGGGACACCCCGTCCCCTCCCGGGAAGGACCCGGGCCTGCCGAAGTGGGTTCAACTCTGCAAACCGCGTCTCAACTCCCCGCGCCGCGCCGGGGAACCCCTCCCTGCCACTCAACGCTTCCCGTCCTCACATCCCCAAACACAGTCCACTTCCCTTCTCGTGGCGGCCGCGGCAACCCGAGCCCGGCTCCCACCCCGCCGCCAGCGAACGCCTCCCTCCCCGGGACGCGGTGCCGAGCCCGCTGCACACCGAGCGGCCGTCGCACAATACCGCGGCGCGGCGCGCACAATCACAGCCCCCCAGGACTCGCGGCGCGCACCCCGGGAATGGGGTGCGCCCCGCGACCCCGGGCGCTCGGGGCCAGACACACCTCTCGGGCGCCCCGCGGCCCCCACAATGCAGCCTTCATCGCCCCCCCCACTCTGGGGCACACTCACCCGCCCCCCGCCCCAGCCCACTCCTCCCAGGGCGCAGCCGCTCCCCCGCGCCCCCTTCCTCAGCCCTGGCAAAGGAAGCTCCCCCTGCGCCCCCCTCCCCAGAACCGCCCCCAGCCCCCCGCCCCCCTAACCGCAGCTCAACGGCCGGCGGCAGCAGCCGGAGAAGGGGGGCGGCGGCCGGGGCCCCGGAAACGGCCCGATCGTCGGGATCCTGGCCGGACTCCGTACCTGGGCGGGAGGCGAGGCGGAGATGGGCGGTCGGGATCCGCGAGTGAGCGGGGCGGGCGGCGGTGACAGCCCCACAGCTCCAGCTGCTGCTGCTGCTGCTGCCGCCGCGGCCGCCCGGGGAGAGGGGCTGGCACCGCCGCGGCGCGTCACTGCCCGGCCCGGGGGCGGGGGTGGCTAGGAGGAGGGCCCAGGCGAGCAGCGGCGGCAGCGGCGGCGGCGCCGCGGCCCGGAGGAAGGGGGAGGGGGCACCGGGCACGGGGAGGCGGGGGAGGGGGGCGGGACCGGGCACGGGGCGGGGGCGGGGGGAGGGGAGCGCAGGGAGGGCGCAGGCAGGGGGAGTAGGAGGAGCAGCAGGAGAAGGTGGCGGAGGGGCGGGTGAGAGGGAGGAGTGGGCACGGGGGGGAAGGGGAGAGAGGAAAAGGAGGCACCCAGGGAGAGGGGAGAGGAGAAAGGAGGGAGAGAGGCGCGGGGGGAGAAGAGGAGGAAGGAGGGGGCGCTGGGCCAGGTAGGGGGGGATAAGGGCGCGCTGGACGCGCCGCCGTGCGCTTCGGTGGGGAGAGCGCTCTTAAGGGGGAAGCGCTTCGAGGAAGATCCTTGCAAGGGGCTGAGCCCGGAAAGAAGGCGCTGGGATCTGTGCCTACCCATCGCTCCCGGAGGCCGCGGTCTCTGGGTCCGGTGGGGGCTGGGGGGCGCGGGCACCCGGCAGGCTGTCTGCAGTCAGGCCAGGAGAGGAGACTTGGCCCAAAGAAAGTGACTCAGGCACCCTCAGGAACTCTCGGCGTCCGGGGCCCCTTCGGGCAGCCCTCGACCCCAGTGCGTCTCTTGGGTCCCCAGGGACGCGGGTACTTGTGGGGCGGGTCTGCCGGGCCTCGGGGTTCGGCTCCCCCGGGCGGCCGGAGCGAGACCCCGGGCTGGGAAAGCCAGGCACGTGGCCGGCTCTAGGCCGTGCCCCCGCCCCACCCCCACGGCAGGGCCCCCGGTGCTTGATCAAGTTCAAGCTCGAGCTCCTCGGCGCGCTGCCCACCGGCTGCCCCTGCGCGCCCCTCCCCCTCCCCCTCCGTACCGTCTCGCTCTTCACTCTTCCTTTGTCTCTTTCCCACCACTTAGTTTACACCCCCTCCGCCCTCCTCCCTGCCCCACGCAGGCGCCCGAGAGTCCGGGAGGCGCTCACCTGTTCGACCCAAACATCTACGCGACCCTGAGCGCCCGCCGCCCGCTCGCGCCGGCGTGCCCGCCCCCGCCCGGCTGCCGGTCATTGTGCTCCGCCAGCCCACACGGGGCCGGGTCCTGACGGCGCGCGAGCCACAGTTGTAAAGTAATAAGATAATCTCGGGGACGCCGCTCCAGCCCAGACCCGGGCACGCACTGTCCGCGGAGACTGCACCGCCGGGGAGGGGGACCACGCGGAGCCCAGATGCGGTCCCCCCGGCGGACAGACCCCTGCCCGGGGCGGAGGAGGCGGGACGGGCGTCGCGGGATGGGGGCCCTGGACCTCCGAGCAACCTCGGACTCGGCCCGAAAAGCAACACGCTTGTCACCAAACCGCAGAATTAGACCCCGATGGAGAAAATGGGTCAGGGGACCCATTCCCACCCCACCCCTACAAATCCAGACTCTCCGCTACCATAGATCAGCCTCGAAAAAAGCTTGTGCTTCATCAAGGATGGGGAGCTGCCCTCGTGGAATTCTGTGGGGAAATTGCAAAACAAAACAAAACAAAACAAAACACTAAAAAAACCCCGATAAGGATCCCACCTCCTGATTCCTCTGGTCGCACCCGAAGAGGAAGGGCAATTTCTACTGACTCTTTACGCTACCATTCATTCACGGTGGAACCAGCAGAGAAGAGAAAACGAGACAGCCACCGCAATTGTTTGCAATTTTGAAACAGACTGCCTTTAACCCTCCAACTTTTTTTCTGTAAAAAGCCTTTTTCTTTCTTCCTCTGAAAGCTTTGCATTGTGAACAATCCGTGGTAAACAAGGCTCCCTCTACAGCCGCGAGTGGGAAGTACAACCCCACAGGTTCAGAGCCCAGCGTTTACCCGTCAGGAAAATAAAACGATGACAAGACATCACATTAGCGCCACGCAGGCTTCCTTCCGCACATGCTCAAGACTCTGCTGTCAATAGAAAACTCACACTTTCTTTTTAAAAGAGGGTTTAGGCACATTTACTCATTAGCACCTTTTATTCCTGAAATCAAATGTGTTTTCAAACCAATTCACTCTCCCCGGTTTACTAGATCTTCTCATCCTCAGTGGTGTGGGGCAGGTGGGAGGCTTTCTTTATCCACACATGCTGGTGCCCAATAATGATTTTTAGAATGAACTGGTGGCCACAGCTCTTAAGTTCATCCAGGAAATGTGAGTGTTTCCAACGTGGGAACTGTCCATCCTCACTCTGAAAATGAGATAATTCAGGCTCAGGATTTCCCTCTTTCCCCACCACATTTCCAGAGACCTTTGACTTCTCCTGGCCTGAATTACTATTTCACAGCAGTGGTGGACATCTGAGCTTGAAACACAAAGCCAAATCCAACTGAAGTTCAAAGGTGGAATTGAACCCAGATAACCCACCTCTTCTCTGACTAATAAAAGAGAGCTAGTATTGCCCAGGAGGGCAGAGCAGTGATTTTCTGTAGGCATGAAATGTGAACTCATTTACTATCCCTGAGATAAAACAGCCCAGCCCTGCTCAACCCACAGAAAACAGCTGAGAGCCCTGCAGAAACCTGGCTGTTGAGCAGCACCGCAAATTAGGCGAGTTTTCATGTGTGTGTGCTGAAACCCTGGGAAATCTCCCAGATCCTTATTCCTGCAGGAGCTGCCACTCCTGGAGTAACCTTGTGTAGGTTGTTTGCAGTGTCCTTGTGCCACTCCCCCCCTCCTTAAAGTGGCCACAGCATGAGTCCCAACGAGGAATCAGGTGACCTAGTTTCTTGACTACTAATTCTCCCAGTGATGTGTCCCTTCTTCTGGCCCCAGCCTGGTAGGAGAACATGGCAAAGAAAGCTGCTCCCATCTGCTTCGGAGGGGAGGGAGGGGGCAATGCTGCCCCAGGTCCCCTCCAGCCTCTGAAGACACTGGGTGCTTTTGTAAACAGATGATTGGGGTATGCTCTGATGGGGCTTTTTAAACAGCAAACCCCTTTCATGCAGCTTCCCATACGAAGTGAGCATGTCCCACAGGTAGGGACCTGGCCATGGGACTCTGGTTTGCCACTATTAGGACAAATAGGATCTTAATGTGACCACAGCAGACATTGTTCAAGCATGTCAAAGCATTAAAAAAAATTTATCCCCACAAATGACGTATTAATGACAGAGGAGAAAATGTACCTGCACAATGGAGCGATCTGGCAGACACTTCCCAATCAAGTGATCAAATTCAGCAGCCTCCAAAGTGGGGCCACCAGACATGATGTCCTCGGCTCCTGAAGGGAGGCAGTGGAAGACACAGCATCACTTGAGCCGTGTGCTTCCCCAACGTGCTTCATCTGAATCTGCTCCTCAAGAGACAATCAGACAAGAAATCCAGAAAGAGAAACTCCACAACACAATAGTCGTGGACTCTACAAAACATTCATTGTCACTAATTGACTTTCTAAATGATGAGGTGAAAGAGAAATTACAGGTGGCTCACACCTGTAATTCCAGCACTTTGGGAGGCCGAGGCGGATGGATCACCAGAGGTCAGGGGTTCGAGACCAGCCTGGCCAACATGGTGAAACCTGGTCTCTACTAAAAATACAAAATTGGATGGGCGCGGTGGGGGCATGCCTATAATCCCAGCTACTCGGGAGGCTGGGGTAGGAGAATTGCTTGAACCCGGGAGGCAGAGGGTGCAGCGAGCCAAGATCATGCCCTTGCGCTCCAGCCTGGGCAACAGGAGCGAAACTCCATCTCCAAAGAATTAAAGAGAGAGAAATAACAACTAAACTTAATGTGTGACTCTTCTTAGATCCTGTAGAGGAGTGAGGTGCGGACAACGGGTAGGGGAGAGGCAGAGGATGGAGGTGGAGTGAGGGTGGAGGCCAGGGTGGGCTCTGGGCTGAGTGGTCAGGGAAGAGCTCTCCCAGGAGGGAGCCACTAGGTGTCCTAATCCCCAGAGGGCAGAAGTTCACATCTGGGTGAAGACCTGGGGGCACTGGAACAGCTGGTGCAAAGCTGCTGAGGAAGGGAACAGTGGCCAGAGTGGCTAGAGCAATGTGGGCCATGGGGAGGACGGGAGGGATGAGCGTCGGGGGGCAAACAGGGCCAAGTGTCCAACATCCTGAACACCCCCCCTGACCCCGTGAGGTGTGTGGGCTTTACACTGGGAGTGAGGAGAGGATGCAATGTGAATTACGTTTTTAGATCGGGGAGATGAGATTATAAAGGAGCAGAAGTGGTGACAAGGAGGCCAGCGAGGAGGTCCAATGGAAAGAGTGTCGTCAGATGGGACTAGTTCAAATTCTGGCTCTGACACTAGATGGATGACTTTGGACACCATACCTAAACCTCTCTAAGCATCCGTTTCCTCATCTACACATGATCCACAATGTTTTTGTTTGTTTGTTTTGTTTTATTTTTGATCGAGTCTTGCTGTGTCACCCAGGCTGGAGTGCAGTGGCATGATCCTGGCTCACTGCATCCTCTGCCTCCCTGACTTAGTCAAGCCATTCTTGTGTCTCAGCCTCCCAAGTAGCTAGGATTACAGGCATGCGCCACCATGCCTGGCTAATTTTTGTATTTTTAGTAGAGATGGAGTTTTACCATGTTGTCCAGGCTGGTCTCAAGCTCCTGGACTCAAGTGATCCACCCGCCTTGGCCTTCCAAAGATCCACTATGTTTAACATGTGTTTAATGTAGCATTTGGCACCGAATTTTTCCCTTTGAGATTACAAACTGTGTTAGACAGTCTCCAAGATGGCCCATGATGACCCTCACCGCCCAGTTTCATACCCTGGTACCATCACAACGCACAGGGCTGTGGAACCAGTGGTATACTGTGGAAATGAGCGTGTGTGACTGCCAAGGCTAGATCCTAAAAGACATCTTGATCTTTTCTCCAGAGGGAGTGCTTGGTAGATAGTAGCTTTTATCATCAACGGTATCAGGATTGTACATTTCATAATTGCACAGTCAGGATCACATCCCTCTCTCCAAATGCTACACCAGTTCACTCTGCCACCAGCAATATCTAGCAGCATTCATTTCGCGGCATACTTGTCACTGCTTACTATTAGCAATCTCTTTTATCTCTGTCAATCTGAGGGGCAAAGAATGCTGTCTCTTATTTTCCTTTGCTCCTCTTCACTTGGGAATGTAAGTAGATGTTTCTGTGCACTGTGTATTTATGGGGCACTTGTATTTCTTTTTCTTTCTTTTTTTTTTCTTTTGAGAATAACCTGTTCATATCCTTTGCCAATTTCTCTATTTGAATTGTTGGTCTTTTTTTTTTTGGTAAGAACTTTTTGGAAATAAGTAAAATTAATCTTTTGTCATGTATTTTGCAAATATGTTTTCCTTTTGTTGTCTTTTTAGTTTATGACAAGTTTTTTTAGCCATATGGAAATTTTACATTTTTATATCATCTGATTTTTTTTGTTTGTTTGTTTTTTCCTTTAGGGCTTTAGGGCTCCAGGTTAAAACAAAAGTTTTTTTTCCACTCTAAGATTACAAAAGTAATTCGCCCATATTTTCTTCTGGAAACTTTATATCTTCATTACATTTAAATCTTTATTCCATCTGTTATTTATCTCAATGTAAGTAGCAAAGTGGGGGATCTAGCTTATTTTTTTCTAAATGGCTTTCTAAGTGGTGTTAATTCCATCTTTTATTTTTTATTTTTGAGACAGGGTCTCACTCTGCTACCCAGACTGAAGTGCAGTGGCACGATCTTGGCTCACTTCAGGCTTAATCTCCTGGGCTCAAGTGATCCTCCTGCCTTAGCCTCCCAAAATGCTGGAATTACAGGCAAGAGTCACTGCACCCGGCCTACATATCATTTTTGAAATAACTCATCTTTATCCACTAATTGGAAATGTCATCTTATACTAATTTTCTATTATGTATGGATTTTTATTATATTCTGTTGATCTACCTATTCCTGTCTCAGTATTATGGCTTTAAAATATGTTTTCTGGGCTGGGCGCAGTGGCTCACGCCTGTAATCCAAGCACTTTGGGAGGCCGAGGTGGGCGGATCACAAGGTCAGGAGACTGAGACCATTGTGGCTAACGCGGTGAAACCCCGTCTCTACTAAAAAATACAAAAAAACTAGCCGGGCGTCATAGCGGGCGCCTGTAGTCCCAACTACTTGGGAGGCTGAGGCAGGAGAATGGTGTGAACCTGGGAGAAAGAGCTTGCAGTGAGCCGAGATCACACCACTGCACTCCAGCCTGGGCGACAGAGTGAGACTCCGTCTCAAATAAATAAATAAATAAATAAAATATGTTTTCTGGCCTGGCATGGTGGCTCATGCCTGTAATCCCAGCACTTTGCAAAGCTGAGGCGGGCAGATCACTTCAGGTCATGAATTTGAGACCAGCCTGGCCAACATGGTAAAACCCCATCTATACTAAAAATACAAAATTAGCTGGGCGTGGTGGTACGTGTCTGTAGTCCTAGCTACTGGGGAGGCTGAGGCAGAAGAATCACTTGAATCCGGGAAGGGGAGGTTGCAATAAGCTGAGATCATGCCACTGCACTCTAGCCTGGGCAACAGAGACTCCATCTCAAAAAAAAAAAAAAAAAATATATATATATATATATATACACACACACACACACACACATTACACACACACATATATATATATGTGTGTATATATATATATGTTTTCCTACTAGGTAGGGCTAGCATCCATCTCCACCCCATAAACTGTCCCTGCCTACACCATAACAAAAATAATTAAAGCAGTATCACAGCCAAGAGGTGCTCTAGGTGCAGCATATTTATGGAGAAAGGAGAGATGTTTCTCCTGGGGGACTGGGGGTGAGAGGGAAGGTTCCTGGAAGAGATGACATTTACTGTGAACCAAAGAAGGTGGGAGGCTTGCAACAGGTGGAAAGTAGGGAAGGCATCTGGCTGGAAGAGGAGGACGTGGAGAACACCAGGGTTTCACATGTGCCTAGATTCAAAACACCTGACCTGCAGGCTGGGCCGCAGCGCAGACTATCCATTTGTTCTTTATATTAACTGATTTTTGCATAGCAGCCTGCAACCTCACAGTCAGTTTGACACCTTTGCTGAAATCTAGGAGAAACAGTCCAATACTATTTCCTCATTCTTCTCCATTTAGATAAATTTTCCATTACAAATACAACTAACTGAGCCTGACTTGTTGAAATACATTCTCCCGAAAACCACGATAAAAGGTAAAAATTACAATTTCATTATTCTCCTTTTCAAAAAGTCTTGCTTTAAAATGTCATCAGTTAATTCTGGTCATGTCACTCTCCTATTCCAAAACCTTCAATAGCTCCCAGTCACGGGGGGAATCGAGTTATAGCTCTCTCTGGTCTGGCATTGGGAGGCCCCACTGCCCTGTTGGCCTTATTTCCTTCAGTTCCTCTCTGGGAACTCTATTGCAGATGGACTCACCATCTTTTGTCCCCCAGTCACCCATGTGCAACTCCTCCATGCTTTGACCACACATGTTTTTAGGCCTGTGTACCTTCCAAAAATATGTACAGAGGCCCTACCACGCACCAGGCACCATGACAAGTGCAGGTGACATGGCAATGAACAATACGGACTCAGGGTTGACCACAGGGAGCCTCCAGGCCAGCAGGGGAGACAGAAATTAAACAAGTGACGTCATGGGATCCTGACCTGCCTGTGGGTCATGGGCAGTGTATTCCAATTTGTACTGGATAGTCCTGAAACGTTCTAGGAAGGAAGTGCCCAGGGTGTGAGAAGGACGTAGCAGATCTGGGAGAGCTCCACTGAGGAGGTGACATTGAAGTTGGGCACTGAAGGATGCATGGGTATTCCTGAGGTGGAAAGGTGCCTGGGCTGTCAACAAAGACAACTTCCATCCCAGGCAAATCAACATCCCTCCACAGACTGCCGCCCAGCTGGCTCTGAACTGATGCATTTGTGGTACTTCCTGTTTCTTGCATTAAACTTCATTTTCCCAACTGGGCCATTCGCTCTGAGGGCTGGGACAGGTTCTTAGAAGAGTTACCCTGCACACAGTAGGGATGCATCACTCAGGCCCCGTTCTGCCCACTGCCAACACAGCTCTGAAGTCTTCAACAGAGCTCAGAATGCAGCGGGCCATCCTGGACACAGGCCACACTTTGTAACTCTCATGGGTAATGCACACGCCTCTTTTCCCTCCCTTCTTTTCTAGTGCCCTTGGAGAGGCTCAGAGAAAACACCAAGGCCAGCCACAACCCTGCATTTCCACTTGCAGGTGTGTACACAATAAAATGAACACAGATGTTCCCTAAAGAACACATAGTAGGCCGGGCATGGTGGCTCACATCCATAATCCTAGCACTTTGGGAGGATCACTTGAAGTCAGTTCGAGATAAGCCTGGGCAACATAGCAAGACCCTGTCTCTGCAAAAAGAAATTTAGCTGTGCATGGTGGCATGCACCCATAGTCCTAGCTACTGTGGAGGCTGAGGTGGGAGGATTGCTTGAGCCTGGGAGATCAAGGCTGCAGTGAGCTGTGATTGTGCCACTGCATTCCAGCCTGGGCCACAGAGCATGACTCTGTCTGGAAAGAAAGAAAGGAAAGAAGAAAAACACATAGCAGACTGGTAGGCTAGTCATAGCAGCACTATTCACAACACCTCCCAAATGTCTACCAATGAAGGATGGATACATTATGGGCGCTCCCATACCATGAAATACTACTCAGCCATGAAAAGAAACAAACTACTGATGCATGCCATAACACAGATGACTCTCACACACTTATGCTTGTGAGCAAATGAGCACATGCTGTACAGTTCCATTCTATAAAGTTCTAGAACAGCAAAATCAATGTATACTCCTAGAAGTCAGGTCAGTAGTCACCCTGGCCCAGGGACAGTGACTAGAGGGAGCACAAGGGTCTTTGGGGTGGTGCCGAATTTTTTTATTTTTATTTTTTTTAGATGGAGTCTCACTCTGTTACCCAGGCTGGAGTGCAGTGGCCAGAACTCAGCTCACTGCAAGCTCCACCTCCCGGGTTCACGCCATTCTCCTGCCTCAGTCTCCCGAGTAGCTGGGACTACAGGCACCCGCCACCTCGCCCGGCTAGTTTTTTGTATTTTTTAGTAGAGATGGGGTTTCACCGTGTTAGCCAGGATGGTCTCGATCTCCTGATCTCGTGATCCGCCCGTCTCGGCCTCCCAAAGTGCTGGGATTACAGGCTTGAGCCACTGCACCCAGCCGATGTTTTGTTTCTTGATCTGATATGGGTCACAGGAGGTGGGGTCAGTTTGTGAACTTGGCTGAGCTGTGAAACTGAGTGATGGGTGCTCTTTTCTGAATGTGCTTTATGCTTCAGTAGAAGTTTCAAAAGGGGAAGCAGCAAGCCAGGCCAGGTTCCATGGCTGAGCAGCCTGGAGCTCGTTGTAGTCAATTACTGCGACCCACTGGACACCAGGTACCTGTGCTGGGCAGTGTTCATGTGTTATCTTATTTAATCCACCAAATAACAAGGTTGATATTCATTGCCATTGTGCACATGAAGTCTAAGGGCTTCTGGGAGGAAGATTAAGTGACTCGCTCAGTCACCCAAGAGTGGGGAAACTGGCACTCAGAGAGCAGAGGACACGTCCACAGTCATGGAGCTAGAATCCAGTGGCTGTGCTGGACTAAGATGTGTGGGTCTCCAGGGTGTGTGGTAGGCCCTGCAAAGGTGAGACCACTGAGCCAGGCCACATGGTGCTGTGCTTCACTGACCTCCAGCAGAGCAGAAGGAGGAACCCACCAGAGCGAATTGGATGCAGCCAGAGATTTCCCTTGGGCCAGGACCTGGGAATGGGCTGGGGCTGCTGTGAGGCCCTGCCTCGGGATGGACCCCAGGGCTTCTCCATACAAGCCTTGGAAGGAGGCTGGCCTTGGAAGCCTAAGGGATGAAACTCTAGCTGGCTCTCCGGCAGGTGAGCAGAGGTAAGGACCCTCCATGGGCTGTGGGGCTGCGAGACTAGCTTACGTTCACTAGGTCCAAGGAAGCCATGCAGGGAAACGGGAGCAGGTTACCAAGAGAAGGGGGCAGGTAGCACCTCCTGCCAGGGCCCTCAGTCTCTTCGTGACAGAGCCCCCAGGTCTGGTGTGGATGATGGCCCAAGGCTCTGGGGCCTGGGATGCTGCACGGGGACCTTTCTGGGGCTGAATCTGGTATGGGGGGTCATGTTCAGGTGTGGAGGGGAGTGGGCGGCTGTGGACACGCTCTGTTTGCACTCAGGCCCTTCGTCGTGTGAACTCGGGCAGGTGAGTTGACTCTCCAAGCCCTGGTCTCCTCATCTCTAGAATGAGGCAGCAGCAGCAGGGGCTTGTTTTTGAAGGTTGCTGTGATGGCTGAAGAGGGCTGGACTGGCGCCGGGCACAGAGCACCGCCCGAATCTTAGTTATGGATCATGATGGTACTATGAAAACTAAGTAATAACTCCATCATTAGTCCACACGCATTTACTGAGCCCCTACTATATTCCAAGGCCCAGTCCAGGTGCAGGGACCGCGGTGGTGAGATAAGCAGACCTGGGTCTGTCCACGTGGAGCCGATAGTGCTAGCGCTGCTGCGGCCTCAGCTTGTCCCTACCCTGACTATTGCTTTCTTTTTCCTTTCTCTCTCCCCACCCCTTCCCTTGAGAAATAACAGCATTAAGGTTGGAGAGACTAGGGCTCTCTTTCTTACTAATTCTATGACTTCAGACAAATTACTGGCCAGGCACGGTGGTTCATGCCTATAATCCCAGCACTTTGGGAGGCCAAGGCAGGTGGATCACCTGAGGTCAGGAGTTCAAGACAGTCTGACCAACATGGTGAAACCTGGTCTCTACTAAAAATACAAAAATTAGCTGGGTGTGGTGGTGCATGCCTGTAATCCTAGCTACTTGGGAGGCTGAGGCAGGAGAATCACTGGAACCCAGGAGATCGAGGCTGCAGTGAGCAGAGATCACGCCGCTGCACTCCAGCCTGGGCCACAGAGTGAGATTCCATCTCAAAAAAAAAAAAAAAACCCACACACACAAAAACAAATTACTTAAGCTCTCTAAAGCTGAGCCTCAGTGTCCCTGTGTGCTGAGGAACTGAATTATGTGTCTGGGGGGTACCTGGCACACAGAAGGCCCCCAACAATTGCTGTTCCTGCTCCCCTGCCTGCCTCCCTCTCCTCTCTTCTCTTTCCTCCCCACTTCCCCCGTTTCCTTTCCTTACCATTCTTTTTCTCTGCCCAAGCCTTTGGCATCTCAACACCCAAAGCGATTGTCAAAGTTTAGTTGATGGTGCCCAGGCTATGGCAGAGACTGTGAACCAGTTTTCTTGATATTATACCCTGAATCAACATTCTCTCTTATCTTTTTCAGCCAGAGGGTAGAAACATGAAATTCTTTCTTTCCCAGCCTCCCTTACAACTGGGAACCACGTGACCCTCTTGCAGCAATGAGACAACACAATGCCTTGAACGTGGACAAGGTTAGAGCAATAGCAGGCAACTTGCAACCATGAGGAAAAGACTTAACAACATCACAGAGACACCAACCCAACGTTAAAAATGGCACCAGCGGCGGCTCCTCCATTCTTCTTGTTTTAGGGTAAAATAACTTCATGTTTTGCTATAGTCAGCTGGGTTTGGGGGCCTGTAGTCAAAAGCATTCCTGACTCGTTCACATGGCTCCTGTCCGCGGGTGGACTAGATGGCAAGGATCCCCGACTCCCATGTTGCCTTTTCTCTTTCAAGAGGACACAGGAGCCTCTTGACTCTTTGAAGAGGACACAGGGGTGCTACGTCCAGGCACCTGCTGTGCGTACTGTGGTGCCTGGGGAGCAGACAAGCATTTAGTTCCCTCACCTGTGGACTCTGCAGGAGGGAAAACTGTCATGGCTGCTGCACAAATGTGCCTGGGCACTTCCCCAGCTACAGGAGTATCCCAGTTAAAGGACATCTTCTGTTTCTATCTTACCTCTTCTTGAGGTATTTAGAGCCATTCTAAATGCCACAGCCTTAGAATGACCAGGGGCTGGCAGGGCATGGGCTCTGTGACTCATATCTGTCGAGGAGGCTGCTTGTGCTTGCGCTGGACCGAGCCCCTCTCCCCGACTGTCTTCAGCACCGCAGGCCAAAGCTCAGGGCTGCCCAGGCCTGTTCCTGGAGTGGTGCAGAAGGAAGCAGATGGGCTGCTGGGGACGAAAGGGGCAGGTGGGCGGGCTCTGGGCCCTGTGCCCAGCATTGCCAGCAACATGCCTGTCTGCTGCTGACCCCTGACCCACTGAACTTCCTCCCCAGAAGACAGTCCCTTAAAGAAAGGGGTTCCTCCATCAAAATGAAAAATTTGAAAGCCACAGATGTCTGACCCAAACCTGCTGATCTAGTAAGAGGGAAGCTGCAGCATGAAGAAGTTAGATGGCTGGGGCACAGTGGCTCATGTCCCAGCACTTTGGGGAGGCTGAGGTGGGTGGACTGCTTAAGCCCAGGAGTTCAGGACCAGTCTGGGCAACATGGTGAGACCCCATCCCTACAAAAAATACAAACATTAGCTGGGCGCAGTGTTGCACACCTGTGGTCCCAGCTACTCGAGAGGCTGAGGTGGGAGAATCGCTTGAGCTCAGGAGGTCAAGGCTGCAGTGAGCTGTGATCACATCACTGCACCCCAATAAAAGTTAGATGACCCGTGGGGCACAGGCACACCTAAAACCAGAGTTGCTGGACTCCCTCTCAGGTGCTCATCTCTACTTTCGACCTGAGACAGGCCCAGGTTCCTGCCCTGCTCCCCTCTGGCAGAGAAAGATCACCACTAGGCTTCATATCACAACACATGAGCATCCGGCTGGCAGGCCCTGGGAGCACTGCCTCTGAAGACGGCTCCCAGGCATAGCTCCCCCTCACTCCTCTATTCGAGCCCCACTGCTGCTCCTACCCCAGGGTCTTTGCACATGCGGTCGCCTGTGCCTGGAAAGCCCTCCCACTTCATCTCTGCAGGGCTGGCCACTTCTCACCATTCAGGCCTTGGCTCGGATGCCGCCTCTTCAGAGAGGCCTTCTCGCCCTGAGGCACAGTCTGTCATCTTACTCTATTTTAATTATCTACTCCAAATTTCTTCCTCTTGCATATTTTTTTTTATATTGCCTTGTTTATCATCTCCAGGCCTGTGAGCTCCTAGGGATGGGTGCCTCATCTGTCTCATTCACTGGGGTATCCTCTATGCTTGGAATGACATCCAGCATGTAGCAGGAACCTCAGAAATGATTTTTTGAGTGAACGAAGGAAGAAATTTCTTTCTTTCCTTTTTTTTTTTTTTTTTTGAGACAGAGTTTCACTCTTGTTGCCCAGGCTGCAGTACAGTGGCATGATCTCAGTTCACTGCAACCTCTGCCTCCCGGTTCAAGCGATTCTCCTGTCTCAGCCTCCCGAGTAGCTGGGACTACAGGTGCCTACCACCACAGCCAGCTAATTTTTTGTATTTTTAGTAGAGACAGGGCTTCATCATGTTGGCTGGGCTGGTCTCAAACTGACCTCAGGTGATCTACCTGCCTCAGCCTCCCAAAGTGCTGGGATTATAGGTGTGAACCACCATACTCGGCCTAGGAAATTTCTTTAAAATTACACGATGCTGTGTTGCAGGGAGGACAAGGGTCTGGTGGGCCGTGAGCGGAAGCTGTGCTGTGTGCCTCTCAGTCTGAAGAGGGGTGGGGGAGCTACCCACCCGCTGGGATCCACCCAGTCACCCCGAGCAAAACAAAGCAGCCAGCACAAATTCACAAAGCAACACTGCGTCCTCCCGCCCTCAAAAAAAAAAAAAAAAAAAAAAAAAAAAAAAAAGCCCGATAATGAGGTAAACACAATAATGACCAGGAAAAAGCTTGGCCATGCTTCTTCCAGTCCACCCAAAGCCATTATCTCTAATTGATCTCCAGACATCAGCTGCTGAAGCGTCTGAAACCCTCCTGCACCCTCCAGGTCTGGTTACAAAGCCCTGGGCCCACCCACCCGCCCCGTGGAGTCAGGTCTCCTGGAGCTGCTCTTTGCTGGGGGTGATGGGGCCTATCTGGGCCCCACAAGAAAAGGACCCATCAGGCTGACAAGAGTCAGGGTGGGTCAAGAACCTGTGGAAAAGCCACAACCACTAAATGCTCAGCTGCCGGGGGCTGAGCTGCCTGAGTTTCAGTGCCTTAAGCAGAAGGCTTGACAAAGCCATCAGGGGTCCTGCATTCAAAACAAAAAGCAAAGAAAACCAGGGAGGGCTGCAGAAAGCACCCTGCTCAAAATATCCCACTAGTTCTGGGTGAAAGAGGCACCCAAAAGCTGCAGTGAGGAGTTTAGTTGTGAAATGGAACAGCACTTAGCCACAAGATCACGACTCCCTTCTGGACCTTGATCAGGCTGTGGCGGTTACAAGGCGGCCATTGGTACAGGGACCATCTGGATATTTTGAGCTGCTCCTTCCTGGCCCAGCCCAGGAAAGACGTCTCCTTTCCTGTTAGGTCTCTCTTGTCCTTAGAAACAGAGCTGGAGTCTGCTCCCTGGGCTGCCTGGCAGGGGTGTTTTACTGCCAGAGCTCTGACCAGACAGAGCCACTGCCTCCCCTCATTCATGGACGCCCAGGTAGCAGCTCCTGACCACTGCAAGCTTTTCCCTTGACACACACAAAGCTACCCCAGGTCAGCCCTGCATGCAGGGTTGCTGCTTGTGGCACCAGGCAGCTCTCCTGCTTGCACCAGTAAATTACAAGTGCTTCGTACATGTTTTTCCCCAGATAATAAAGTTGAAAGGCCACCTCAGCATCCTCGCATTTGTGGGGGTGGAGGTCTGCAGCCTGGAAGGGGCTCCAGCCTCAAGGAACTGCTGGGGACAATGAGCCGTTCAGGTTTGGGGTATCTGCCAACCCCATCAGGCACTGGCTTTCCAAACAGGGTGGTGGCTGTTTTCCACTTTCCCACACAGTTTCAGGGAAGCAGGAGGAAAGAAAAGACAGACCTCTCCCAGCCCAGGTTGCCCTCACAAAACAGAAGAAATGCTCATTTTCTGTGAGCATTTGGAAACTGTAGTAAGTTTTTAGAAAGCACCTCAGGATGTTCAAGAACATACACTGATTGCAAAAATAATGCCCCATAACAAAAGATGTTTGACAATGAGCTTTTCACACCTCTCTCTGTTCTTAAAAAAAAAAAAAAAAAAAAAAAGGTTTCTGAGAAATCATTCCCTCTCAAGTTTAGAAATGCCCTAGTTTCACAGGGCACAGTGGCTCATGCCTGTCATTCCAGCACTTTAGGAGGCCAAAGTGGGAGGATTGCTTGAGCCCAGGAGTTCAAGACCAGCCTGAGCAACACGTGAAGCCCCATCTCTACAAAAAATGCAAAAAATTAGCCAGGTGAGGTGGTATGTGCCTGTGTTCCCAGCTACTAAGGAGGCTGAGGTGAGAGGATCACTAGAGCCTGGGAAGTCGAGGCTGCACTGAGCTGTGATTGCAACACTGCACTCCACCCTGGGCAATGGGAGTGAGACCCCGTCTCAAAAAAAAAAAAAAAGATAAAAAGAAATGCACTATTTTCTTTGGGAGGCCCAGAAGTCCAAGATCAGCCTGGGCAACAAAGTGAGGCACTGTTTCTACTTTAAAAAATTGTTGTTTGTTTGTTTGTTTGTTTTTGAGACAGTCTTGCTCTGTTGCCCAGGCTAGAGTGCAGTGGTGCGATCTCAGCTCACTGCAACCTCCGCCTCCCAGGTTCAAGTGATTCTCCTGCCTCAACCTCCTGAGTAGATGGGGTTACAGGCTCCTGCCACCACCCCTGGCTAATTTTTGTATTTTTAGTAGAGACGAGGCTTCACCATGTTGGTCAGGCTGGTCTCAAACTCCTGACCTTGTGATCTGCCCACCTCGGCCTCCCAAAGTGCTGGGATTACAGGCGTGAGCTACTGATCCCCGCCAAAACAAAATTTTTTAAAAAGAAATGTCCTATTTTGCGTGATACCATTTTAGGAGCATGGGGAATGCTGTGCTGTCCATGTTCAGAGCCCCCCGATTCTGACACTGGGCTCATGGTGCTCCTGGCTCACAGTCCACCTCTGTTTGTCAGTGAACAAAGCAGCCTGGGATAAAGTGTCTTCGCTTAATGCTCATGTGGGCAGATCAGTGGTGCTGCTGCAGTATTTTTCTCCACCAAAAAGGGGGTACACACATTTTCAGGCATTAAAGAAACAATTTTTGGCCAGGTGCAGTGGCTCATGCCTGTAATCCCAGCACTTTGGGAGGCTGAGGCAGGCAGATCACTTGAGGCCAGGAGTTTGAGACCAGCTTGGCCAACATGGTGAAACCCCATCTCCACTAAAAATGCAAAAATTAGCCGGGCATGGTGGCGGGCATCTGTAGTCCTAGCTACTTAGTCGGCTGAGGCAGGAGAATTGCTTGAACCCGGGTGGCGGAGGTTGTAGTGAGTCAAGATTTTGCCACTGCACTCTAGCCTGGGCAACAGAGGGAGACCCTATCTCGAGAAAAAAAAAAAAAGGAAAAATTATGTTTTTCAAAGTAATGAAAACTTGAAAGCCAGCAAAACTTTTAAAAAGAAAGCCAACAAAGGAGAAATCACTCCTACTAGATATCAAAACATGTGATAAAGTTTTCACACTTAAAACAGTTTGGTGCTGCTACACGAATAGTCAAGGAGCCCAGTGGACCAAACAGAAGTAGATGCTGTTTTGGATGGAAACTTAGTAAGTTTTAAAGGTGTCATCTCAAATCAGTGGGGGAAAGTGGAGTATTTAACAAACAATGCTGAGACAAAAGGGTTAACCAGAATCTGTATCTCAGAATATGTCAGCATAAGCTCCAAATGGATCAAAGATTAAATATAAAAAATGAAAATAAAACCATGTATGCTTTTTTCTCTGTCGGCCGGAAGGGCCTGTAAGAAAGGACACTTCGGCCAGGCACGGTGGCTCATGCCTGTAATCCCAGTACTTTGGGAGGCCGAGGAGGGTAGATCACGAGGTCAGGAGATCGAGACCATCCTGGTTAACATGGTAAAACCTTGTCTCTACTAAAAATACAAAAAATTAGCCAGGCGTGGTGGCAGGCGCCTGTAGTCCCAACTACTCGGGAGGCTGGGCAGGAGAATGGTGTGAACCTGGGAGGCAGAGCTTGCAGTGAGCCGAGATCGCATCACTGCACTCCAGCTTGGGAGACAGAGCCAGACTCTGTCTTTAAAAAAAAAAAAAAAGAAAAAGAAAGGTCACTTCAGTACCAATGAGTACACACAGTGCCCAGATCTTGTTGTTTTGTTTTGTTTTATATAAAATGTATAGAGATGAGGTTTCGCTATGTTGCCCAGGCTGGTTTTGAACTCCTGAACTCAAGAGACCCTTCTGCCTCGCCTCCCAAAGTGTTGTCATAATGGGTGTAAGCCACCATGCCCGGTCAGATATTTTGGTTTTTAATATGGTTTTCCAATAAAAGGAATCAGAGCTCCTTGGAGAAATGACTGATTCTAGGATTGGGGCAGGAAATATGCAAGATGAACCTGGAGTCTTACAGTGCCAGAAAGCAAGGAAGCACTAAAAAAACAAGAAACGAACAAACAAAAACCCCAAACACCAATGAGGTATGGCAAAAGAGCACAGGAAACAACTGAAAAAGCTCCCGATGGCCAAAGCTAGAACAATTTGTACAACAAAATGAAGAAGTATTGAATGATTACCAAAGCATAAAATAAACAGCTATGAGTCCCGACTTCTATAAATGGCTGCATAAATTAACAAGTGGGGGAGGAGAAACAAATCTCCTATGCATGAGCAATCTAAATAATTTACGTCGATAATTCACCCTAAAAAGGGCAGAGCATGACTCCCCACTCTTCAGGTGTGGGTTGCACACGGTGCCTTCCTTCCCAAGTGCACAGTGTGGAAAGAAGGAAAGTCACTTGACAGCAGAGAAACCTGACAAGCATTATCTCAACCAGGTGTGATCAAGGCCAATGGCAACAGTCACAAATCATGTTGATATTATGGACCCTTAACAGGATGTGATTAAAACAATGCCCCATGTCTGTGGTCTTCCTCCTAATAACCCATAACCCCAGTTTTATATAGAGAAAAACATCAAATTTCTAAATCCTACAAAATACATGACTAGTACTCTTCGAAACTGTCAAGGTTATCAAAAACAAGGAAAGTCTGAGAAACTGTCAAAGCCCAAAGAAGACTAAAGGGACATGACAATTAAATGTAATTAAATGTTACAATGAAAATTAAATGTTGTATCCTGGATGAAATCTTGGAACAGAAAAGGAAATTAGGTAAAAGCTAAGGGAATCTAAATAAACTATAGACTTTAGTTACAATAATGTATCAATGTGGTTCATCAATGGTAACAAATGTATCACCTTAATGTAAGACACTGATAATAGGGAAACTGTGTGTGTCTGGGAGTGGGCAATGTGGATACTCTGTACTATCTTCCCAATTTTTCTGTAAAGTTAAAACTGTTCTCAAAAATAGTCTATCAAAAAAATGAAAACATAAAACTACTAAAAGAAAACGTGGGGGTGGAACGGAATTAGCCTTTTTAAGACTCAAATGCAGAAGTGATCTGAAGAAAAAATTGATACATTTGAGTACATAAAAATAAAAATGACAACACACACAGCATAGGCAAGATCAAAAGAGAGAGAGCTATGGATGGGGAAAAGGAGGCAATGACTAACTCTGGGGAATCCAAAGAAAGGAAATGTAAGGAAACGTAATCATAGCATGCTAATTGGGTCAGCTATGAGTAATATGCACACAGTCATAATAATATAAACAATGAATAGCAATCCATCTAAATAGAGAGGTATAGATATGTTGTGGGATGGAGGAAGGAGAAATAATAAGTGTATTTATGAGAGGGTGTAAGAGTGCAAATACTTATTTCCTACAGCAAGAAATTAACAACAACAAAAGCCCCAACAGAAAAATCAAGAACTAATAGTACAAGCAGGTTATTTTGAAATAGGAGTTAAATACCAGAAGAGACAGCTAAAAGATAAGAAAGAAAAGAGGCTGTCCCTAGGGAGTAGATACTGAAGTGAGGAGGCTGGGGCAGGGTCTGCTATTTTTCTATATGATTTTAAAAAATGTATTCTAGGCCAGGTGTGGTGGCTCACGCCTGTAATCCCAGCACTTTGGGAGGCTGAGGCAGGCAGATCACCTGAGGTCAGGAGTTCAAGACCAGTCTGGCCAACATGGTAAAACCCCGTCTCTACTAAAAGTACAAAAATTAGCTGGGTTTGGTGGTGGGCGCCTGTAATCCCAGCTACTCAGGAGTCTGAGGCAGGAGAAACACCTGAACCAGGGAGGCAGAGGTTGCAGTGAGGATCATGCCACTACACTCCAGCCTAGGTGACTCAAAATAATAATAATAATAATAAAGTATTCTATCTATTAAAATAAAAATAAATGCAGGCTGGGTGTGGTGGCTTACACCTGTAATCCCAGCACTTTGGGAAGACGAGGCGGGTGCATTACCTGAGGTCAGGAGTTCGAGACCAGGCTGGCCAACATGATGAAACTCCATCTCTACTAAAAATACAAAAATTAGCCAGGCGTGGTGGTAGGCACCTGTAATCCCAGCTACTCGGGAGGCTGAGGCAGGAGACTCTCTTGAACTTAAGAGCAGAGGTTGCAACAAGCTGAGATCACATCATTGCACTCCAGCCTGGGCAACAAGAGTGAAACTCTATCTCAAAATAAAAAATAAACATAAAAAAAAATGCAAATAAATCAAAACTGTTTAAAAAGGGGTAAAGGGCCATCCAGAAGTGATTTCTGTAGGTGAGCTGCCCTAGGATTGTGGTGGATGGTCTAGGGGCACAAGGTAGAGGCTCACAGCAGCTTCTCCACCTGCATGCCCTCTCACAGCAGAAATGCGCCAAGAATCGTCCTCTGCCTAGGGAAATCACAACAGCAGGCTTGGTCAAGGACAGTATTTCAGTTGCTTTTGTTTTCTTGCTGTAGCATAAACCTTCTACAGGGCCAGGAATTTACTGAGACAGGACGAAGGTCTGGGCTATAGATTCTCAGATCCTGAAAATGTTGCCGATGGCATTTCAGGCCTTTCCTGTGGTCTCATGGTGGCAAGTAAGGCCCCTGCAGCTCAGCTACACAACAAGAGGAGGTAATAGATAGAGCAAAGGAAAGAAGCCAGAGGCGGACCAGCAAGGCTGGAAGTAGGGAAGACAGGTGGTGGGACGGGTAGGAGCCTGGGAGGCTGTGAACTGAGAGGAAAGTGGTCGCCTCAGTGGGAGAGCCCCATGGGGAAAGAATGAGGCAGACTAAAATCTAGGCAGCCAAAGCAGCAGACCCCACACCCTCACAAATGCTACAGGGTCTACCCCACTTATTGCTCCATGCACGTTTTCAGGAGCAGACACAGATGCTCAAAGTTTGAACAGTCTAGAGAAATGGCTATTCCAAGACAGTAGCAAAATCTGCAAATGGTGGAAAGAGAGTGGAGATGGCAAAGATATGCTGAGAGCTAGAAAGAAAGATTCTGCCTCTTACAGCAAAGCTTAACAGACCTCCTCACTTCCCGCAAGGGCTGACCTCCAAGTTCTGGAGTGTCACTGGGAAACTGTCTTTGATCATCATAAAATATCACACTTTTCCTTACTTAATGCTTTTTTTGCCTTGAATATTTATTTAACATTATCACTACTCCCTCTTTTTTGTTTTAATTTTCCTTTTTGTGTCATTTTGATAAATGTCTTTTGTAAATACCAAATGCCATTTAAGAAGGCCCATCGGAGCCTTTTATGATACTGTGTAATGAAATTTAACCCATTCACTCTTTTTTTTTTTTTTTTTTTTTGAGACGGAGTCTCACTCTGTCGCCCAGGCTGGAGTGCAGTGGTTAGATCTCAGCTCACTGCAAGCTCCGCCTCCCAGGTTCACGCCATTCTCCTGCCTCAGACTCCCGAGTAGCTGGGACTACAGGCGCCCGCCACCTCGCCCGGCTAGTTTTTTGTATTTTTTAGTAGAGACGGGGTTTCACCGTGTTAGCCAGGATGGTCTCGATCTCCTGACCTCGTGATCCGCCCGTCTCGGCCTCCCAAAGTGCTGGGATTACAGGCTTGAGCCACCGCGCCCGGCCCCCCCATTCACATTTTTTATATTTAGTAGTTTGGTCTTGTTTGTGTTATGTTACTTTATGTTACTTATTTATTTATTTATTTATTTATTTATTTATTTTTTGAGACGCAGTCTCGCTCTGTCGCCCAGTCTGGAGTGCAGTGGCCTGATCTCGGCTCACTGCAAGTTTTTACGCCATTCTCCTGCCTCAGCCTCCCGTGTAGCTGGGACTATAGGCGCCCACCACCTCGCCCGGCTAGTTTTTTGTATTTTTTTAGTAGAGACGGGGTTTCACCGTGTTAGCCAGGATGGTCTTGATCTCCTGACCTCGTGATCTGCCCGTCTCGGCCTCCCAAAGTGCTGGGATTACAGGCTTGAGCCACCGTGCCCGGCCTACTTTATGTAATTTATTATATATACATTTATTTATCATATTCATTTATACTTATTTTATATGTATACATAAATCTCTTTTTTGTGGTTTCTTCATTTATTCCCCATTTAATCACTCTTGCTGGACTGATTAAGTTTTCTGTGTTTCTTTTATTCACTCTACTGGTTTAGAAGTTTTACACTCTATTTCTATTCCATAGAGATTACTCTTTACGGAAACATCTCAGAACCTCTGCTGCTTCCTTTTTTTTTTTTTTTTTTGAGACGGAGTCTTGCTCTGTCGTCGGGGGGAGTGCAGTGGCACGATCTCGGCTCATGGCAACCTCTGCCTCCCAGGTTCAAGCAACAATTCTCCTGCCTCAGCCTCCGAATAGCTGGGACTACAAGCACGTGCCACCATGCCCAGCTAATTTTTGTATTTTTAGAAATGAGGTTTCATCATGTTGGCCAGGATGGTCTCAATCTCTTGACCTTGTGATCCACTCGCCTTGGCCTCCCAAAGTGCTGGGATTACAGGCTCCAGCCACTGCACCGGCCACCTCCGCTTCTTTAAGAGACCATCAAAGGTCACACACATTGAGCCACAGCAGGAGACGAGGCCATGTTTCCATTCCGCTATTACTCCTCTGAACTCCCACCTCACCTGGGCTGCAGGGCAGCCTGAGGAAGGAAAGAAGGGAGTCATCACTGCTATCAGGCCCCTAAACATGGTTGTCTAAGTCAGTACTCTTGGGTTCTCCATGGTAAGAACCCCACGAGTCAGCACTGTTTGAGTAAATGACAGTCTGTCACAGTAACCCATTAACACTCCTTCTCCTTTGTGTCTGCCCATATTTGGGGGGTCTTTCTGGGCAGGGGAGAGATTGAGAGGGTTCATAAGAAAAGAAAGAGAAAAGATAATGATTAAAAAGTAAATATAGTTAGCCAAAAAGGTGCAAACAACCCAAATGTCCATGAACAGATAAATGTAATAAACAAAATGTGGTCTAACCAAACAATGAAATATTATTGTCATAAAAAGGAATAAAGTTGGTCAGGTACAATAGCACACATGCCTGTAATCCCAGCACTTTGGGAGGCTGAGATGGGCAGATTGCTTGAGCCCAGGAGTTCCACACCAGCCCAGACAACATGGCTAAACCACATCTCTACAAAAAAAAAAAAAAAAAAAAAAAAAAAAAAAATTAGCTAGGTGTGGTGGTGCTCACCTGTGGTCCCAGATACTCAGGAGGCTGAGGTGGGCGGATTGAGCTCGGGAGGGCAAGGCTGCAGTGAACTGTGATCGTGTCGTTGCACTCCAGCCTGGGTGACAGAGTGAGACCCTGTCTCAAAAAACTAACAAAAAGGAATAAAGTTCTGACACATGCTACCACATGGATGAACCTTGGAGACATGACGCACAAAAGGACAAAAGGACAAATATTGTCTGATTCCATGACATGAGGTGCCTGGAAGAGCCAATTGCATAGAGAGAAAGCAGAATAGAGGTTGCCAGGGCTGGGGGAGGGGAGGAAGGGGAATTATTGCTTAATGGATACAGAGTTTCTGTTTCGGGTGATGAAAAAATTTTGGAAATAGATAGTTCGTGATGGTTGTGCAACCTTGTGAATATACTCAATGCCACTCAATTATATACTTAAACGTGGTTAAAATGGCACATTTTAGGTTTTATATATTTATTACAGTTTTCTTAAAAAAATGAATGTGGAGAGTTTTTCAGGGTGGCCTTGTTTCCTTCTCCATTTAGGGGGATGGAAGCCTGAGAAAGTTCCTGCTCAAAATCCGAACCTCGCTCCCCAGTGATGACTGAGGAAGGACTCTCTCCTGGGCCTGGCTTCCAAGGAGGGGGCTTCCTCTGAGTCCTGGCCTCCTTCTCCTCTGTTCCCCAAACTGGCTCCAGCCTCCCCTGGCCCCAGGTCCTGCTCCAGCTGTTACCTCTCAGCTTCCCTCATCCAGGCCCTCTCTCCTTGCCCAAATACCATTTTAAAAATAAGCCAGACCCGGCGCGGTGGCTCACACCTATAATCCCAGCACTTTGGGAGGCCAAGGCGGATGGATCACCTGAGGTCAGGAGTTCAAGACCAGCCTGACCAACATGGAGAAACCCCGTCTCTACTAAAAATACAAAATTAGCCGGGCGTGGTGGTTCGTGCCTGTAGTCCCAGCTACTCAGGAGGCTGAGGCAGGAGCATCACTTGAACCCTGGAAGCAGAGGTTGCAGTGAGCTGAGATTGCACCACTGTACTCCAGCCTGGGCAACAAGAGCAAAACTGTCTCAAAATAAATAAATAAATAAATAAATAAATAACCAAGCCAGTGTCCCTGAACTGCCTGGCACTAGCCCTGTCTGTTTTCTGTCCCAGGTGACAGCTCTGTGGCTGCTGTTTTGTCCCCTCTCCTAAGAAGAGCTCACTGTCTGTGAAGGGGTCTTCTCCTCCTCTCCTGCCCTCCAGGACCCAAGGAAAATTCTGGGCCAGGACAGCATGGTAGAGGAGAGGGAGGCAGAGGTTAATGGGGGCAAGCTAGAACCTCCATCACGTGGGCTCAGACAATGGAGCCACACCACTTCACACACTGCTGTCAGGACCATTAAAACCATTAGCGGGACATTAGCTCTGCTCCAGGAACTGCTGAGAGGGAGGCAAGGGAGGTGCCCACAGTCCTTCCCTCCAGACAGAGCCCAGAGCTGAGCCCTGAGCCTCTTTGGGCCTCGGCTTCCTCTGGCATGGAGAAGGAGCACAGTTGTCTCTGCTTCCACAGCTAATTTCTACAAGGCGGCCTCAGTTCCAACACTGTCATCTCAGGAAGGATCATGTAGACATCAAATTGCCCCTGCAGACAACGTAGCATTCACAAGGGAGGTGGGGGTGATGCCCTGTCACAGTCCGCTCCCAATATGCCCTTATTTTCCTTATATTTAAGGTGGCTCCCAGGTCCCAGGCCAAACACAGCCCTCGACCTGTGCTTGCTGCCCTCTGGCACACAGGCCACCAGCATCTCTGCCAAGGGTGTCCCTCTACGAAGCCCACGGGCAGTGGGTGGTCCTCGCAGGCAGCTTGCATTTGCAGTCAGCACTCTGCTTCTAGAAAGCACATCCTTATCCAGGTGAGTGTGGGGAGAAACAGGGTTTGGCACAGGTTTGGGGCTGGGGAGATCTGGGCTCCAATTCATATTAGAGGCTGTGTGGCCTTGAGCAAGGGCTGAGCCTTTCTGAGCCTCAGTTGTCAAATCTGTAGAATGAGGACAGTAACTCAACCTAGTGAGGGATAAAGCATGTAGCGTGCTGGACACTGAAGAATCGCCTAATTAATTACCATCTGCCTGAAACAGCACCCACTCCCTCACTCCCGTGTCCCCACTCCGTTGCTCCTCTGAGCACTTCCTGCAGATCCCAGAGTGTTGATTTGTTTTTTTTCTTGTCTCTCTCATTGAACTGGGAGAGCCCGGTGGGCAGAGACTTGGACCTGTTCACCGCTGTCTCCTTGGCAGCTGGAGCAGTGCCTGGCTCAGAGTACACAAAAGGATGTATGGACAGCTGTGTGAATGAATGACAGGAAAATCATAGAAGCAGCTCCTTCGATAGGTGGAAACAGCAAAGGGCAAAGAGACCCAGAATAATGTGGGTCAACAAAGCAGATTATACATATAGGATACTCCCCTCTTTCTTTAACAGTCTGGAAGGGTGTACACCAAAATATTCCATTGCCATGCTTTTGCTTTTTGATGACTGATTTTCCTGCTGAGTCTGTGTGTTACTTGTGTAATTAATTTTTTTTTTGTATTTTTTTTAGTAGAGACGGGGTTTCACCATCTTGGCCAGGTTGGTATTGAACTCCTGAGCTCGTGATCCACCTGCCTCGGCCTCCCAAAGTTCTGGGATTGCAGGAGTGAGCCACTGCGCCAGGCCTACTTGTGTAATTTAAAAAAAAAAAAAAAAGAGGCTGGGTGTGGTGACTTGCACCTGTAATCCCAGCACTTTGGGAAGCCGAGGTGGGCGAATCACTTGAGCCGGGAGTTCGAGACCAGCCTGGCCAACATGGTGAAACCCCACTTCTACTAAAAATACACACACAAAAAAAATTAGCCAGGCACCTGTAATCCCAGCTACTCTGGAGGCTGAGGCAGGAGAATCACTTGAACCCGGGTTTCAGTGAGCCAAGACTGTACCACTGTACCCCAGCCTGGGTGACAGAGTGAGACTCTGTCTTTAAATAAATAAATAAATAATACAAATAATAAGGGCCGGGCGCGGTGGCTCACGCCTGTAATCCCAGCACTTTGGGAGGCCCAGGTGGGCGGATCACGAGGTCAGGAGATAGAGACCATCCTGGCTAACACGGTAAAACTCCATCTCTACTAAAAAACGCAAAAAATTAGCCGGGCGCAGTGTCAGGCGCCTGTAGTCCCAGCTACTCGGGAGCCTGAGGCAGGAGAATGGCGTAAACCTGGGAGGCGGAGCTTGTAGTGAGCCGAGATCGTGCCACTGCACTCCAGCCTGGGTGACAGAGCCAGACTCCGTCTCAAAAAAAAAATAATAAAATAAATAATAATAATAAGAAGAATATGAATGAAAGAAAACTAAATGAGACAGAAAACGAAATCAGTGGCTGTGTGAAGAGACCCCAGCAGGCCTCATGGCATCTTGCTCGCACCCTTGAGAGCAAACCTGAAGGATCAGCAGCTCAGAATGGCACTTGCCGGCCGGACCTGGCCCTAAGAGCATGGTCTGCACCCCTTTCTGGAGCCTCACTTCATCAGAGAATGTTAACGGCTATTGTCTGAGAGTCTACATTTCATGAAATCTTCCTTCCCTGCCCCTTCCAAGAAGATGGCTCCTTCCTCTGCACAACTAAATACAATTTCCATTTTATATCTTTGTAAGAGTATTCCCAAATAAAAAAGTCTTTGATCAGGCCACACTCCACTCTTTTCTGCTCAGTGTGGCCACTTTGATGACAGCTCCTGTGGTCTGTGTCTTAGGCTGGAGGTCCCGAGAGGGTGGAGTCTAACCCCCATAGTGGTACCTTGTACACTGAGGACACTATCAATATTGGGTGCATTGAACCAGACTTTAAGAAGAATCTTCCGGCCGGGCGCGGTGGCTCAAGCCTGTAATCCCAGCACTTTGGGAGGCCGAGACGGGCGGATCACGAGGTCAGGAGATCGAGACCATCCTGGCTAACACCGTGAAACCCCGTCTCTACTAAAAACAAATACAAAAAACTAGCCGGGCGAGGTGGCAGGCGCCTGTAGTCCCAGCTACTCGGGAGGCTGAGGCCGGCCACTGCACTCCAGCCCGGGCGACAGAGTGAGACTCCGTCTCAAAAAAAAGAAAAAAAAAAAAAAAAAGAAGAATCTTTCTTCTTTCTGTGAATCTTGTTATTGAATTTTCAGATTATCTAACACCCTCTGCAGAGAAGGACTCATTTTCTAGCACATTAATCTGATACAACTGGCCTACAAATAACATGATTCTGTCCAGCCCTCAAGAAAATCCCACCACCTGCACATTGATCAAAGCAAAGTGAGGGAAAATGTTCTCCTTGCCTTACCATTTATCTCTTGGATACGTGATGTTGGAAATAAACAGATTATTGAGATTTTTTCTTACCCAAAGTTTGCAGACATAGAGCTTTGTTCAGCATTAATAAAATATTTATCCTGGCTGGGCACAGCGGCTCACACCTGTAATCCCAGCACTTTGGGAGGCTAAGGCAGGCGGATCATGAGGTCAGGAGTTCGAGATCACCTGGCCAACAGAGTGAACGATGTCTGTACTAAAAATACAAAAAAAATTAGCCGGGCCTAGTGGCAGCCGCCTGTAATCCCAGCTACTCGGGAGGTGGAGGCAGGAGAATTGCTTGAACCTGGGAAGTGGAGGTTGCAGTGAGCTGAGATCACGCCATTGCACTCCAGCCAGGGTGACAGTGTGAGACTCTATCTCAAAATAAATAAATAAATAAATTAATTAAATAAAACAAAATATCCTGGTTACCGGTTACTTTAGTATTGGGCTTATTTTCCATGTAACCTGCATTAGAGTTCTGCAAACACTACAGATGTCCTTTTTCGGCATTTTGTGGTCAGAGTGATGAAATGAAACCACTCTCAAAGCCTTGTCTTGGGACATCGGATTTGACAGCAGCCGAACCTGTCCTGCAGCTGTGTTTGGATGGTGGGGAGTCATTCAGCCACCCTGGCCTGCCTTTGCTGCACAAGAAATAAGCTAGTAATTCAAGTATATGTATTTTTAGTTCTAACTCAAGCTGAAGAATCAAAGATTGCTGGGTCCTTGGCCCTTCCTTGCTGCTGCAGATAAATAATCTGGTGAGCCATGTGATTTCATGTTGCGCCACGTGCCCAGCCATAAAACAGGGATAACGGTGCTGCCTAAGAGGCGGAGGCCTTGAGAGCTCATTGCTTTGCGCGGAGTGCTGAAGACTGACAAATGAAGGGCTCTAGGCACGAGGCGGTAGGCTGCTTCACCTGCCAGGCGGTGAAAGGCAGGCCTGAACTTCCATCTCCTGCAGCACTCAGAAGAAGCTGGCTACATTCAGAGGCCCCCACCTGAAAACTACTAATGAAGCTGAGGAAGTCACATCCAGCCCCATTGTAAGCAGAGGCCACCTTGATCTTGGCCCTGCCCCAACTGGACTCCCAGAGCACCCTGGAGACAAACGCCCTCCACAGTCCTTCCTTCCTTTGGAAGCTGTCAGAGCCTCACCAGGGCAATTTCTGCATCTCACGTCATGAACTTCGGTTCATCCACAGATACTCACCAGGTGCTTATGCACCCAACACTGGGCTTTCCCCCTTTTGCTTCAGCAACAGGACTCCTCACATTCTCTGCTGCAGCCGCTGCAGCCACACCAGCCCCTCAAATCTCTTGCAGTCTTAGTCTTGGTCGTCCCTTGAGCCACAAGGCCTTTGCATAAACTGTTCACTCGGCCTGGAACTCTCTTCCCTTCAGATTCCACTCTCAGCTGAAGCACCCCTTTCTGAGGCACAGCTTCCCTGATCCCTGCCTCAGCCCACCCTCCAGCCCACCCTAAGTAGCCCCAGTGCCACAAGTCCTTCTACACCATCGCAATGCCCCATTGATCACTTCCTCCATTGTTTATCACCGTCTGCTGTGAGCTGGGCATTTGTGTGCGATCCTCTGGCTGGTGTCTGTCTCCCCTAGATCAGAAGAAAATACAGGGATGCCAGCCGGAATCTCAGCACTTTGGGAGGCCTAGGAAGGCAGATTGCTTGAGCCCAGGAGTTCGAGACCAGCCTGGCCAACATGAGGAAACCCCGTCTCTACAAAAAATTAGCCAGGCATGGTGGCAGGGGCCTGTAATCCCAGCTACTTGGGAGGCTGAGGTGGGAGAATCACTTGAATCCAGGAGGTGGAAGTTACAGTGAGCTGAGATTGCGCCACTGCACTCCAGCCTGGGTGGCAGAGTGAGACCCTGCCTCAAAAAAAAAAGAAAGAAAGAAAGAAAGAAAGAAAGAAAGAAAGAAAGAAAGAAAGAAAGAAAGAAAGAAAGAAAGAAAGAAAAAGAAAGCAAGCAAGCAAGAAAGAAGAAAAGAAAATCTAGGGGTACTGCTGTTTCTGCTAATCCTGTTTCTGTGAGCCTGGCTCACAGAACAGAGTTCCATAAATATTTGTGGAATGACTGAATCCTCGTTAAAGCACCTAACCCGTAGTCTTAACTCCCCTCCTTCCATTGACACAAGTGAAGATACAGTAAGGATTTTTAACCAAATCAAATATCTGATTCTTTAGTAAGAGATCACAACTTGCACGACACTGACCACTACTGGTTCTAGGGGTGACCTGAATTTAGTGCCATTCTGTAGGAAACAAAACCCGGGGGCTGTGCGCCCCGCTGTTTGTGCGGTTCTGTGCTCCATTCTTCCTGGGCACAGATGAGCACGGTGATGACTGTGTTTACGAAGCCAGGCGCCGGGGACAGTGAGGATGGCTACAGGAAAGAAAGGCCACAGATTGCTCTTCAGCAGCAGTCAGAGGAGACCTAACGCAGAGGCCGAACAGTGGTGCTGGGATTCTATAACCAACAACAAAAGTGACACCTCATTACCGACACTCCTGCAGCCCAAACTACTTTGCCTTTGTGCATTGGAAACCCAGCCCAAGTCCATTTTCCCCACTGGAATTATTTGTGATGATGTGAAGTTTCTTGGAGATGCAACCATCCCAGAACAGGCACACTCAGATGAGAAGACACGGGAGACACAGTTCTAGCAAACAGTTCTACCGCTCAGAGCAAAGCCTATGTCACACAGCCTCTAGGGTCTAGGCACAGTGTGGGGACAGGAGGGCTGGCCGCCCCGCCTCTCGAAAGGAATACACAGCTCTGGAGGTTCAAGCCACCCGGCTGAAGTCCTCATACTGGGTATCACACCAGAGATGCCACCTGCACGTGCCCTGCTACATCACCATGGATCTGACCGAGGAGCCACCACCCCCTCGGAGCATGCATGCTGGGGTTGTCAAGGAGACCAGCGCACAGGACAGCTGCACCCAGGGCTGGAAGTCAGACTCCAGTTCTGCCCCATCTTTCAATGGGAGAGAAAGAATCCAGTCCCCTGCTAGGGCCACAAGGACATGATGGGTTTGGATGTCACAAGAGAGGAGAACACTCCAAGCCGAAGGCAAGAAGTGATTACCCTGGTTTTAGGCAGCGGCAGGGGAGTGGAGGTGGAGAGGAACTCACCTAGTCCTTCTTTGAAAGACAGTCAGGGTACTTGCTTTGCAAAGGGTTAGGAGGTGGACTGTGTGGGAAGGCAGGCGAGAGGGAGTTTCTTTTCATAGCCTGTTTCCATGGTGTTTCATGGCCCTTGGCAAACCCCAGCTGGGGAGGCTTGGACGGCCAGGAGGCCCCAGGGCCACCCTCCAAGGACTATCCTCCTAGTCCATCTGGGCCCCAAGAGTGACAGAGGCCACAGGCAGGCAGCCACTCTCTCTTGCCTCCCTAGGGGAAGGTGGCCAGAGGCCAGCGATAAAGGGCAGAGCAGGGAGAGAACAACTCCAGGGGCCAGGGCTGCGGCTCCCTCCCTTCCACGTCCCCTCCTCCCCCTCCTCCCGCGAGCCCACCCAAGGGGAAAGTTTTCTCTCTGAAGACCCGCAGGGCTGTCTGCACAGGAGACCCTCTCACGAGAAACACATTCTTGCCTGGACAGCCCAGATAACCAGATAAGGGCCTCTTTGATTTCCCATGTGTTTACACAAGCTGTGGCCCCAAGTCTTGGAAAGAATCAACCACTGCCAGGCAAGTCAGGACGCCTCCAGGTGGGGTGAGGGGACAGGGCTGCCAACGCCTCCAGGTGTGGTGAGGGGACCTGGCCACTGACACCTCCAGGTGGGGTGAGGGGACACGGCCGCCTTACCTGCTCCTGGGAATTCATCACTCGAAGCTTCATCTGCTTCAGGTAGGTGGAGGTGAGGGGCATGTTGTAATCGATAATCCCAGAGACCAGTGGAGATGGAGGCTCGTTTTCTGGCAGAAAGAACAAAAGGAAAGCTCTTTCAGTCTGTCAGTCTGTGCTGCAGGCCTGTCACCCACAGGGAGCATTTAACAGAGCCCGTGGAAGAGGAAGCCACCTTGGAGGAGAAGGGACAGGTCAGAGGTTGCAGACTCTGTGGCTCACCCGCATCTGGCCCAGAGATGTGGACTGTGTGGTGTCAAAAATATTTTCTTTATTAGATGCCGGTGTTTTAGAGATTTCATATGTTAAAAAACAATGAGGCCAGGCGCGGTGGCTCATGCCGGTAATTCTAGCACTTTGGGAGGCCGAGGCAGGAGGATCGCTTGAGCCCCAGGAAGGGCCACAGGCCCCAGGAGTTCAAGACCAGCCTGGGCAACACAGGGAGATCCCATCTCTACAATAATAAAACAAATTAGCCAGATGGGTGGTGTGTGCCTGCAGTCCTAGCGACCTAGGAGGCTGAGGTGGGAGGATCGCTTGAGCCCAGGTGGTCAAGGCTGCAGTCTCCAGCGAGCTGTGATGGCACCACCGCACTCCAGCCTCAGCAGCAGAGTAAGACTCTGTCTCTAAAAAACAAACAAAAAAACCCCAACAAACCCACCCCCTCAACACACACACTCGTATTTATATGAATTTTTGGCTTCTTTGAAGAGCATAAGGTCTGGCCACATAAGGCCCCCACTCCCGAAGGCAAGCAACCACTGCCGCTTCAGCAGCCACTTCTTTTAGGCACGGTATGTGGCTCCCATTTTGCCACAGTCCCCACCACTCCTTATAGTATTGCACAGCTTCGCTCATTTGCAAGTATCAATTATGATACTTGCCAGATCCTTGAAGGCATCTGTGTTTCCAACCATTGTCTAAGTCAGTTCTCTTCCAGGTGAACATATGCCACTCTCACCCCACCCAATCCTGCCACCCCACAGCATCCCCCAAAAACATCCTCAGGTGCCATATGGCTCCCAGGTCTGAGTCAGGCCTTCAGTAGCCCTCAAATTCTGGTTCCTCCTTCCTCATATGCAGAGGAACAGTCTCCTCCCATTTATTCCTTTGTTGTCCTGAAGATCAAAGTGATGCATGTTCTTTTTGCAGAGAATTTGCAAAGTGCCGAGAGATGTAAAGAAAAAATTTAAAAACCGTAATTGCACCACGCAGCCTGGCATATGCTTCTGTTTATTTTTTCCCTGTGATTTTTCTTTTTTACACATGATCTTATAATGCATACAGAGAATTCCAGTCTGCTTTTAAAAAGTTTTTTTTTTCTTAACATTTTGTCATAGGTATTTTCCCCAACATCAAGAATCTTATTTTGCTTTGTAAGTAGAATTTTTATGGCCATGTAATAGTTTACCATAATTTGCTTAAGTTACTATGTAATGATTGGCTTTTTAGGTTGTTTCCCATTGAGGCTCTTATAAACAGCACTGCAGGGGACATCCTTGTGCATAAATATTGCTCCGTATTTCTGATCTTATTTCTTGCCTTTTTGGAACAGATTACAAGAAATTAAAAGGTAGGGACATAATTTGATAACCATTAAAATCTCTGGCCAAGCTGCTGTAGGAATTGTTTCAATTATTTGTTATCTGGCCTCCTCCTCCTTCTTCCAAGGACTTCAGGCCAGATTCATTTTGCCCCAGGCCTTTAATCAAAAGGTGCCCCTGGTGCCTAGTCCCACTGATGGGTTGGGATTTCCGTGGCATGAGGAAAAGTGGGAGCAACTTCTAGACCAAGCGCCCTCTACCATCACAAGGAGGCCCAGGAGACAGGCTGCAGGGTGACAGGGCGGAGGTCCGGGAGGTCCAGAGGATATCCAGGGGTGACTTATACTACCTGCCCCTCCAGAGCCATAGCCCAAAAGGGTCCCTGCAACCTTGAAAATGCGATACCAAGGGCAAGAAGCCAGACATAAAACGACAACCACTGTATGATTCCACTTACACGAAATATCTAGAATAGGCAAATTCAAAGAGACAGAAAGTAACTCGAGGTTACTGGGGGCTGGAGGCTGAGGGAATGGGACGTTATTGCTTAATGGGTACAGAGTTTCTGTTTGGGGTGATGAAAAGGTTTTGGAAATAGGTAGTGGTGATGATTGCTCAACAGTGTGAATATAATATCTTTAAAATGGAACAATTAAGCCGGGCACAGTGGCTCACGCATGTAATCCCAGCACTTTGGGAGGCAGAGGCAGGAGGACTGTTTGACCCCAGGAGTTCAAGGCCAGCCTGGGCAACATAGTGAGTCCCTCGTCTCTACTAAAAGGTAAAAAAAATGTTAGCTGGGTGTGGTGGTGCATGCCTGAAGTCCCAGCTACTTGGGAAGCTGAGGTGGGAGGATCACCTGAGCGCAGGATATTGAGGTACCACTGCATTCCAGCCTGGGTGAGAGAGACCCTGTCTCAAAAAAAAAAAAAAAAAAAAAAATATATATATATATATATATATATGAAAGGCAAGTTTTTATGCTGTAAGTATTTTACCATAATTTAAAAAGAAAAAAAGTCTGCAAACAAGGGGTGAAGCTACCCAAAGAGGACAAGGGAAGTTCCTGCTTGGCAAGGATAGGAACAGCCCTGCAGAAAAGGTGGGGACCCGGAATAGCTGGGGCCTAGAGGATGGAGGTCCGCTTTGACACTGTGTACTTCTGGTGACTTTACAGATTGAATAACATTTTGAATCAAGTTTTACAGAAATGCAGAACTTAGTTTTGCTCTTTAAAGCTACCCTGTCACACATAGAATGTTTCATTCTTTGTTGAGGAAGAAATAGATGTTGGCTGGGTGTGGTGGATCACACCTGTAATCCCAGCACTTAGGGAGGCTGAGGCAGGCGGATCACCTGAGGTCAGGAGTTTGAGACCAATCTGACCAACATGGTAAAATCCCGCTCTATGGCCGGGCACGGTGGCTCACGCCTGTAATCCCAGCACTTTGGGAGGCCGAGGCGGGTGGATCACCTGAGGTCGGGAGTTCGAGACCAGCCTGACCAACATGGAGAAACCCCATCTCTACTAAAACTACAAATAAAATTAGCCAGGTGTGGCGGTGCATGCCTATAATCCCAGCTACTCAGAAGGCTGAGTCAGCAGAAGCGCTTGGACCCGGGAGGCGGGGATTGCAGTGAGCCAAGATGGTCCCACCTTACTCCAGCCTAGGCGACAGAGCAAGACTCCATCTCAAAACAAAACAAAAACTACGCTCTACTAAAACTACAAAAATTAGCTGGGCATGGTGGCACGTGCCTGTAATCCCAGCTACTTGGGAGGCTGAGGCAGGAGAACCACTTGAACCCGGGAGGTGGAGGTTGCAGTGAGCCAAGATTGCGCCATTGCACTCCAGCCTGGCAACAGAGCGAGACTCCGTCCCAAGAAAAAAAAGAAAAAGAAAAAGTAAACGTCACTAATGGAATGGCTAAGAAACTGGCCTGACAGGACCACCCCCTCCTCCTCCCTTTTTTAAGAGAGCCTTCCGCTTGGTTGGGTGGCAGGGATCCTCCGCACTGGTCGACGCGGTGGCAAACTCAAATGGGTTTCCACCCCACCATCAACCTAGATTTGACTTTCTTAACCTCAGTGGGGTTTTGAGCCCTAGCCCCATACATTGACCAGGCCGGATGCGATATGTCAGGCAGACAGTCTAGTGATGACATTGAGACGGTATCACTCAGAAGAGCCGTGGGTCCTGTTTTCAAAGGTGGATGTTTGGACTGAGAATTCTGCCATTTCTGTTTCGTCTAAGAGGAGGCTGTCTGGTGAGAAGCTGTTAAGCATCACGGTGAATGTGAAGGGTGCCCATCGCTCTCGTGGCCCCGGTCGACCCTTCGTTGGGTGTTGCAGGGATTCTCTAGGTTTGGGAGGCATGGAGGCGGGCAGCTGTGTTCTTTCATTGATGGTCACCCCTGTCCTGACTGCAGTGTCATGCTGCTCATGAGAAAGTATCTTTAATAAAGCTAGTGACAGGGTAGCTTAGGAAAAATAAAACAGTGGCCAGGACAGTACCCTTGGGAGGCGGGACAAGAGGTCTTCCTTGGCCTGTACCTGCCCCAGCATCTCCAGAGATGAGAAACCACTTCCGGTGCCTGCAGGTGAGCCAAGAGAGCTCAGAAGAGGAAGGCAGGATGCCCTGGTCTTGGGGAAGCTGGAACATCCCAAGCAGACCCCTAAACCTATCGGAGAACACCTAACATTGCTGTAAGGTGAAATGCTGGATTTTGCCGTTCCAGAATGAGAGTTCTGTGAGGACCTCGGCGGGGAGGGGACATTCTAGGTGAGGAAATGAGCCATGGAGCCACGGGTGGGAGGTCAGAGCTGAACCACACCATGGTGAGGAGAAAGGCAGGCAAGCTTTTTAGCAGTGAGGAGCCCCAGGTGTTCTGGACTCAGTAAGTGGGTGCACACTGAGAGGATGGGCTTAGCGGGAAAGAGAGACGGAGCAGGGGCCAGTGGGAACCGCAGAGTCAGATGCTCACCAGGGAGAAAAATGCCAGGATGGGGGACGAGCTCAGGTGGAAACGTGAACAAGGAAGAAGTGGGTTCCTTGGGCTCCGCTGAGACAGGCTGCCCCCCTCTCCGCCCCATGGTCACCACGGGGTGCCACACTCGAGCCTCCACAAATGACCTGACGGTGCGGCACTGCTGGACTCTGTTGCCATGGAGAAGAGTGAGCTAGGAGCTAGCAAGGGTCACGGAGCCTAAATCATCCAGCAGGTTGCTGGCAAGAGAAGCACAGGAAGTGCCCAGAGAGATGTTTCAAAATCTCTTTGCCAAGAAAAATGGAAACCAGCCCAGGCACTAGACCTAGTTTTATGCAATCTCGAGAATAATCAATGATGTGGGTGCTTGGGCCAAGCCAAGTTGTCCGCTGGCCTGTGCAGCTGGGCGCCAATGGCACTCATCAACCAATGCAAACTTCAACCACAGGAGTGACCCTCGTTTCCTCGCGGGAACACCAGGTGGTGATTCTCACAAGCTTTCACCTACAGCACGAAGAACTCTCGGTCCAGAGACAGGTATGAAAGATCTTCCAGGCAGGGGTGGGCACTGAAGGACATGTGCACGATGGGGGCCTGGCACAGAGAGGCCGTGAGACCAGCCAGCCTCAGGGGGTTCAAATTTGGAAACAGAGATCCCAGGCCTGAGGCCAGCTCAAAAGCCGGCAAAAAAATCTCCTTCCTGGGGAAGTACATCAATGAATGGGCAAGTCTTCACGGAGTGCTGACGTGCGTGCATTCGGGGCGGGGAACGTGAGGAAACTGTGTGCGGGGCAGTCCCCGGGCTCAGGAAACAAGGGTGAAGGATGAGCAGGGTGGGACGGATGTGAGGCCATTAGGGTCACTGGAGGAAGAGCTGAGAGGGCCCCGGAGTAGCTCAAGGAAGCTTCATGGAGAGGATCTGAATGGGATCAGATCCTCATGATCTATTGCTCAGCTGACAGCTCCTGAGCACCTGCTTAGGGCTCCATACACACCCTCTGGTTAGAGGCTTCCAGGAACCTTGTGAGGTGAGTGCTCGTAGTAATACCCTGACTTTACAGATGAGGCAACAGCACACAGAGGAGTTATGCAACCTTCCCACAGTCCCACAGCAAATGAGTGTGAGAGCCGGGAGAGGCCAGGCCGGCAAGGAGGAGCCAGGCATGGAGGCCTTGGAAACCATGCAGAGGAGTCTGGGCCTGGTTGCGAAGGGGCGGAGACCCAAGTGGACAACCTGCCTGCTGAGGAAGAGTTGGCATTGCTGCCCATTGGCTACTCCCAGTTTGCAACCATGCAACAATATTTTGTCACATCAAAGAAAACAGAGACATGCCTCCAAAGGTCCCTTTCCACAAGAGCTGGGCTGGTCTGAAGTCACACCTAGTTTGCATGCTCTGTCCTCAACTCCTCAGGGACTGGTGGAAGAGTAGTGTGGAGTCAGGAGGGCCTGGAATTTCCCGTCCTCAGACTTCCTGATCCTCTGCCACCTCCTTTGTTTATGCTCCTGGCACTGGGGGAGGGCACGGGGCTGTCCAGGCCCCCCCACTCTGCTGGGGAGAGACCGCTGAGCAAAGAAGGCCACTCTACTTCCTTTGTTTCTTTTTAACATGAGGCCAGGAAGTCAGGCATTCTCCCAGTAGCCCTCAAAGAGCCTCCATCCTGTCCCCTGTCCCCACTCCCTCCCACCTTCCTGGGGCAGGAACACTGGGCCTGTCTCTGGGGCTGGTGCAGGCTCTGCTTTCCCAGCAGCTGGAGAGGGAGAAGGGAGGGCTGGCAATGCAGGGGTTCCTGGGAGACAGCAGGATATAGCTGCATCCAGAGGCCAGCATGGCGGGCAGAGATAGGACCTGCAGGCTTTCAGTGGGGGCAGGAGGCGGGGAACCTGGGGACGGTCCAGGAGGCGAGTGCCTCTGGCCACTTAGCAGACAGTGGAGCCTTTCAGACTCTAAACTCTCCACTGGCAGCTTCCAGAAACCAAGACCTTCCCTTCTAACCCTGTTCAGGGTGTGGACCCAGCGTGCTTGCCTGGCAGGACTGGGGGCCACATCTGACCCCACCTGGGTAGAAGCAGACCTTGTGTCTCTGTGGGGCCACCTGGACGTTGGCAGCCTCGTGTCTGGGCACCACAGGCCACGACACGGGCTGGAGGCAGGAGGCAGGGTGATGCGCCCCAGGCACCCGCTGCATCCCAGGTGCCCGCCACAACAGGCTCACCCTCACCACCCTGAAAGGATGGCATTTCTTCCACTTTGCTGATGAGAAAATGCAGTTTCCTGCCTGCACTTCTATCTCCTGGGAGAGCCTGGATGAATGATTTCACCTCAATGCCTCTCTGTGCCTCAGTTTCCTCACCTGTAAGCCAGGACTAACACCTCATAGGATACTCGTAACTGTCATGATCAGGAGCTGCTCAGAGAGGTTCCCTGTCCTGCCGAGGGACACGTAGTGGGGAACAGGGCTGCACATCAGACCTGCCTGACTCCAAGGCCATGCCCTTCCATGCGCCACTTCCCCGGGCTCCTGCTCCCTCAGCGTCTTCTCCTCGCCCTGCAAAGGGAAGCTCCGCTACCTGGGACAGAGAGGTGGCATTGTGCCTGAGGATGGGGGAGGATGCGTGAGAATGGGCATGGTGCTCATCTTCTGTCCGGCCTGAAGCAAGCCCCAGGAAAGATAGGCTTTAGCAGCGAGCCCACAGCGCTGGTTTATATTCTAGATGGCTCCTGGCCTGTGTGCTCCCTCCCTCCCTGGCCTCTTTCTCCTCCCTGGGGGTGGGGCGTGGTGGTGGCAGCCAGTGAGGAGAGGAAGCAGGCCACTGCTGTGCTCTGCGTTGCCCTCCTGGCCACACAGAAGCCCGCAGATGAGGCGTGAAGCCTGCAGCATGGGGAGACCCAGCAGCCGTCAGTGAGGAGTGCAGGGGGAGCTGAGGAACGCCCTCCACACTGCAGTGGGATGCGTGGCAGGGGAGGGGAGTGGATGGCGCCTCAGACACCCCAGAGCAGCCCACAAACGGAGCCCCTCTTGGCTTCACCTCTGTTCCTCCAGGCAAGCAATTCTGTGTCTGACTCCGCCAGTTGCTATGGAAACAACGAGGACAGGAACGGGAGGGGACAGGCGGATGGGTGGGCAGGAACCAGGCAGCCACCACTAGGACACACACCCCTGGCCCCTGTGGCCTAGACCCCAGCAGGGTGGAGAGAGCGGCAGGGAAAGCCCTCCAGCCCATCTGCAGGTACCAAATGCTGTCTTGGCCCAAGGGTTGCAGCCGCTGCCTGGCCAGGGGCAGGCCACGTGGGTAGCAGCATTCAGGATCACTGGCTCAGGCATGCATCGTGGGAGTGTCCCACGTTATCACAGGAACCACAATAGCCACAGCTCTGTCTTCCTGTACCAATGCCAAGTACAGGGACTAACTCACATCTTGGTAGCCTTCTGATTAACCCCATTTCACAGATGAGGGAACTGAGGCTCAGAAAGATGAAGTGTCTTGCCCAGGACACACAGTAGCTGAATGGCTGTGTGGCCCTGAAGCCCTGTTCTTAACATGGGAACCAGCATTTATGAGGGATTAACTACATCCATTCCTGCCCCTCGTGCTTTGAAGTTGGCCCATGTGCCTGATGAAACAGCCGTGGCCTGATGGCTCCCAAGGGCATGGGAGCCTCTGGATTTGGTGAGTCAGCTGCTGTCAGAGGCCATTCACGTGTGTCAGGGACAACGAACACGAGCAGAAAGCCCCGATTGACGCCCATGCTCCTGATTCTTTGTTCTCTGTTCAGGCTTTGCTGTGGATTTTTCCTTCCCCAGATTCAATGGATGCTACTTGAGTGCCGCCTGGATAAACGGCGCACCCTTCATTCGAGTCTATCTCCATCCTCGGGCAAAACACCCACTGACTTCAGCACCTTCCAAAGGCCCAATGCCCAGGAGCTGGCATGATGCACCAGGCAGTCCTGGAAACCCTGATAAATTGCCCACCTGGGCACCATTTCTCAGGGCAGCGTTATAATTGTACCAGCCAAATGTGCTGGGCCGTCTCACAGTGCCAAAGCCACCTGCAAACAGATGGGCCCCCAGATTTACTGGAAGCCTCTGGGATGTTCAGTTTGAGGGGGTGTGGGGGTACTGAAGCGAGGTCCTTGCTGGTCTCACTGGGCAGGACAGAGCTGGAAGGCATGGACGTCGGTCCAAGGGACCAACTTTGGTGGTCATGAGTGCTCTGGGCATTTTATTGTATTTATTTTTTGAGATGGGGTCTTGCTCTGTCATCCAGGCTGGAGTGCAGTGGCATGATCATGGCTCACTGCAGCTTCCACCTCCCGGGCTCTAGCAATCACTCCACCTCAGCCTCCCAAACTGCTGAGATTACAAGCATGAGCCACTGTGCCCAGCCTGCCCTGGACATTTTAAATTCTCACCAGTCGGCCGGATGCCGTGGCTCACACCTATAATCCCAGCGCTTTGGGAGGCCGAGGCAGGCGGATCACGAGGTCAGGAGATTGAGACTATCCTGGCTAACACAGTGAAACCCTGTCTCTACTAAAAATACAAAAAAAAATTAGCTGGGCATGGTGGCGGGCACCTGTAGTCCCAGCTACCTGGGAGGCTGAGGCAGGAGAATGGTGTGAACCTGGGAGGCGGAGCTTGCAGTGAGCCGAGATCGCGCCACTGCACTCCAGCCCGGGTGACAGAGTGAGACTCCGTCTCAAAAAAAAAAAAATTCTCATCAGCCCCCCATGGGTTTACTGATCAAAGGCCACATGGGTGTGCACAGGGTGGAAACAAGCACCAGGGAAGACATATCATTAGCAGGTATGTGGGTGGGAGGACGCATGCACATGTCTCAGGGAGTGTACAGGCCAGACCACGGCTCGTGCACGGAGAAGCAGTGGGAGGCATGGATGGAACTTTGCGAACAGGGTAGGCTGGCCATTCCCAGCTGGAATCTGGCTGTGAGGAGAGGGGCTGTCCTGGGCCTCGCAAGGCAGGGGAAACATGTTGTTTGCTTTTTTGTTTCGTATGGTTGGTTTTTAAGTGAAACTTGAGATTTAAAAGAAGTTAAACAAAACAAAACGAGGCTCTTTGGGCAGCACCACGGACCCATACTGGCCTCTGGGGCTAGCAATAACAGCTGCTGGACACTTTTCTGTGCCAGCAAAAGCTGGCATCTTCAGGGACAGTCTACTCTCAGCCGGCCCCCGCCCTAGCCCTCCAGCACGCCACCCCCACTACCTTTGGGTTCCAGGCCATTGGAGTTAAAGTGCATCCTCTTCTGACACTCTGTACAGCTCATCAGGAACCGGGTCACAGCCTCTCTCGGGAGGAAAGCATAGGTCTCTGCGATCTGGAGGAGACAAGAGCTTCACTTGTTATATGGATCCGTGGGGAGGCGACTTGGCCATGAGGTCACCAAGGTCTGAGCTTTGGTGGCAAGCGCTTTGGCTCTTGCAAGGAAAGTCAGGGATTTCAGGAGCAAGGGGCAGGTGTCCTGGATTCTCAGCTGTGGAAATGAGACAGTACTTTCGTGGAAAACCATTTGTTTTTAAAATCTCAATAAAGGAGGTTAAAAATTGAAAAAGCAAAGCCTTTAAACATTATCCAGTCTTTAACCTATATCCTAATAAGTAACATTCCTCAGAACATTTTATTGCTGCTATGAAAAAAATGGGCTTATAAACATTGCTCTAGCATAGGGTGAGCAGTTCCCCTCTTAGAGATGGATAGACTGAGACCCACAGATAAATTCACTGCCCTGGACCCATATACAGAATCAAAGGTCCTACAAACAATCTCCTGTGATCACTCACAGGTCAAGAACCTTCTTAGGGAGAGCTGTCAAGGGCTAGTACCAGGCACCAGACTTTTCAAACTAGATAGGCACTGCAGGACCCCCATGTTCCAGGCAACTATGGCTCAGAGAAGTGAGCCGACTCCCCAAGGTCACATGGCACTTTCAAGGTAGTGCCAGACTAAACCCCATGCTCCAGGTGACACCACTCCACAGTTGTCTCCAGAGGGCCTTCCCGAGTTAAGGAGGAGGACAGGGATGCAGGGGGCTGGGGGAGAGACACACAGAAGGGAGGGAACATGAAAAAAGGGCTGGGTGGGGGAGTGGGGAAGAAGTGGCTGTGGGCCCAGGTGTCCAGCCCTTTCCTCTTGCTCTGGGTTTTGGAAAAGCCACTGACCCTGATTTAGCTGTCTGGTGGGGCCAAACAGTCCCTTCAGTCCCAGGTTCCCTGGTTTTCCATGTGCTTCCTGGAGCCTGGGTCCTCCCGCTTCTCTCCACTAAGGGGCAGCATCACCCAAGCGTTCCGCTGTCCTCGCCGCAGCCCACAGCCTGGCTGGGAAAGTTGGCCAAGGGTGAGGGGCTGCTCTGGGCTGCGCTGAGCCCCGCCTTCCCCCAGCAACTGCAGGGGTTTGCTCCTTTGGAAATGCACGAATGTCCTTCTCCATCTCTGCGATGGCTGGAGGGTAGAGATGGGCTAGGGCAGGGCTGGGGAGTGGAGTTGTGGGGGATGCAGAAGGCCTGGGGTGTCCCAGGCTGTGGCTGGGCCGTTGGAGGACCAGCTCAGGCACGGCTTCCAGCTCAGCCCACTGGCAGAGTCCAGGGGCCACTCTTGCCAGCTGCAAATGCGAAGTTAATTTTGGTGACACAATTGTTATTTCTCAGCTGATTTGATGCTCTGCGGAGCAGGCAGGCTCCTTGATGAGTTATCTCCCTTCCAAATTCCCTGTCTGATTGCCTTCCTCTGGAGGTCAGGGACAAGGGCAAACCCCAGTGTCTCTGACTGGAGCAGCGGATGGGAGGGCAACATCAGGGATGCAGCTGGTCCTTGTCAGGTGTCAAAGCCGAGGGATGGGGCTTTTCTGCCATGCACACAGAAAGCTTCATCCCCAGCCCAGGGCTGCCTGGAAGTCTGGGGGCATGTTGCTCTCAGGCCTGCTGGGTCTGGAGGGAGATGCCTGGCTGAAGGGTGGCAGCTGCAGGAGCAAGCGTGCAGGAGGGAAGGGCGTGTGCTAGGCCGAGCAGAGGGCTGTAACTGACTTGGGCCGACAGATGCCCCTCGGCTACCCTGAGACGTGGCACCCTAGGTCAGGCCTCAGGAGAGCTCAGTAGAGGGCCCGGGAGAAGGGTTGCACAGTCAGCTGGGAGAAGGGGGTCAGGTCCCTACCATGAGGGCAGCCCTACTGAGTTACCCGGAGCTTGCCTGCTCACCTGCCAATGGGCAGAGAAATATTTTTTAAAAGGCTCAGGGGGTCCTCCCGGCCTGGCTGCTCTGCTGAGGGCTGCGCACAGGATGGGCAGGGCCCTTCTTGCTGTCTGGCCTGCTGAGGGCATAGGAATGGCTTCCTCTCCAGGGGTAGAGTGGTGGCCACATTTATCCTGGCCTTGGCAGGGACCCCAGCAGTGTGCAAAGGCTGGCTGGCATGCCACAGGGATGAGGACTGCTGAGCACACACCTTCTGGCCCTGGGTCCCACAGACGGGTGGAAGGGGAGGATAGAAGGCTGACAGGTGAGAAGTCCTTGGAACTGCCTGAAGGCCAGGGAGGGAAGCCCTACCCCGCAAGGCAAGGTGGGATTGTCTGCAAGCCTGGCTTAGAGCTCCCTGGGGAGTCCAGAAAGCAGAGTCCAGCCCAGCTCTGCACCGCAGTAGGGACCCACATAGAGGATAACAAACCCTCCCCCTGCAACCTTCAGCAAGCATCTTATTCATCTTCCCGGCTTGCCTGGGACCAGAAATGGGACCTCCATTTCTGATTGAATGCATGGATGCCCAAGGCCACAGGACCACAGAATGAGTCGAAACCAGGAGGACAATCCTAGCAGATGCTCTACTTAATAGGATGGTGGTTTTCAGATGGTTTTAGAGCTGCAGACCCTGTTCTAGAAATAGACTCATACACTGAAGCCCAAAACATGAAACAGATAAAGACAGAGCTGCTGTGTCTAAGGAGGGGAAGTTCCAGGACCCTTGTCCCTGCCCAGCTGCCCTCCGCTGCCCTGGGCTGCCTGCTGCCTTGCTCCCCGGGCCTCCTGCCTAGACATTGAGTCCCGTATGTGAATTTGCCTTTTACATTTTTCCTGGTGGTAAAAAACAGGGACTTCACTGGCAGAGAGAGCAGGAGCTATTTGCAGAGTCGCTGACTTGCAAGGCCCCATTTCACTCCCCAACTCAGAGGCCGACAAAGACAGATGAGACCAATTGGGGGGATTTGCACCACTTTACAAGATCCTCCTTCTGCCCTGCGGGTGGATTAGCACGTAGTGGGCCTGGAGCAGCTGCTGACCACATCTGGCCCCAACTCCAAAGTGGCCTGGGCAGTTAGATCCGGACTGTGGAACCCGATCTGACCTACCAGCACCCTGGGAGGGAGAAAGGAAGCAAAAGGGCTTGTTCTGACCCAGATGGGTGCAGAAATCAGAAAAGCAGGAAGACCCCTTGGAAAAAGGACTGGCCCTCTGTGTGAGTTCAGGAAACTCTGCAGGACCAGCTGGAACCTTCCTCAAACCCTGGTGCTGGCGAGATCTCCGAGATCCTCTGGACCTCAGGTCACACGAGAAGCTAAGTGAGACAGGGACTTCCTGCTCAAAATGGGAATCCCTGTATTATCCCTTGCACATGGCCATCTAATTCCAGCTCGAATACCGCCAGTTTCAGACAGCTCATTGGCCGCCCTATCTGATCCATGGCTGGACAGCAGTAGATGCAAAAAAGCTCTTTTCCCCACCAAATAACGTGCCTCCTTTAGTGCACTGAACAAGTCTGCCGCCACCCTGCCAGTCCTGACTTCTATAGTATCCCAGGCCTGGAAAAATCCAGAGGGGCCCTGTGCCCTAGAGACTGTCAGGCAGTCCGAGGATTCAGCTTTGGCAAAACACAGAGATAGATCCAAAAAGTCCTTGGCCAGGCTGTGCCCCTCTACAGCCATCAGCAGGGGTTTCCTTGGGGGCTCTTTCCACAGGCATGGATGGGTGGGGGCCTTGAGTTTGCAAAGTGGGGCTGAAGAGCTAGGTTTGGGTGGAGGAAAATGGGAGCAGATGAAGAGGGGCACAAAGGCATCCAGGCACCACCTCCTGCCCCCAAAAAAGGAAAAGGGTGGCATGAGAAGGGTGACAGATGGGGAGGAGAAGGGGAAAAGGAGAGAAGGCATGCAGGGGAGGAGGGAGGTGTGCCAGCCCCCTCGGCCTCACACCCACTGCAGGAGGGCCCTGGCCTACTCAGCTCAGCCTTGGCCCTGCTGCTGAAATTCCAGCTCTGTGCGCAGCCCAGCTGGCTCAGTGCCAGTCATGTGCCAGCTCCAGGCTGGGCAGCGGGAAGTGGGGCACACGGCAGGCATATGGACGAGAAGCCAGGAAGTGCAGAGCAAAGGGCTGGATGTCCGCTTGGCCCAGGGATGCAAGTGCTGGCAGAACCAACCCAGCCCTGCTCTCCCCACAGCATGGAGGCCGCAGACCCCTTCCTTCCTAAACCGCCCAAAGAGTGCCTGTAGGTGAGGCTTGATGCTGGGCACCGAAGGGGCCAGGGAAATCACATGATCCAGCTGGCTCCAGCCCATCCGCCTGGACAACAGCAAGTCGTGCGGCTTACTAGCTGACCACAGGAGGGGTGCAGAGAGGCAGGATATGTGGTGGTCAGGGCACAGGCTCTGGGGTGGGTGGCCCGGCGCTGAATGTCAGCTGACCGACCTCAGGTAGATTATGTGTTTCTCTGAGCCTCAGTTTTCTCATCTTAAAATGGAGGTAACAACAGCACCTGCTTCATGCATGCAACCTTCATACGTGTATAGGAAGTGCTGGTGTAGAGCACAAGCTGACTGCTCGGCACAACGGTGAATTTTTTTTAATTTAATTTTTTTTTTTTTTTTTTTGAGACAGGGTCTTGCTCTGTCACCCAGGCTGGAGTGCAGTGGTGCAATCACAGCTCACTGCAGCCTCAAGCAATCCTCCTGCCTCAGCTTCCCAAGTAGCTAGGACTATAGGCATATACCACTGGGCCTGGATTTTTTAATGTATTCTTTATTGTTATTTTTGGAAACAGAGTCTCACTCTGTCACCCTGGCTGGAGTGCAGTGGCATGATCTCAGCTCACTGCAACCTCTGTTTGCTGGGTTCAAATGATTCTCATGCCTCAGCCTCCTGAGTAGCTGCGATTATAGGCATGCGCCACCACGCCCAGCTAATTTTTGTATTTTTAGTAGAGGTAGGGTTTTGCTATGTTGGCCAGGCTGGTCTCACACTCCTGGCTTCAAGTTATCTGCCTATCTCAGCCTCCCAAAGTGCTGGGATTACAGGCATGAGCCACCGCGCCTAGCCCCAATTTTTTTGTTTGTTTGTTTGTTTTAAGAGAAGGGGTCTTGCTATGTTGCCCAGGTTGGTCTTGAACTTCCAGCCTCAAGCAATCCCCCCATCTCAACCTCCCAAAGTGCTGGGATTATAGGTGTGAACTACCGTGCCCCACCCACAATGGTAAACTTAATGCTGAGAAAATGTGGTCTTCTCAGTGCCAAGGGGCCCATGTCGGCCCCAGCCTGGGTGCCTCTTCCTTCTTCTATGGCCCTCTGGTGGAAATACCCTCAGAACTCCCTTCCCACAAGCCACTTCCCAGAGCACACAGACCGAGAAACAGGAGGGGCGGGGAGACCATCACCACCTCCTGCTTCCCTGGGCAGACACCTCATCTCTCTGAGGCCCTTGGCACATGGGTCAATCCTTAAAATCCATTTAGGGCAAAAGCCATTTTCTGAGGACAAGGACTAACCGGATGGTTGCATTAAAAACAAAAACAAACAAACAAACAAAGACCATAAGGGGAAATTATAGACTTATACAGCCACCTCCATGTAGTCCAAAGCTATTTATACAAATAACTTGGGGTGGGGAGTTTCACATCTGCCTTGGGTGGGGAAGCCCAGACACAGAAGGGCACATTTCTAGAAGCTCCAGAGAAAGTCAGCATGGAGGACACCAGCTGATTGCAACTCAGCTGCCATCTGACCTTGGACAGGTGACCCAATTCTCCAGGTCTCAGTTTCCTTAACTGTGAAATGTGTCCTCAGTGCCTCGGTCACAGGACTGCCACAAGGCTTGAATGAGCACGAAGGGCTTGGCTTTACTGGCCTCCCTGGGCACTGGACAAATGGTTCAGAGCTGTGCATGAGCCGTGGATAGGCTCACATGTGGGTCAGCAGGGGATGGATCAGAACACAGGCAGGCCCCTCTGCAGGGTGAGGAGGGGCCTCTGGTTTGACCAGTCCCATCTATTTCCACCTCTCCCCTCTCCCGCATTTGTGACGCTCCCTGCCCCTAGGTTGCCTTCTCTGCCCTTATGCCTCCCCAAAGCATAGAATGCCAGCACAGGTGCCACCTTCTCCACACAGCCCCCCAGGCTCATCTGCATCTGGCAGTGCCTTTGCTAAATGCCCCTGAGCCTGGGTTCTTTCTCTCTCAAAGCGAGCCTTGGAGACACTTCTGCTTCTCATGTATCTTGTTTTTGCTCTCAGCCTCCCCACCCCAAATCCAATTGTGATCTCCTGGAGGGTGGGGAGCAGGTCCTTCGACTTCCCCTGGGAAACTCCCAGTCCTGACTTCACAGGATGAGCTCACACATAGGAAGAGCTCAGGACAGGCCTGGCATGCGGTAAATGCCATGCCATGGAGGCATTTGTTCCTCTGTTCATTATCTGCCCCCAGCACCCCAGCCCCAGAACAGGCTGCAGGGGGCTGGGGGGTCGGTGTCAGGTAGGAGCAAGTGAAGCAGAAACGGGGAAGAGGAGGGCACCTCCTGCCCTCATCCCTCTCCTTCCCTCCCTCTCACCCCCTTCAACCTGCTTTTCCTTTGTGCTCAGACCACAGATCCCCTCCCTTCGCCCTGTGAGCCATCTCTGGCTGCCGTGCCCTTGCCCTGTGCCCCCCTAGATCCCGAAAGGCCGTTTCATCACGCCTCAGCTCCCTGCCCTGCCCCCCCCCAGCCCAACATGTGCGGAGCCCATGGCCTCCTGCCAAGGCCTGGGGCTGCCAGTGGAGGCAAAGGGACAGAAATCTCACCGCTCGGTAGGTTTTCTTCTGCCCAGCGTGCTTGGGGGCTTTGCCTGGCTCTGCTGAGCTCTCCACATGCATCGAGTAGATGATGTCAAAGAAATCTTCCACCACAGCGACCCGCTTCAGAGAGATGCCCTCCGGCTCCGACAGGCCATCTGCCCCCTGCGACAGGGTGGACAAGCTGTGTTAGTGTCAGGGATGATGGCGGGGTGAGAACTGGGCCCTGAGGCCGGGGCAACGGGTCAGGACTCAGGATGGGCAATGCCTCTGACAGTGGGTCTTGGGGTGGGGAGGGGAGGGAGCCTGCCGAGGGGGCTCCCTGGAGGGGGGACGCCAGAGTCAGGGTGGCTGCAGCTATGAAATCTACCAGCGACAATGGGCAGAGAACGGCGACAACGAAAACACAAATTAAAAAACCAAGAGGCTCCATGTTCACAATTTCAGACAGATTGTGCCAGACTCGGGCGGGGAGCTCTTGAATCACACGCTGTGCCAAGACCATCCTGGAAGTCTCTGGGGAGGGGGGAGTGCTAAATAGATGCGGCCCCATCAGGAGCTCGCCAATTAGCAGTAACCTTTCACTGCGGGCCTGGGCTGGGGTCCCGGGGGAACCGCTCCGATCACCTGGGTGACTCCTGCCTCCGCCCTGGCCTTTCTGAAAAGCTTTTCGCGGCTGCCTGCCCTCCCCACTCCAGCAGCTGAGCGCCAGCAACTGCACCCGGTCTCTTTGTGTGTGGAGATGTACAGAATAACAGGCACGAGGCCACGAGGAGGTGGCAGGGCCGTGTGAACGGGGTGGCCATGGGCCCCGAGCCTCTTATCAGGCTGGCATGAGTGGTGTCAGCTGGCCCGACAAGGTGCACCAGGAGCAAGACGGGTCCTTCAATAGCAAACAGCTGCGGGGCTGACGCCTGTCCTCCCCTCCAGCAGGAAAGGGGCTGCAGGGAAACCACAGGGCAGGAGGCTGGGGGCGAGGCCAGGGCCCGGAAGGGAACAGACTGCTGGGGAACTGCTCTGCGCAGGCAGTCCCCGCAAGCGAGGTACACAGACCCAGGGACACTAGACTGTCAGCCGCCAGCTCCTTAAGGGGAGTCTTTGGGGATGTCAGGGGGCTTTGAAGATCAAGAACAAGCCGTATGGAGGGAATCTGGGGGGAAAGGAAGCAGGCTTTTCTCCAAAAGTGCCCAAAGACACATCTCCAAGAGAATTCTTCCCCAGAGGACCCCAACTCAAGGATGTCAGCAACAAGAGGATGTGGGCTTCGCCTGCTCCTTCTCAGCTGTCTCTCCAGCACTTAAATCAGTTCCTGACACATAGTAGGTAGTCAGTAAATAATGACTGGATGACTGAGTGGTTCTAAGTGGCAGCTGGGCAGGGTCACTTGGACACACTCTGCCCTGGTTTGAATACGGCTCATCATGGAAGTGGCCCTGTGACCCCAAGCACTTACTGTGCTTCGAGCCTCAGTCCCTTTATCTGTAAAATAGGGATAACAGAAGCCCCTTTCCCATGAGCTACTGCGGGGAAGAACTGAGATGTGCATGCAGCACTTAGCACTGAGCCTGGCGTACAGGGATTGCTAGATAAATATTGTTATTAAGAAGTGCTTTGCAGTTCGCCATGTTTCCCCCAGGTATGAGAGAGCTGAACACCGGGGCAACACTGGGAGGTTGTTAGGGTCAGGACCTGCCTGAGGTGCGGTGGCTGGTGGGTGGCAGAGATGGCTTCAGACCTCGGACTTTGTAGTCCAAGGAGAATACAGGCCACACTGGCAGGGGACGCTCGCTCACAACAGGTTCTGGCAAAGATAGGTCTTGGTTTCACCCAGTAGCTTTCCTGACACACCACGATGGGCGAACAGCAGTGTCTCTTCACCAGCAGCCCATCCAAGAGCAGAAAGCAGATGGGGGGCAAAGGGCATCTGGGATGTAGGGTCCCGAGCCCCACAGCTAGTGGGCAGTGTCCCTAAGTGGTGACGCTGGGAGGTGACCTCACTGGCCCCAACCAGGCCCTCTTGCCAATGGCTTCCTGCCTGGTCAGAACCCATTTCAATGGGACATCTCAGATAGTGCATATCTCTCTTTGCGTGTACAGGAGAAGCCACTTGCTGGTCCGGCTTCCTCGCTGTGAGATTGTGTGCAAACCCTTCAACCTCCCCAAGCTTCACTTATGAGATGAGCTGTAAAGTTCCATGACTTTTCTTAACCTCTCTCGGGAATCAATTTTACCTCTTTTGGGGGATATCCCACCCCCTCTGACATCTCAGGCCATCTGTACGGGCTGAACAATGACTAACTTGCTCACTATTGACCCATAAATGCCCAGCATTACGGGGCCCTTCAAATACTGCCATGACAGGTTGAGATGGGACAAATATTATGATAGGTCAGTTAGACTTTTAAAAAAATTTTACTCAGCAAAGATCTGGATTTGGGATGTACAGTTACAAGCCACTTCTAACCAGAGGTTCACATTGGTGAAAATAAATAAAATGAACCTTAAGAATGAATATAGCTGGGTTTCTATTTGTTGATCTGGGCAGTAGTTATAGAAGTGTGTTCAACTTATTAAGTCATTAAATCTTTTTTTTTTTTTTTTTTTTTTTGAGACTGAGTCTGGCTCTGTCGCCCAGGCTGGAGTGCAGTGGCCGGATCTCAGCTCACTGCAAGCTCCACCTCCTGGGTTTACGCCATTCTCCTGCCTCAGCCTCCGGAGTAGCTGGGACCAACAGGCGCCCGCCACCTCGCCCGGCTAGTTTTTTGTATTTTTTAGTAGAGACGGGGTTTCACCGTGTTAGCCAGGATGGTCTCGATCTCCTGACCTTGTGATCCGCCCGTCTCAGCCTCCCAAAGTGCTGGGATTACAGGCTTGAGCCACCGTGCCCGGCTAAGTCATTAAATCTTAACATTTGGCTGGGCACAGTGGCTCACACCTGTAATCCCAACACTTTGGGAGGTCCAGGCAGCTGGATCACCTGAGGTCGGGAGTTTGAGACCAGCCTGACCAACATGGAGAACCCCGTCTCTACTAAAAATACAAAATTAACAGGGCGTGGTGGCGCATTCCTGTAATCCCAGCTACTCAGGAGGCTGAGGCAGGAACCCAGGAGGCAGACGTTGCGGTGAGCTGAGATCGCGCCATTGTACTCTAGCCTGGGCAATAAGAGCGAAACTCCGTCTCAAAAAAACCAAAAACCTTAACATTTACAATCTGTATATTTCTGTATATGTGATAAACTTTAATTTAAAAAACAGTTTTTAAAAAGAATATCATGGGATAGTTCCACTGAATTTTTAAATTCAGGTAAAATACATACACAGAATGCACCATCTTTACCATTTTTAAGTATACAGTGAAGTCCGCCACATTTGGATCACCTGAATCCAGAGGCATAGCTCTGGAGGCTTAGCTGCTTAAAGGCCAGTAGGCCTCCCTGTTCAAAATTGTTTCAGACCAGAACACAGATATTTCTGGAAAAGGAAGGAGATAAAATTTTGTGGGAAGGAATGGAGAAAGAAGGCAATCTGATGAGGAGACAATATTTTATGTAGATGAGATAGAAATTTCCCCCTAACCAGCTTGGGGGCCTTGGGTGGGTCACTTTATTTCTATACCACTTTTTTTTTTTTTTTTTTTTGAAACAGAGTCTTGCTCTGTCAAACAGGCTGGAGTGCAGTGGTGCAATCTCTGCTCACTGCAACCTCTGCCTCCTCGGTTCAAGCGATTCCTCTGCCTCGGCCTCCCAAGTAGCTGGGATTAAAGGTGCCCACCACCATGCCTGGCTAATTTTTGTATTTTTAGTAGAGACGGGGTTTCGCCATGTTGGCCAGGCTGGTCTGCAACTCCTGACCTCAGATGATCCGTCCACCTCAGCCTCCCAAAGTGCTGGGATTACAGGTGTGAGCCACTGTGCCCGGCCTATTTCTATACCTCTTGAAAGTCAGTTTCTGCACCTGTAAAATGGGCCTAAAAAGTACTAGTTGGACATTCAAGGATCAAGCATGTATGTCAGGCATTCAGCACATACAGACTTGGTTAATGTTCATCTCTTTCCTTGGACCTCCCAAGTCTGGACATTTTGTGTTTAGGAATCTCTTCTTATCTCCAGTCCCTCTAACGCATCCAGAGGGGACCCATGACAAAATGGGTCCCCCTCAGTAACACCCACCATCAGAAGAGATGCACAGTCTTATTTAATTCCTAAATAATATGCTAAGGCTCCCACAAACTTGGAATAAGCTTTCCAAAAGTCAAAGTGTAATTGACCAACCCAGATAAAAAAGCAAAACATACTGTCCCATATGGCCCCTGTCTCTATCCCAGCTTCCCACCTGCATTCTTAGGCCAACTCGTAAACAACAGCTTTGCACCTGGTCTGATGTGACTATAAAACAGGGAAGCAGTTTTCAGTAGTTCCTTCTTTAAAAATTGATCACTTTCTCTCTTGATGTTCAAATTTGGGTTCTGTAATCCAACTATCTCTACAGCAAAGATTTACATAGGAAAGGAGAGGGCCTGGAGCGACCAGAACTCAAACCACACAAGGGCTGCAGAGCCACACCTTGAACTGTCCTCTGGTGAGCTGGAGCCACCTGGATTCCATGTGTGCTACACCCTAGGGGAAGAATGCCAGGATGTCTGCGTGGCCTTCAAGGAGAACCCTGAGAAGACAGCAACAAAGGGATCCGACAGTAGTCACGTGCCACAGACATCTCTGCTATCCCTCGCATCCATGGAGGTAATAACCTTCATGCTAAAGGCTGCGGGAGAGGCAGGCCTGCCCTGGCTAAGGATCCAGACAGTGCTGCAAGGGAAGAGCTGCTAATAAAGGGAGCAGAAAGCACCTTCCCTGTAGCCTTGGGAAGCCCCTGCCGTCCGCCTTCTGCCTGGTACCCAAATTAGCTTCATCTAATCCATTGCCCTAAGCAAACTGGGCAGTGGATTGACAAAGGAAGTTCACTTCATCTATAGGCTGGATCAAGAAGGGACCTGGAGTCTCCTGACTATCCCAGCTTCCTGGAAACACTCAGCAGGAGTAATGGAATGGAACCCTGCAGCACCCCATGGGAAAAACCATGAAAACACAGTCACTGGTGCAGGATCAACCTCTGGGGCCTTCCTGCATGGAGAACATTGCCATGGTAACACACGCCATCCTTTCGAACCATCCAACCCCCAAACAGCTTGCCAGAGCCAGGCCAACAGAATCAGACATGGCAATAGTTTTAAAAATGTATGGAGAAGCTGGGCATGGTGACACATGCCTGTAGTCTCAGCTACTCAGGATGCTAAGGTGGGAAGATCACTTGAGCCCAGGGGCTTGAGTCTAGCCTGGGCAACACAGCAAGACCCATGTCTAAAACAAAAATAAAAACAAACAAAAAAAAACTACACATTTACGGAGCTACATTCTTGGATATCACCAACTCCCTTAAAACCAGCCTATTTGGGTTCTAAACAAAAAGCTAGATGGCAAGTCGTTGACAAAATCACCAAATGTCTACTTAAATACTGCTGATATTTCAAAATATTACAGCAGTGGTCCTTAGACCAGCAGCATTGGCATCACCAGAGAACTTATTAGAAATGCACATTTTCAGGTTCCACCTTAAACCTACCAAATCTGATGCTCTGGGAGTTTTAACAGGCACCCCAGATGATTCTGATGCAAGACAGATTTTGAGAATTGCTGATTAGAATGTCTCCATGATTGAAACAGGGAGGTAACTGTAGGAAAACAGGCATTGGCTCATTAAATATAGACATGCTCTGTGCTTCCTGGCCTAATATATTAATATTTTCATTTCCAATGAAGGCCAATTTTCCTAATGGTGAGAACAAAAGAATCTTATTGGGCAACATTAGTATAAACTCAAGACATCTGCCCAGAGACTTAATGTGGATTATGGATAGAAAGAGCAGGAACGCCCCGCATCCTGACATCAGATTTTTAAGTCCTCCCTGGCAAAGTTAATTAATACTTAAGCAGGGCATCCCTTGGCAGGTCCTTTCTGGCTTCCTCGGTTTCCTCAGATGGATCTGAATGCTCAGCACAAGAAGATTGCTAAGTCCCAGGCTGCAGACCTAAGGGGGGACCGGCATGTCTTACCGCGGCATTAGACAGGCTCCTGCCGGGGCGACCTCAGGGAGCTCGTGAATCAGACTGAATCTTGCCTGTCTCCCCATATGAGCCAATTAAATGGATCCCTGCCCTTGATGGTGAAGTGAAGTCCAGTTGCTAATGGATTGCAGTTCTGTCATCTCCATTAGAACTTCGAAGTCACTTGCTGGTATGGATAAGTTACATACTTATCAAGGTGGGATCACAGTTTTAGGCCACCAGGGTGCCATTTAGTGTGCCACCATCACTATATTAGTAGAGTGTGCCTTCCAGCAACGTCGAGGCCATGTTGAGAGGATGCGGCTAAATAGCGGAGATATTTCTCAACCGGGTTTCTGCTACGGTAGAAAAATCAACAAGACTGTTATTGGAGGAGAAAGTCAGCCAGTAGAGCCCACCCCAAAGGAAGCAAATCTTTGGCTACCACTTGTGTGGGAGCCCAGGACTTCAGGAGGCTGACTGCACAGGCAAATGTGAGGATGCTGCTCCATCCCATCCAGGCCATCAAAGTGGCCGAGATCAGAGACAAAAGTTACCCTGCCTATTAATTACTAGCATGCTCTTCCCAACTTTTGCAACCATGCCATTCCTCCTGCCCCCAAACCCAGCTTCAATCAATTCAGTCAGGGCTGGGTGCAATGGCTCACGCCTGTAATCCCAGCACTTTGGGAGACAGAGGTGGGAGGATCCCTTGAGCTCAAGAGTTCAAGACCAGCCTGGGCAATATGGCGACCCCCTCCCCCCACCCTCTGCCGCCAGAAGGACTCTACAAAAAACTACAAAAAACCTAGTCGGGTGTGGTGGCATTCGACTGTCGTCCCAGGTACTCAGGAAGCTGAGGTGGGAGGATCACTTGAGCCTGGGGAGGTATAGGCTGCAGTGAGTCACGACCATACCACTAAACTCCAGCCTGGGTGACACAGTGAGACCCCATCTCAAAAAAAAAAAAAAAAAAAAAAAAAAAAAAAGTCAGCCAGAACCAGAGTTTTGGAAGCTTCTAGGGGGATTCCTGCAAAGTCTCATTTCAGCTCCTGGTGGGGCTGAAAAAAGAACCAAGGGGGAGGAGTCAGTCTCCTGCAAAGGGGCCCCAGAGGGAAAGGAAGGAGGTGGAGAGGAAATTAAAAACCACACTAAACTAAGAGAACAAAAAGAGAAGAAAACCAGAATGAAGACCATCACCCAAACACCCAGAATCCCTCTCTTGAGCATCCCCAAGAGAAGCTGTCATAATTTGTAAAGGGCAATCAGGTGATTGAAGAGAGGGTATTGCTTCACTGGGACAAAGGCAGTATTTTAATTTCTCTCGGTTCTGAATACTACCTACTGGGGACTGGAAACTGAAAAAAAATCCTCCAAAATAGGAATTTACCCCAGAATTTTAGGACCCAAAGTTCCATTGAGCTTCGTAGACCTGGATGGGGCAGAGGGATGTGACCACACTCTCCCCATAAATAAATAAATACATAAACAAGGCGCTGAGGACTCAATATAGCACCTGCCTCTTCTCCACCCTTGTGCACAATCTCCAACTGTTAGCGCGTAGCCGCCGCTGCCACCACCACCACCGAGTCGCACCTGCCATCTGGAACAGGCCTCACATATTCCAAGACCTCCTTTCTGCTTCGCTGAACCTCCATCTTCTTTCAAATCACGCCGGGGACCAAAACGCACACCCCAGGCCACAGAGAAAGGTGCCTGGGACCAGCCCCTCAAACGACAGCGCTACATTTGAGGATGCCATCTCCTCCAAGCAGCTCTGAGTCTTTTTTCTTTTTCTTTTGGGTTGTGTTAACTCTGGGATGTCTGGGATGGGTGTGGAGGAAGGAATGGGAAGAGAAAGGGGCACAGTGGGCCACAGTGCCCCCAGTTAGAAGGAGAGGGGCTGGGGAAAGGCAGATCCGAATGATAATGACTTGTGAGGGCTAGAGAGAGGGGCACTGTCCAGCGTCCCCGGCCGGCCGGACAGGACAGGGTCTGAGCCTGGCTGCAGGACTCTGGCCTGGCGGGGACTGGGAGGGGGGCCACAGGGGGTGCTCGAAAGGTGAAGTCACAGGCCTAAGGACAACCCAGCCCCCACCCCAGGCAAGGGGCTGTCCTGCCTGGGCCTCAGTTTCCTCCTGTGTGAGGTGACACCATAGGCATAACGCTTTCGCCACCTCCTAGGAAGTATGTGGGAACCCAAATGATGCACAAACAGCACCTGCCCTAGAAGACACCCAGTAAAGAGCTCTGTCAGCTACTCTGGAGACCCGCCTCCCAGAGCACCGCAGCCTAGGACAGGGAATCGGGAGTCACCGAGGCGGGTGTCCTAGGCAAAAGGAGGTAGCCCTGAGTCAGCCAGGCCCCGCGGGCGGGTCCCTCTCGGGCGGAGGAGGCGGCCCAGGAGCGCTAGAGAGCGGAGAGCCCCAGGTGCGGGCCCCACCCAGGGCCGGGGGAAGAGGTGGGGCTGGAGGGGGAGGGGAGCGGGCCGCGCTAATGACTGTTGACAGCGCGCGCTGGGGCCCGGCTGGCCGCGCGCGCCGCTGACAGCTGCTCGGGCGGGGGGCAGGGGCGGGGGCGAGGCGGCCGCACTCTCTTCACGGCGCAGGCGCGTGCGCCACGGCAGGGAGGGGCGGGGAGGGGCGGGAAGGCGCGCGCGCGTGCCCCGGCGGGGAGGGGCGGGAAGGCGCGCGCCGGGCCGGGTTCGGAGGGCCTGCTGGAGCGGCTCGCGCGGGCTCCTCGCGGGCAGGCAGGTAATGAGAGTAACCATGGCAACCCACCAGAGGAAGTGTATTCTGCAGGAGACGTTAATCCCCTCTCCCCGGAGCTGGGACAGCCTGACTTTCCATTCTCACACAGTAATTAGATACCAGCTGTCAGTGCAGGGGGGACGGCTCCGCGGCTGCAGCCCGGCTGGGGGGGGGACGCACCAACGGGGCGGGGGGGACACGCAGGGACGGGGGCGTTAAAGACACAGGGACGCTCGGCGGCGGCGGCGGGCCGGGGCGGCTGGCCTCCCCCAGTCTCCAGCCTCCAGGCGCGCGCCCGCTCACCTGGAGACCCCGCCCGCGCGGGCCCCGCCCACCCCACGCGCACCTGCTGCGCGCGCGCCCGCCGGCCTCGCGTCCCCCTTCCGGCCCCGCCAACCCGCTCCCGGCGCACCTGCACTGCCCCGCCCCCCGAGACGCTGCCCACCTGTCCTTTGTGCAGGGCGGTACCATTAGATCTTGCCAGCTCTCCTTCAGGGAGCGCCCGCTATGTGCCAGGCGCCGTGCCAAGCCTGATCTCCCGTAATCCTCACAGACCCTCCGCGGTCAGCGCTTCTGCTGCTCCCCGCCCAGGGCGCAGCGGGGTGTGGCCGTTTGCCCAGGGTCACGCAGACTTGAACCCCCCATCCCTGTGCCCATTTAACAACCAAGATACAGCGCCTCCCACCGCGTCCACATCCACATCTGCTGTGACTCCGGGGCCTCCTAACCGTCCTGGGAGGCAAAACAGTCACACTGGTGGCTGGCGTCGCGGTGCACCTACTGTGTGCCAAGCACTCATGGCCTCAGTTCACTTTCGCAACAGCAACGAGAGATCTGTTGCCCCAGGGTGAGGAAGCGAAGGCACAGAAGAGCTGAAGCAATTTGCCCACAGTCACAAGGTACAGAGTGACAGAGCTGGGGTTCAAATCCAGGGAGTCAGACCCCAGGATCCCAACTACTGGGCTCCATTAGTCCCACCCCTGGATTCGTGGTGGCTGAAATCCAGCCCACACCTCTTCTTCCTTTCCACAGTTCAGCCCACGCAGATTCTGTCCCAGCATCGTGAGTAGCTGCCTCTCCTAGCTATACCTGAGAAATCTAAGAAGTTTCTAGGCCTAAAGCCACTGCCACAATCTGCATCTCTTTTTTATTTATTTATTTATTTATTTTTGGGGACAGAATCTTGCTCTGTAGCCCAGAATGGAGTGCAATGGTGCGATCTCTGCTCACTGAAACCTCTGGTTCCTGGGTTCAAGCGATTCTCCTGCCACAGCCTCCCAAGTAGCTGGGATTACAGGCACACACCACCATGCCTGGCTAATTTTCGTATTTTTAGTAGAGACAGAGTTTCACTATGTTGGCCAGGCTGGTCTTGAACTCCTAGCCTCAAGTGACCCGCCTGCCTCAGCCTCCCAAAGTGCTGGGATGACAGGCGTGAGCCACCACACCTGGCCCACAACTCTCATTTCTGTCAGGCCTCTCAGAAGTTCCTGCTGTCAGTGCAGGAAGCTGCTTGGAAGTCATTCTAGGCCACTCCCTCCATTTCCCAGGTAGGGGAACCAAGACCATTCAGGTGCAAGGCTGGCCCAAGTCAGAGATGGCCTGGGAGAGCCTTTGGGGGACAGGGAGGGTTCAGTCCCCTCAGGCCTGGCTGTGCCCCCTGCCCCCCACCCACAATCAGTCCCAGGGTTGGGGGGTACACACCAAGGAGGGACAGGAAGTGTCCAAGAAGCAGAGCCGGCTCTGTGTCCCCAGTGGCGGCGGGTGTCTGGGGCAGGAGGAGGCTATCTGATCCCTTCCCCACTGCCCCGGCCATGACCTCCTCCCTCCCTCCCTCGCTCCCTCCCTCCCTCCTCCCTCATGGCTGGGGTAGCCAGCACCCTGGGCTGCAGCTGAGAACCCAGTGTTCCCCAACCCCGCCAGCATTCCAGTGGGAGGAGGGGTGGGGGGAGGCTGCGCCCAGAGCTTTAGGGACAGGGGCACCCCTGGGGCTGCTCCACCCTGGGAGGGCCAAGGCCAGGCTGCCTCCAACCTCACCGTTTCCTGCCTCCGCTCTCCCCATCTCTCAGTAGCAGAGCTGCCTAAATTTGGCTCCAGGAGGGAATGGGGGAGGCAGCGGCAGGCGGGTGCCGTCAGAGGCCAGGGCGTCGCTCCCGTCTAGCCGGCTGGCATTTTTGCTGTCTGGAGGAGGGCAGGGGGGCCCGGCAGCCCTCTCCCGGAAAGGGAGATGTTCGTACCTTCTGACATACACTGAGTAATGTGCAAACGACATGCAAACCGAGCTTCAAATCAGCATCTCAGCCAGGGAACAGCTTGAGAGCTGCTTTTGGGATGAGAGCAGAAGGACCAGAGCCCAGTGCCCAGGGGCTCCAGTGGGGGTGGGGTGGGGGGCGGCACAGAGTGTCTAGGGCTGAGCGTTGGGAGACTCAGTTTCTTGCCAGCTGTAGGGCTTTGTTCCAGTGGCTGGACCCTCTGGGTCCCAGCCCAAGGGCAGGGCCATGGCTTTCTCTGCCTGCTCCAGCAAAGCGCTGGGCACACCCTGTCACGTGGTTAAGCACGTGAGTTCTGCAGCCATCCTGCCTAGGTTTGAACCCTGGCTCTCCACAAGCCAGCTGAGTGAATTCCTCAACCGAGCACCCAGGAAAGCAGCTAGTGGAACTGGGTGTCCGTTTTAGAAGAGCGACTTCCCTTCCCTGGAAGTTGGGCGTGGGGGCATGACCTGAAAGAACCTGGGCTTTGGAATCAGATCTGGATTCCAGGCCTGGCTCAGCCAGTGAGACTCTCTGAGTCTCACTCCCTTCATTTGGGAAATGGGTTCAGGATCTCAAGGTCAGCTGTGACGTCCATGTGATGACCTTGCACATGGCGGGCACACACAGGCCTTCCCATGGTGCAGCTTCACTGCTGTCTGCATTCATGTGACTCCTAGCTCCATCCTGTCCCATCACTCCTCTTCTCTTTGCTCTTCTGTCCTGCCTTTTTCGTCTCTAGATGTAAATTTCTTGCAGTCTTTCCCTTCTGTCTCTCTACTGGTGATCTTGGAAAAGTCATTGCCTCTCAGAGTCTCAGTCTGCACATCTTCTAAATGGGAGTAAATGAGAGGTGGACAACGAGCCCTGTCTGGGGCCTGGGGCTCATCTTTACAAGACCATCCACCCATCATTCCAAAGGGCCATCAGGGGCGGGCTGTGCCCTCAACTCTATCAGGCATGGCGTGTTGGGGGCTCCACTTCTCGGTAACTCTGTTTAACCCCAGATAACTGCTCTCCTGCCCCTCGGCCAGGGCTGATATGAGCTGAATCCAGCTTCCTGCCACCCAAAAGCCACTTCCTGCCAAGCTGATACCAGAAGAACTTGTTTTCTGTGCACAGAGCAGTCCCTGGTGGGGCAGCCACCAGCTTGCCTCGGGTGTGAACATTTTTTTCCATTTGCCGGTCTGTCTGCTGGGCTGGGCAGGGGAGGTTGGGGACTCTGACCCCTTCACCTCTGCACCTGCCTGTCCTGCCCTGAGGTAGCCTCCGGGCCCACCAGCCATCCCAGGAAGGGTACCAAGTGTCCCTCTGGGCCCGGACAGACGTGTGTAGGCCATGACACACACTCACACACACACACAGTCAGTCTGACAGAGCCCCTGTGGCCACTGGGCGTTTGGGCAAGGACTCAGGGAGAAAATGTGTGACTGTCACACACAGTTAAGGTCACAGAGACACGGACATAGCCTCACACATGCAACCATCTGCAGTCCTTGGACAGTCTCACACACTGTTACACACAGTTACACGCAGGCCCACAGCCACGCTCAGAATCCCACACCACTCCACACAGCTTCACACATGTACACAGCAATCTTCCTCCCAGCGCCCCCACACCTGCCCGGCACCGACCTTCCAGATGCGTTCACTGATTCAACAAATCCTTTTTGAGGGTCTTCTCTGTGCAGGCCCTGGGCTAACCCATAATCAGAATGACTGGAACAGGAACAAATAATTAGCTGAGCTGTGCTGTTGCCTCCGTTTCCCCATCTGTGAGATGGGGATCCTAGCCCTCCCCAATGGGACTGTCATTGTTAGGAGTGAATGAGTGGAAAGCCCTTGGTCCGTGTTTGGCCCATAGAGAGTGTCGTCTAAGTAAGGCTATCCTGGTTAGCCAAAAACATCCTGTGCCCAGCTCCACGCAGAACACCTGGCACATTATCTCCCTGAGCCCTTGCCCAAGACCCCAGCAGCTGGGGCCATCGCCCCCATTCCTCAGATGAGGAAACTGAGGCTCAAAGAGGCTCACAGTCTGTAGGTTGCCCCACTGACCTCGTGTCATGCCACAGTGCTGCTCCAACCTGCCTCACCACCCCCTACACACACACACACACACACACACACACACACACACACACTGTTCCCTCTGGCTGGAATGCCCTTCCCACTTGCATACAGCATGTCCAGCTCCTCTGAGCTGCCTACTTACACTTCGGTGAAATGGGGATACTAGCCCGTGTCAGCCCCTGTTTATATCCCTCAGGGCACTGAACTTTAAGAGCCAAGAGTAAAGACCGTTTTGTCCTGTTCTCTGGCACACAGTAGGTGCTCGACAACTATTTCAAAACTAAAGGACTAAGCAAGTGGCCTCACAGCTACTGAGGACGGAGTCTGGAACCGAACGCAGGGCACTCTGAAGCTGGAGCTCACTTCTACGCTACTGCCTTTCTCATGCTACTAGCAGGCACTGAATGTGTCAGTGAGTGAATGAATGAATGAAACCAAGATCTCAGGATCCCAGTCAAGTGCTCCCTGAGCTTCATTTCCTGGTAGCGTGGACATGAGCCAAGCTCCAGCCACCTTGGATGGTGACGGGGCTGATGGGCCGCCTGAAGCCGGCTGTCAGGAGCTCGTCTGGCCACAGCCGCCAGCAGGGGAGACCAGCTGGCGATGCAGGGTCCATCGGCCCAGGCCTGGAATCTGAGCTGCCCTCAGAGGCCCAGCTTCTCTTTGGGCCCCCACAAACTGGCCTTTGTTCCCGGGCCGGCCAAGACCCAGCAGCTTGGGCTTTCTGTCTGCCCGCGGCACCCGCGCTGAGCTGGCGGGGGTAAATGGGCCAGCCTCTGCTCTGTCCATGCCCAGGACGTCGCTTTAGGACTAAATGGAGATGTAATTTTCTATACAAATCCATGACAATTTAGATGGAGTGATTGTAATTGGCTTTTCAATGGGGGTTTTGTCCAGAGCTGGTGGCTAGAACTGGGTGGCCTGTTTGAGGCAGGCTCCATTTAAATGACAATAAAGCAATAATATTGAGGACTCTACAGTGCCCAGCACTCCTCCCAGCCCAAGTAGAGCCTCATGTTTATGGATCTGGTCCTTCCCTGGGGCTGTCTGGATAGGCGGGTGGTGGGGGCACTGAGCCCAGGAGACGGGTGCCCACATCTTTGGGCTTCGGGACACAGAGCTTCGGAACGGCTGGGGTAGGGTCCCGTGTCCACTGGCTTACCTGCGCCCTTATTCCTGACACTCTCACTAACTAGTGCCTCCTGGGGCTGGCTGCTAGTCCAGGTTTCGGGGGCACCAAGACAATGAGAGCTGCTCAGGCAGGTCAGAGGGAGAAGGCTACAATGGCCAGTACAGCATGACGTTTGAGAGCATGACGTTTGAGAGCATGACCAAGAGATGACCAATAGCCAGACAGCCTGGGCTCAAATCCTACTCCACTTCTTTAAAAAAGAATTTTTTTTGAGACAGAGTCTTGCTGTGTCACCCAGACTGGAGTACAGTGGCAGGATCATGGCTCATTGCAGCCTCGACCTCCAAAGCTTAAAAGCAATCCTCCCACCTCAGCCTCCCAAGTGGCTGGACCATAGGCATGTGCCACTATACCTGGCTAATCTTTTTATTTTTTTTGTAGAGACAGAGTCTCGTTGTGTTGCCCACACTGGTCTCGAACTACTAGGCTCAAGAGATCCTCCCGCCTCAGCCTCCCAAAGTGCTGGGATTACAGGTGTGAGCCACTGTGCCCAGGCCCTACTCCACTTCTGACTCACCTCTTGAACTTTAGCAAGTTACTTAACCGCTCCATGCCTCAGTTTCCCCAGCCATAACATGAAGCTGCAGTGAAAGTTTTTGTGAAGATGAAACACCTTAATAGTGCCTGGCATGTGGAAGGTGCTATATATAAGTCATTGCCATGATTCATTCCAAGCTCTAGCTCTGGTGTCAGGGTGACCTTGGGCACGTGACTTAACCTCTTTAAACCTCCACTGGCTTCTCTTTAAAATGGGGCTTTTAGGAGAACCGACCTCACGGGGTTGTGAGGATTTTAGAGAATGCAGGAAAGCGCTGAGCACACAGCCGTGCTCGATAAACACGAGCTCTCTTGCTGGGGTGCTCTCGCCTTGAGGAGCTCGCCAGCGAGTGATCATTACTGTGTCGAGTGTGGGGGAAAGGGAAGAGAATAAAGCTCGCGGGAAGCCACCACAGAGCTCAGCTGGCTCTGCTGTCAGGGGATGCAATAGAAGAGAACGATCCAGAGGGCCCTCGGGAACAGGGCAGGGAGTGGGGCTTCGTGAAGGAAGGCTTCACAGAGGAGGTGATATTTGGGCTGGACCTTGAAGGATGAGTGGCACTTTTGCCACCAGAAAGGGTGATACCCAGCCTGGCCAACATGGTGAAACCCCATGTCTACTAAAAATACAAAAATTAGCTGGGGCCAGGCACAGTGGCTTACGCCTGTAATCCCAGCACTTTGGGAGGCCCAGGTGGGTGGATCACTGAAGTCAGGAGTTCAAGACCAGCCTGACCAATATGGTGAAACCTTGTCTCTACTAAAAATACAAACATTAGCTGGGTGTGGTTGCAGGCACCTGTAATCTCAGCTACTAGGGAGGCTGAGGCAGGAGAATCGCTTGAACACAGGAGGAGGAGGTTGCAGTGAGCTGAGATTGTGCCATTGTACCCTAGCCTGAATGACAGAGCGAGACTCTGTCACAAAAAAAAAAAAAAAAAAAAAAAAAAAAAGATTAGCTGGGTTTGGTGGTGCACACCTGTAGTCCCAGCTTCTTGGGAGGCTGAGGCACGAGAATCACTTGAACCCAGGAGGTGGAGGTTGCAGTGAGCCAAGATCTCGCCACTGCACTCCAGCATGGGTGACACAGTAAGACCTTGTCTCAAAAACAAACAAACGAACAAAAAAAACAAAACAGGGGCAGGCACTGTGGTTACAAAGTCAACAGGCAGACCTGGCTGCCTTCTGAACGAGTTATTTGTGCCCGTGAAAAGGGTGGTGGACAGGGAGCCTCTGCTGAAGGTGCAACGTTAAGTCACCTCTGATGGCCAACAGCCTGTGCAAAGGCCCTCAGGCAGGCAGGCGGCCGGTGTCGTGGGCAGTGGTGAGTGGGATGGTGGGGAGGCTGTGCTGAACATGCTGGAGGGACGGATGGGGTGGTGGCTGTATTCACGTGAAACAGGCAGCCATAGAGGGATTTTAAGCAGGCGGGTGACACCATCCAGAGGATATTTTTAAATGATCTCTCTGACTGCTTGTGGAAAATGGGCTATGGAGAAGAAGGGGTGAGAGAGAGGCAGGGAAGCCATGAGAAGGCAGCTGGATCACTGGGGGAGAGAAGTGGTTAGACCCAAGGTATAGCAGGGCCCAGGAGCTGCTGGAAGGATGATGGGAAGGCAGGGGGGTGGGTGGAGAAAGGAAGGGGAAAGGAGTACTAAGAGGCACGGGGCCTTTGAGGCGTGGTGAGGGGCTGTGTGCAGCTGGTACCCGAGCAGGGTTGGTGAAAGGAGATAGCAGAAGAGAGGTGAGGGCCGCCTCCCACCTCCCTACGCCAGGCTAAGGCTCTCCAGCTTTGTCCTGAAGGCAGCAGGGTGTCAACAAGGATTTTTCTCCAGGCAGGAAAAGACCATGCTGAGATTTGTGCTTTTGAAGGATCATTTTGGCTGCAGGGTAGAGGGGTGGGAGGTGGCAGGTGGGCGAGGCTGGAAGGAGAGAGGCAGGGAGGGAGGGTGGTCAGTGGGGGCTCAGAGGCCTCAGCAGGCATCCTGGCCAGCTCCCAACTCCAAGAGCAATAAACCACTTTCTTGGGGGTCTAAAACCAGCCCCAGGTCACAGAGCTTGTCAATGGCAGAGATGGATCCCACCCCGGGGTGAACCTGAAATCCAGTGCACTGTTCCCCTTTGCCATCATCAGCCTTGGTCACTAGTAAAATCCATCACAAATAGCTTTTCATCACGACTCTCAGCCAAAGAACCCGTACTATGACACCAAGAGGTGAGTACTATTATTATTCCCATTTTACAGATCAGGAAACTGAGGCTAAGTCACCTGCTAAAAGCACACAGCTGGGAATTGACAGCCAGGTTCAGATCTAGGCAGTGTGACTCCAGACCCATACCACAGGTCCTAAGCAGGAGGTCTATGGCCAAGTGGGGTCTATGGGGAACCTACAGAGGTTTATTACAATTTGAGTTTGTTGCTGATACTTAAAAGTTGGGGCTGAGCATGGTGGTGCCTGCCTGTAGTCCCAGCTACCCAGGAGGCTGAGGCAGGAGGATCACTTGAGCCCAGGAGTTTGAGGCTGCAGTGAGTTATAATAGTGCCACTGCACTCCAGCCTGGGTGACAGAGTGTGATCCTGTCTCTAAAGAATAAAAAAATTTTTTTAAATGGGACTTTTCATGAAATAAGAAAAACGTGAACTTTGGACAGGACCACTTGATGTTGACAACCCCAAGCTCCAGTCCTTGAACTTCGCCCATCTTTTGGGGCCATTCACACGTGTGCGATGTCAGGTTGGCATCTCCAGCATGGGCCTCTCCTCTGCCGCTGGACAGCCGACTGGACACATCTGAAAGCAAGTGTGTGTCTAGGGCCCCCTGGAGAGCCAGGGAGCACATCCATCCACTCATCCAACAAGCGTTTAGACCCCCTTTGCCCCACTGCCCACAGTCCTGGCCACCATCACCAAACTTCCTCCCCCAGAAGGCTTCTCCATCTCCCTTGCTCAGGCCAGACACCCTGAAGGCATCCTTGACAGCTCACTGGTTCTCACAGCCCACATCCCATCCATGGGCAAGTTCTGTTGGGTCCCCCTTTAAACTATATCCAGAATGCAGCTGCATTCTCCACTGTCCCAGGGGCTGGAGGTGCAGGGAGAGGCATGTGCCGTTAGTCTAGCGTGCTGAGTCTCAGTTCTCTTATCTGCAAGAAGGACGGGCTAGAGCAAGATATTTGGATTCCCATTATTCTTGTGTCCAGATTTTGGAGCTAGGAAGAGCCTGTTTACAAGACACTTAGCTTGTAATTCTTTTTTTTTTTTTTTTTTTTTTTTGAGACAGAGTCTTGCTCTGTCGCCCAGGCTGGAGTGCAGTGGCATGATCTCGGCTTACTGCAACCTCTGCCTCCTGGGTTCAGGTGATTCTCCTGCCTCAGCCTCCCAAGTAGCTGGGATTACAGGCAGGTACCACCATGCCGGGCTAATTTTTGTATTTTTAGTAGAGACGGAGTTTCACCATGCTGGCCAGGCTGGTCTCGAACAACTGACCTCATGATCTGCTGGCCTCAGCCTCCCAAAGTGCTGGGATTACAGGCGTGAGCCACCGCGCACGACCTTTTTTTTTTTTAGGCAGAGTTTTGCTCTTGTTACCCAGGCTGGAGTGCAATGGCGCGATCTCAGCTCACCGCAACCTCCGCCTCCTGGGTTCAAGTGATTCTCCTTTCTCAGCCTCCTAAGTAGCTGGGATTACAGTCATGCACCACAATGCCCGGCTAATTTTGTATTTTTAGTAGAGATGGGGTTTTTCCATGTTTTTATTTATTTGTTTATTTTTTGAGATGGAGTTTCACTCTTGTTGCCTAGGCTGGAATACAATAGCGTGATCTCAGCTCACCGCAACCTCTGCCTCCCGGGTTTAAGCAATTCTCCTGCCTCAGCCTCCCGAGTAGCTGGGATTATAGGCATGTGCCACCACACCGGCTAATTTTGTATTTTTAGTAGAGACGGAGTTTCTCCATGATCAGGCTGGTTTCGAACTACTGACCTCAGGTGATCCACCCGGCTCAGCCTCCCAAAGTGCTGGGATTAGAGGCGTGAGCCACCGCGCCCGGCAAGGCTGTAATTCTAATTCCCTTATGGCCTGGGCAGGACACAGGTGGGTCACAGGAGGAGAGCATGGGTGTTGGAGGCAATGACAGTCTTGACTTTCAACTCCCTGGGTCAGGAGCTCCCTGGGATGGAGGCTGTCTTGTTCACCACTGCATCCCCAGTATCTGCCAGAGCTGACCACAGAGTAGGTGCCCAGGAAACGTGTACTGGAAGAATAAGTGATGAATGAGCCCTCCTGGTCCTCCAGAGGGACCTTGGGCATTCACTAACTTTCAGAGGGCCTTGATTTTCCCATCTGAGAAACAGGCAGGACAATCTAATGCCACTGCCTTCCTTCTCTGTAACAACAGACATTTACCATGCGCTTACTGTGTGCCTCACCCTGCTCTAAGTGCTTTACATATATCAACTCATTGACTCTTCACTCTAGCCCCAGGAGGTTGGGACAACTCTCTTTTATGGGGGAGAAAACTGCAGCCCAGAGAAGAAAGTGACATACATGCCCAATGTCACACAGCACAAAGCACCTGAGCTAGAGACCAAAAGCACCTGAGCTAGAGACCAGCCCGGGCAGCCTGGCCCCAGAACTCTCATTCTTTCTTGAGAGAGGATCCCACTCTGTTGCCTAGGCCAGAGTGCAGTGGCTCAATCATGACTCACTGCAGCCTCAACCTTCCACATTCAAGCGATCCTCCCACCTCAGCCTCCCAATTAGCTGGGACTACAGGCACAAGCCACCATGCCCAGCTAATGTTTGTATTTTTTGTAGAGATAGGTTTTCACCATGTTGCCCAGGCTGGTCTTGAACTCCTGGGCTCAAGCCATTCTCCCACCTCAAACTCCCATAGTTCAGGGATTACAGGCATGAGCCACCATGCCTGGCTTTCTCATTCTTAAACAGTGTCCTAGGCTGCCCCTCAAGAAGAAATGAGGTTTGGGAAGCCTGCCCCAAGGAAGCACCTGAGTTGCAGGTGGGGACATACTGGGCAGGACTGCAAGCTTAACTATCCTTCCATGGCTCTGTACTGCCCGTCAAATGCCATCCAAAAACTCATGCCTGGATTTGAGGCCCCTGGAAGCAGCTCCAGCCATGTCTCCTCCTCCTAGAGGTCCTAGCACAAACCTGACATTCCAGCCTCCCTGGCTGCTTCTCCTCCCATGAGCTCTGGGGCCATCCTGCCTCTGTGCCTGGACACCCACTGTCCCCTCTGCCTGGAATGCCCAGAACTGAGTGGTTTCACTCAAATGCCCTCTCTTTCTCTACAGGAATCCTTCCCTGACCTTCCCCCAATCCCCAACCCAACATGTCTCTTGCCTTCAATTTCCTGTAACACTCTGCCAACAAGGATAATAATAGCCAATGTGTATTAAACACTCCTGATGTACCAGTAGGTACTATTGTCAATACTGTTTTACAGATAAGGAAACTTAGGCACTGAGAAGAGAAGCAAGTTGCCAAAGGTGCGTGGGATGGAGTCAGGATTGAACCTACATCTGCCTGACAAATTGCAAAGCTAGACTTCTAAGCCCCTAAACCAGACCACATCTCACTGGCAGGCATACAACAGATGCTCATTCAAGACTCCCTAGTAACTGACTGCCTTTGGCTTCCACACTTAATTGCCTTTTGCACACTTAAGTATGATCTTAGAGATTCTCCAGGGTGAATTGGCATTTTTCTGGTAGTTATTTCAGAAGTGGTCGGAGACACTCTCAAGGCATGGGGGCTGAATCAAATGGTGAAAAATAAATAGGATCAGAAGTCGGATAGATCATGTGAACTGAGATCTCTGTAAAGTGGGGATTTTAATTCTGACCTTCAGGGTCATTACGAGGGGATGCACAGTGCCAGCATACACTGAGTGCTCAATATACAGTAACCACGGTCATTACACGAATGGCTCACTTTCTAGACATTATTGCCGGGAGTGAAAATTGGTTCCCTGTCTGTGGAGGGCAGTCTGTATCATCTCCAAAAGCACATGCCCTCGGACGCAGCAATTCAACTCCTTGGTATAAACTCGCCCATGCTTGAAATGGCCATCTATGTTCAAGGATGTTCACTAAAGTCTTGCGAGAGCAGAATATCACAAACAATCCAAATATCCGTTAACAGGGGACTGGATAAGTAAATTACGGTACATCCATAAAACTGAATACTACACAGCTGTAAAAAAGAAGGAGAAAGTTCTTTATGTTCTGACATACTTAGGCACTGACAGCACATAGATTTACTGTTCAGTGGGAAAAACAACCTGAAGAATGTAAGAGCTAAAACTATAAAACTCTTAGAAGAAAACATAGAGATAAATCTTTGTGACCCTGGATTAGGCAATGACTTGTTAGATATGACACCAAAGGTTCAAGCAGTAGAAGAAAAATTAGACAAATTGCACTTCATCAAAATTAAAAACATTAGTACTAGAATGGACACCATTAAGAAAGCAAAAAGACAACTCACAGACTGGGCAAACCATGTATCTGATAAGGGACTTGTATCTAGAATACAGAAAAGTTCTTACAAGTCAATGGTAAAATGACAAGTAATACAATATTTTTAACGGGCAAGGATCTGAATAGATATTTCCTCAATAGAGACATACAAATGGCCAATAAGCACAGGAAAAGATACTCAACATCATCAGCCACCAGGGAAACGCAAATCAAAACCACAGTGAGATGCCACTTACACCCACCAGGATGGCTCTAATAAAAAAGACAGCTAATAAGTTTTGGCCAGGCCTGGTGGCTCATGCCTGTAATCCTAGCACTTTGGGAGGCCGAGGTGGGCAGGTTACTTGAGGTCAGGAGTTCAAGACCAGCCTGGCCAACATGGTAAAACCCTGTCTCTATTAAAAATACAAAAATTAGCAGGAGTGATTGCCTGCACCTGTAATCCCAGCTACTCGGGAGGCTGAGGCAGGAGAATCACTTGTACCAGGGAGGCAGAGATTGCAGTGAGCCGAGATCACGCCATGCACTCCAGCCTGGGCGAGAGAGCAAGACTCGGTCTCAAAAATAAATAAATAAATAACAAGTTCTGGCAAAAATATAGAGAAATTGCAACCCTCATGCACTGCTGGTGGGAATGTAAAATGATGTACTGATTTGGAAAACAGGTAGTTCCTCAAAAAGTTAAACATAGAGTTGCCATATGACTTAGCAATTCCACTCCTACATGGAAGAGGATAAAAAGCATAAGTGAACACCAAAACTTGTACATGACTGTTCATAGCAACATGATTCAAAATAGCCGAAATGTGGAAACAACACAAATGTCCATCAACTGTTGAATAAATAAGTAACCTGTGGTATGTCCATTCAATGGAATATTATTAGCAATAACAAGGAATGAAGTACAGTCAAGTGTCAATGATGGGATAGGTTCTGAGAAATGCGTCATTAGGTGATTGCATCGTTGTGCGAACATCATAGAGTGTATCTACACAATCCTAGATAACACAGCCTATTACTGTACTGAATACTGTAGACTATTGTAACACAATGATATTTGATTTTTTGTTTTTATGAGGCGGAGTCTCACTCTGTCGCCCAGGCTGGAGTGCAATGGTGCGATCTTAGCTCACTGCAACCTCTGCCTCCCAGGTTCAAGCGATTCTTCTGTCTCAGCCTCCTGAGTAGCTGGGCCACTGAACCCAGCCAATATTTGTATATCTAAACATATCTAAGCATACAAAAGGTATAGTAAACAATAATACAGTATTATAGGTCAGGCACGGTGGCTCACACCTATAATCTCAGAACTTTGGGAGGCCAAGGCGAGCGGATCACTTGAGGTCGGGAGTTCAAGACCAGCCTGGTCAACATGGTGAAACTTCATCTCTACTAAAAATACAAAAAAGTGGCCGGGCACGGTGGCTCACGCCTATAATCCCAACACTTTGGGAGGCTGAGGTGGGCGGATCATGAGGTCAGGAGTTCGAGACCAGACTGACCAAAACAGTGAAACCCTGTCTCTATTAAAAATACAAAAATTAGCTGGGTGTGGTGGAGTGTGCCTGTAATCCCAGCTATTCAGGAGGCTGAGGCAGGAGAATCGCTTGAACCCAGGAGGCAGAGGTTGCAGTGAGCCGAGATCATGCCACTGCACTCCAGCCTGGGCAACAGGGCGAGACTCCATCTCAAAAAAAAAGAAAAAAAAATACAAAAAAGTTAGCCAGGCATGGTGGTGGGTGCCTGTAATCCCAGCTACTCGGGAGGTTGAGACAGGAGAACTACTTGAACACAGGATGTGGAGGTTGCAGTGAGCCCAGATTGTGCCATTGCACTCTAGCCTGGGAGACAAAGCAAGACTCCATCTCAAAAAAAAAAAAAAATTAATACAGTATTATAATAATTTAGGCTGGGCACGGTAGCTCATGCCTGTAATCTCGGCACTTTGGGAGGCCGAGGAGGGTGGATCACGAGGTCAGGAATTCGAGACCAGCCTGACCAACATGGTGAAACCCCATTTCTACTAAAAATACAAAAATTAGCCGGTGTGGTGGTGGGTGCCTGTAGTCCCAGCTACTTGGGAGGCCAAGGCAGGAGAATCACTTGAACCCAGGAGGCGGAAGTTGCAGTGAGCTGAGATCATGCCACTGCACTCCAGCCTGGGTGACAGCATGAGACTTGGTCTCAAAATAATAATCATCATCATGATCATCATGATCATCATCCTCATCTCATGGGACCACTGTCATATATATATATGGTCCATTGTTGACCAAAATGTCCTTAAGTGGTGCATGACTGTACTGATACATGCTACAACATGGATGAACCCCGAAAATGTGAGTAAAAGAAATCCATTACAAAAGACCACGTACTATATGATTCTACTTATAGGAAATGTCCAGAAAAAGCCAATCTAAACAGACAGAAAGCACAGCAGAGGTTGTCTCCCTAGCTGGGGGAGGGAGTCAGGAGGAAATGAGGAGTGACTGTTTAGGGGTATGGGGGGTTTTTGGGGGTGATGCAAATGCTCTAAAATTGATTGTGGCAATGGTTGCACATCTCTGAATATATAATACTGAAAGCCACTGAATTATATTTATTATTATTATTTTAGGGACAAGGTCTCACTCTGTTGCCCAGGCTGGAATGCAGCGGTGTTATCATAACTCCCTGCGGCCTTGAACTCCTGGGCTCAAGTGATCCTCTCGCCTCAGCCTCCAGAGTAGCTGGGGCTATGGGTACACACCACTATGCCCAGCTAATTTTTTAAATGTTTTGTAGAGACAGGGTCTGGCTATATTGCACAGCCTGGTCTTAAACTCCTGGGCTCAAATGATCCTCCTGCCTTGGCCTCCCAAAGTGCCAGATTACAGGTGTGAGCTACTATGCCCAGCCTGAATCATATTTTAAATGGGTGAATTGTGTGGCGTGTGAATTATACCTCAAAAAAAAAAAGCTATTATATTAAAAGCAACCTATAGAACAATGTACAACGTATTTTGTGTAAAACTAGAAACAAAACCCAGAAATAGATTTGCATATGTGCATATATAAGTATAAAACATCTCTGAAAGGAGAACCAAGAAATAACAGTGATTTCGCCTGGGAAGAGGAACAGGGTAACTGGTAGGCAGGGCCAGAAAGGGGACTTTTTCTTTTTAACAGTACACTGGTACTTGATGAATTGTTTTTTTGTTTGTTTTGTTTTGTTTTGTTTTTTAATAATGAAATTCTGGCAGTGCACGGTAGCTCACGCCTATAATCCCAGCACTTTGGGAGGCCAAGGTGGGTGGATCACCTGAGGTCAGGAGTTCTAGACCAGCCTAGCCAACATGGTGAAACTCTGTCTCTACTAAAAGTACAAAAATTAGCCAGGCGTGGTGGCAGGTGCCTGTAATCCCAGCTACTTGAGAGGCTGAGGCAGGAGAATCACTTGAACCCAGGAGGCGGAGGTTGCAGAAAGCCAAGATCATGCCACTGCACTCCAGCCTGGGTGACAAGAGAGAGACTCCATCTCAAAACAAAACAAAACAAAAAAACACCTTTTTTGGCTGGGCACAGTGGCTCACACCTACAATCCCAGCACTTTGGGAGGACAAGACGGGCAGATTGCCTGAGGTCAGGAGTTCGAGACCAGCCTGGCCAACATGGTGAAACCCAGTTTCTACTGAAATATACAAAAATTTGCCAGGCATGGTGGCGCGTGCCTGTAATCCAGTTACTTGGGAGGCTGAGGCAGGGGAATCACTTGAATCTGGGAGGTGGAAGCTGCATTAAGCTAAGATTACTCACTGGCTCTCATTCGGAAGATGAGCTTGGTTGGTGGCTCTGAAAGCACAGGAGATCCCCTGAGGAATCCTACTTTACAGTGTGCCAACCAAGCCTGCTCACAACCATCCTCAGATTCCTCACACAGGCCCCACCAGAAGGTTTCAGCACCACCCCATTTCCACCAGCAAGTCCAAAACAGGCCTAGAATCGGCTCACTTCTCACCCCACCATGGGCACCATTCTGGTCCAGGCTGCCACCCTCTCTCCCTGGTTCACCTGGATCACTGCAGCAGCCTCCTCCCAGCTTCCACCCTCACCCCCGACCCTAGTCTGTACCCCACACAGATCTGCGCTCACCTCTCATCACTCACCCCCACACCCAGGGCTCCAGCCCACTCCACTGGCCTTCTCCTGGTTCTACTCACCAGGCACTTCCTGCTGCAGGGCCTTTGCACTTATCCTTTTCTCTGCCTGGAATCCTCTCCCACCAGATCCCCACATGGATGTTCTCTCACCTCCAGTGGGTCTCTGCTCCCATGTCTCCTGGGGAACAGGAGGCCTCCCCACACCTATCTCAAGCAGCAGCCCCCAGCCCTAGCCCCATTCTCTGCTTTATTTTTCTATATATTGAACATTTACATTTAGGGTTCATGGTCTGTCTCCCACTCCTGAACATATAGGCTCCATGGAAGATGGGATTCTGTTTCTTTCCCTAGCACCAAGAACAGATCAATGCACATTGTAGGTGCTCAGAAATATTTGTCAAAATAAAACAGGGTCTTATGAAACTGTCACAGACCAGAGGAGGTTAAGGAGACATGACAGCTAAATGTAACGTAGTATTATGATTGGATCCTGGGACAGAAAATGGACATTAGGGAAAAACTAGTGAAATAAAAAAAAGTATGAGTTTAGTTAATAGTGATGTGCCTGGATGGGTTCCTTAGTAATATCAAATGTTAACCACAGGGGAAAGTGGGTAAGGAGTAGACAGGAACTCTCTGGACTATCTTTGCAACTTTGTAACTGTAAATCTAAACTGACCCTACAATAAACCATTTACTGAAATGTTAAGAATGTATTCAATGTGGCCGGGAGCGGTGGCTCATGCCTGTAATCCCAGCATTTTGGGAGGCCAAGGCGGGCGGATCACGAGGTCAGGAGATCGAGACCATCCTTGCTAACAGAGTGAAACCCCGTCTCTACTAAAAAATACAAAAAATTAGCCGGGCGTGGTGGCGGGTGCCTGTAGTCCCAGCTACTCGGGAGGCTGAGGCAGGAGAATGGCGTGAACCCGGGAGGCAGAGCTTGCAGTGAGCCAAGATTGCGCCACTGCACTCCAGCCTGGGCAACAGAGTGAGACTCTGTCTCAAAACAAACAAACAAACAAAAAGAATGTATTGGATGTAAGTGCAAATGAACAAACAGGCTCAGAGGTGAAGGCACTTGTCACAGGCTGCACAGCCAGATAGAAAGTGGCTCATCGGCAGAGATGCCCGGCAAACACCTCCCCAAGAGAAGGAGGCCCTTGTCACTGAAGATTCATTTCTTTTGCAATGAAAGACAGTGTTGTGTTGGGGGAGGGTGGAGCTTTTCTTCCCAAATATCACAGGAGGCTCAGAAGCTTCATTGAGGATCCACCCCTGGTCCTGTATCACTCAGAAGCAGGCACCCTCTCCTGGGAAACCCCCCAGGAAATCCTCCTTTTCTCCTTGCCTCCCAGGAGGCCCAGAGGGCCTCGATGAGTCACAATACTGTTTTGTCAAGAGTCGTTGGCCCTGGAGCTCAGGATCTCAAGCCAGGTCATCCAAATCAGAGTAGGGGACAAGGACGGGGGGCTAGGGAGACCAAAGGTGGTCCAGGAAGGGAGGAGAAAGGGACAGCTAATTCATCTTGAGCGCCTACTAGGAGCTGGCATGGGGCAAGACATTTTAGAAGTATGTGACCTCATTCCAGCTCCCAGCCCCAAAAGGCTAACTTTGATTACTGCTGTTTCCCCAGTGAGGAAACCGAGGACTGGAAATGGATCCAGTAACAAAGCAATGGAGCAGCCAAACTCGGATTCGGGCCTCCTCTTGAACCCCGCTCCGTGGCCTCCCTGCACCCTGACCACGCTGGCTTCCCCCAACCACATCTGCACCATGTGCCCCCTCTCAGCACCTGGCCTCTGCCCAGGCTGCTCCCTCTGCCTGAAACACCCTTTGTTTCCTGGTGTACGTTAACTTCTACTTGATCTTCAGGCCTCAGCTCAAGTGTTACTGCCTGTTACGGCCTGAATTGTGCATCCTCCAATTCATATGTTGAAGTCCTGACCCCTGTTAATGTGACTGTATTTGTGGACAGGACCTTTTTTAAAATTTTTAAATTTCTTCTGAGAGTGAGTTTTGCTCTACTGCACAGGCTGGAGTGCAGTGGAGTGATCGTGGCTCACTGCAGCCTCAATTTTCTGAGCTCAAGTGATTCTCCTGCTTCAGTCTCCCAAGTAGCTGGGACTACAGGCATGTAGCACCATGCCTGGCTAATTTTTTTTTTTTTCATAGAGATGAGGTCTCACTATGTTGCTTAGGATGGTCTCGACTCCCTGGGTTCCAGCAATTCTCCTGCTGGGTGGAGAGAGGGAGCTGGCAGGCCGAAGCAAGAGACTCTGCAGCCTGGACCAGAGTAGGGGCAGTGGAGGGGCCACTGAGAACCAGTGCATGGGAAGGTGATCTGATCGCAGATGGAAAAAGTATATTCCTTCTTGGGTAGTGTGTCCTATATATCCAGATGTGTAAACTGAGGCCAGATCACAACAAAGTGCTAGGATGTCACAGGAGTGACAATGCACCTGGCCAAGACAGGGCCTTTCAAGACGTGACTAAGTTAAATGAGGTCCTTAGTGTGGCCGCACTCTGACGTGACCGATGTCCTCATAAGAAGAGCAGATTAGGACACAGACATTCACAGAGAGACCATGAGAAGACACAGACAGAAGTGACTGTCCACAAGCCAAGAAGAGAAGCCCCAGAAGAAATCAACCCTGCTGACACTTTGATTTTGAACTTCCAGCCGCCAGAGCTGTGAGAAAATGTCAGTGGTTTAAGCCACCAGTCTGTGTTACTCTGTCATGGCTGCCCAAGCAGACTCATTAGGTGGCCTCCGAGAAGCCCTCCCTGAACCCCCACTCCCAAGCTGGGACCCTGTGAATGCTGTGTCCTTCACGGCACCTCTCATGACCACAGTATTCTGTGTATTTCTGTGACCATTGGGTTAATGGCTGTGTCCCCCATAGATGGTGACAATCACAAGGGCACAGACGGGATCTGCCTTGGTCTCTGCACAGTGTCAGGTGCATAGTGGGTTCTCCCTAAATATGTGTGGAGTGAGATGAGAAGGGAAGAGCCAGAGAGGCTCTGCGGCCTCGGGAGCTCTCCTGCCTCCCTCCGTGCCTCTACTCCCTGACCAAAACAGCACCACCAAGGCTTCTGGAATGTTTGAACTTCAATCCTCTTCAGCAAATATTTCCTTCCTGGGGGTTTCTCTGGAGCCCCTCAGGTCTGTCAGGCTCAGTTTTTTCCAGTGACTTTAAATCAGATCCTTGCTGAAAAATGTGAAACTCATTCCTGAAGTCAGCAAAAGACAAGGTGCCTCCGTCCTCTGCTACTTGTGTCTGTCTTTCCTTGAACCCTGTTCTTCCTGATCCCCCATTCCAGCCCTGCCCAAATCCTGCCAGCTTGGGTTACACTCCAAACTTCCCTTTTCCAAATGCTCATCCCCAGGGGCCCAGAGACTTGAAGCGGAGGCTCAGAAAGTGGGAGAGAGTGATCCAAAGTCACACAGCCGAGCAGAGGCTAGTTGATCTGTGAATCTCAACTCTGGCCTGGTCCCATCTCCAGGCGTATCAGCGAAGGCATCTGGTGACACAAGAGTCCTCAGCCCCAGGGGAAACTGCTCTACCTCCTCCGTTCATTCCACTGGGCAGGTCTGATCTGAACTGAGGTGGGCCTGGCAGAGATCCTGGGCCACCGAGAGCATGTGACCTGCCCAAGGCCACACAGCCGGTTAATAGTGGAGCCAGAGCTGGAAGTGCCGGAGCCACAGTGGCTGGCCACACGGACACCTTGCTCCTTCTGCACCAGCGACGTGACTATGCAGGAGGCAGCTTGTGTGATATTGATCAAGCTCCTGATGCAAAGCAGGGTGGGAAATTCTAGGAATCAGATAGACCCGATTTTAAATCCAGCCATGTGATCTCAGCCAAGGAACTCTGTCTCCCTGGGACTTTTCCTCAGCTGTTACAGGGGGTTAACTGTGTCTACCAGGTGGGGATATGCGTGGGTCGAAACAATGTTTCTGAAATCCGTAATACAGAGCCTATCCACTACATAAAGCAGGGTCAAACTGCTGAGCTCATTGCATAAAGTGGGGTCCACCCTCACGCATCCCCGCCCTGGCCAGGGAGCAATCTCCCTGCCACCGTCCTGCCCTTGCAGTCCCATTGCCCCTGCAGTCCCATTGCCCCTGCAGTCCCATTGCCCCTGCAGTCCCATTGATTTGAGTCCAAGCACCAAGCCTCCTTATCACTTGTGTTCTGATGGTGCTGCAAGTGCTCAGTGCAGCTAATTAGAACTTTCTCAACATCTCCTCGGTCTCTATTTACTGCTTATACAGAAGAGACGCTCTGGAGGCAGGAGCCTCCTTGGCCTCCTGTGCAGCAAAGTCAGAGCAACCCCAGCCAGCCTCTCCGAGTCTCCTCGGTTGGGCATGCCCAGTGCTCCAGCAGGGAGAGGATGGCAGAGGGCTCTACCCACTGCCAAGCTCTGCAACCTCAGGCAAGCCCTTAATGGTGGGCAGGGGGCAAACTCAGACAATGACCAGTTCCTTCTAGCGCTAAAAATGAATTTCGCACACCGGCATTTGCCTACACATGCATCAAGTATCCTGCAAGGACAGGCAAGAAACCAGTCACAGGGGAACCTTCTGGGAAGGACGCTGAATGGCTGGGGGAAAGAAAAAGTTTGTATTTTTAAACTTTTGCATTTTAAATAATGTGAGCACAGCCAGGCGCAGTGGCTCATGCCTATAATCCCAGCACTTTGGGAAGCTGAGGCGGGTGGATCACTTGAGCTCAGGAGTTTGAGACCAGCCTGGGCAACATAGTGAAACCTTGTCTCTACAAAAAATATAAAAAGTAGCCAGGCGTGGTGCCACGCGCCTATAATCCTAGCTACTTGGGAGCATCACTTGAGCCTGGGGAGGTGGAGGCTGCAGTGAGCTGTGATCATGCCACTGAACCCCAGCCTGGGTGACAGAATGCAACCCTGTCTCAATGTAACAGTAATAATGTGAATGCACTGTATATTTAAACAAAGTTGAAATTAAAAATAATAAAATCTAGATTTCAAGTGAAGGGATTAAAATCCCCAGCTTCCCGAGTTTGCATGACCTCTCTTAAGGGATTCCCAGTGCTGCTGCCCTGTGTCATTGCTGCTGACAACTGACAGCTGGCCACAGAGGAGCTTGGCTAAGAGAATGAGCCCAGTAAGGGTCACTTCACCTTATGGGCCTCAGTTCCTCCTTACGATCAAGACAGCTGCTGAAATCCACATCGTAATCTCACCCTGATTTGCTGGTCTCTTCTTTTGATCAGATCTGGGGAGGGCATAAAACATTCTGTCATGGAGGCCCTAGGGTGTGTGTAAGGGGGTGAGTTCACAAGAGTCCAAGGGGCCTCAGCACCCTGAATGAGACTATTGAGGGCATCACCCCTGAGGCCCTCTTGTTTTACCGATGAAGAAACTGAGGCACGGATCTAGAAAGGGACTGTATGCTGAGATCACACAGCTGGCTGGGTACACGGCTGCCCCACCACCCCACACCACTCATCCCCTGACAGCCGTAACCAAGGATTCCAGCTGCACCGGCAGGTGGAGGATCTGGCCTGACTGTGGCCCTTTCCTCTGACTGGTGAGGCTGGAGGGTCAGCGGTGCTGGGTCTGGCTGGGCCTTGCAGGCGGTGGTATGGAGTCTGGTCTTTGTCCTAAGAGCCCCTGGGGAGCCACTGAAGGGTTTTAGGCTAGGAACTGATGATGTGTGATTTATGTTTCAGAAGATCACTCTGGCTGCTGGGTGGAGAGAGGGAGCCGGCAGGCCGAAGCAAGAGCCGCTGCAGCCTGGATGAGAGCAGGAGCAGTGGAGGGGCCGCCGAGAACCAGCGCAAGGGAAGGTGAGCCGATCGCAGATGGAAAAAGTATATTCCTCCTTGGGTAGTGGGTACCAATTCCTCCTTGGGTAGAGGAATGATATCTCCAGGGGGCCCAGAGACTTGAAGTGGAGGCTCGGAAAGGGGGAGAGAGTGATCCAAAGTCACACAGCCGAGCAGAGGCTGGTTGATCTGTGAATCTCAACTCTGGCCTGGTCCCATCTCCAGGCGTATCTCCAGATGTGTAAACTGAGGCCAGATCACAACATGATGGGGCTGTTGTAGAAGAGAGTTGTAGCGTGGCCATAATGCCAAGATTCCAGATCACCTCCTCCAGGAAGCCTTCCCTGGCCCCCAGGTATCCCCCACGGGACTACCCTGGGTCATAATCATCGGGTTCTGGATGTCTGTCTTTCCCTATCATGAAGGCAGGGGCCACTGCTTTCCTTTCTGGACTCCCAGTGCTCAGCAAACAGCCTGGCACATAGTAGGACCTCATACCTCAACCTCCCTTCCCTTTCCTTTTCCTTCTATCTCCACACCCCTGCCCCAGGTCTTGCATTCAGGTATCCCCAAAGCCCAGCCCAGATGCTGGCACGTAGTAGGTACTCAGTAGATGTTTCTTGAATTGGATTCTCTTCAGGTCAGAAATCTAACACACAGTAGGAAGTCGACAAATGTTCAGCCCTTTCTCCTCAAGGGCAGAGTCAATGACAAATTTCCCAGAGTTACTGGGAGCTCTCTTTGTTCC